>NC_140291.1:6743790-6901290 GCF_964030765.1 Micromesistius poutassou | reverse complement strand
CATCTTTCATGGCTACAGTGTCAATGTAACACTGTTTGGTTTAAAAGGTTTGATTCCTAATTTAGTCCTACCCTACATGCCAAAAACATGTCATGTCAAAACATCTCTAATATAGGTGGCTTGTTTAGATCAACATTAGCAGATACTACAATTCAAATACTATTGTTTAAGATGGAATCCTGTTATGCTAAGTACAATGAAATAATGACTTGTTCTGGCAGCTAACTAGCTAACGCACATCCCTCCTCCATAGGAAAGCCCCACCAGGCCGCAGCCAAGCCTGTCTTCAGCGTCCTACGATGAGGACCCCTCCACACCAAGCAGCTATCCCAACAACCATCAGGACTTGGCCTTGGACCATGGTGATTTGAAATGAATTCCTTTGAACTCCTTTGAGCTAGCCCAAATTCACACTTATAAGCCCAGTAACGAGATTGGGGCTGGAATCCACCGCTAGCTAATTTAACTTGTTGTCTCCCAACCCTAGTAGTCAACATTGTTATCCTAAAGCATCTTCTCGTCAATAATTGCCTTTGTTTGTCTTTTGGCTTGAAGGCTTTGAGTGGGAGGATGATTTTACCGCCCTGGACTGGGCGACTCCCACCAAGACGAACTGCCACACGGGGAGGCGACACTCGGACCCCAGTCCACAGCGCTTCCACACACTGTCTCAGCTGCGGACCCCTCTGAGATACCAGCTGCCCAAGACCTGCCTGGTCCTCACCCACGTCCCCGAATCAGACCTGGAGGACCTGGGGCTGTAGTGCAGGGACACACACACACACACACACACACACACACACACATACACACAGATACACGCCATGATGAGACGAGACACTCAGACAGGTAGACCTTATTGGACTGCTCTTTCTGAGGAGGCACGTCGGGGACCTACATCTGCTGCCCCCACCTCCCCACGCTCCTCCGCTGCATCCCCCCTTCCCCCCGCCGTCGCCATGGCTTGGAGTGACATCCGCACATGTTTTTCTCCCAACCAGCCGCCAGACAGCCAGCCTTGGCATCATGGAAAAAATGACTAATCTCACCTCTCTCTCTCTCTCTCTTTCTCTCTATCTCTCTCTCTCTCTCTCTCTTGACTATCCTCTGCCCATCGCCTCTAGCTCCCATCCCTCCCCCTCCCTTCCTCTATCCTCCTCCCCCTCCATCTCCCCCCCCTCCCTCCCTTATTTTTCTGATGACTCAGGGTTCCTAACATCACCGGTCTCTCCTGGCCCTTTCGAAATGGATACACGCACACCTGCCGGTCATGACATGGCGAGGCAGCCGTGGCCGCGGTGCTTTCTGGGTGACTGGCCCTGCCATAACAGAATCTTGCATAATCATGTGCTACATGTTCCTAGGCACTGCGGATGCATCCGGTAGGAGACATCATTTAGCAAGTAATCGAGTTAACTGCACCTTTAATGGTACGCAGGGTGTCCAGTGTGTGTGCGTGTGTGTGCGTGTGTGTGCGTGTGTGTGCGTGTGTGCGTGTGTGTGCGTGTGTCAAAGTCTAAATGATTGCTATTAAAGAAAAAGGACAAAACAGGAAGCAGGACTGAAGCTGAATTCATCATGTTGTACTGGAAGAAAACTAGAAGAAAGTGAAACTGAAGTCAATAAATAAACTTTATTCAAGGTTGAGTTGTGTGCAAGCTGCTGAGTCTAGTAACACAATTGAAGTAAAACGTACCGGAACACAGTATAATTCTATTAGTCGAAACATCTCACATGCCCTCCTTTCATTAAAGCACAATCTTGATACAACATCCCTTAGTTCCATTCCGGGATTAATAAAGTACATTTACCTTATTGTAGCGTATTGTTTTGTATCAAGGTGGAAGTTTTGAGTTACGTTCATGTTTATTAGTATGGTCTTAATGTACAGGGACTAGTGAGTGTAAATGGGCGCCACACTGCACACTACCATGATGCTAGTACCACAACGCTACTACATCCAGGTGTTTTATCAGGAGTGTTTTACTTCATTTTCTGCTTAAATATAGCATGTGTGTTTACCTTACCTCATCAGCTGTAAACGGCCTGGTCTTTATCATGCTATGTGAATAAACACACAGTTTGTGTAGGCCTCGGGCAATTCAAGACCGAAAGTAATTTGCAAAATATGCTGTTACCACGGACCGAGCAGAAAGAATGCGAAAGAATAGAGCCAGCCCGTTAACCAAGTGAGACCAGTTCATAAGTACACACGTATGCACGCAGACACACACACACACACACACACACACACACACACACACACACACACACACACACACACACACACACACACATGCAGACACACACACACACACACATATAGGAAGAGGCATACACAAACAAACACACACACACACACACACACACACACAGAGACACCCACAAACCCCCCCCCCCCCACACACACACACACAGGCTGTTCAAGGACACTAACCAGTGAGGTGTGTATGTTGTGTATTTTTGCTTTTGAGAGCTGGGAGCTGCACACCTGTAACCATTAGTTACAGTCACTATGTGACTGTGTCACTTAATATGTTCTGGTATTAACTCCTATAAACCTCCTCAGCTCACCTCCTCAGAGACCAATGATATTTGCGTTGTTACAATATAATGGTGCAACAATAGTGTGTAACTGTGTATTGGCCAGAACTCTGCTGAACATGATGTTCACTGGACGAGCCACCTTGTTAAATTCAGAGAAGAAATTGACCATAAACGGTTCGTACAACACCTCAAACAATCCCAGACAATACCAGCATTAAACCAACGGGGATAAATAGTCAAGGAGAAAGGTAAACAACTGATAAACAACTCTCCCCCACTCAGAGTTAAAAACACGCGTGGTTTGATGGCAGTTTCCCCGCGACCCCAACATCAATATTGTAGGCTAGACCAGGGGGTTCTGAGCGCCAGTACAGATTGTATCACTGACAACCTCACGTACTGGTTCCATTATTATAATTTAGAATATAATTCGTCGACATGTAGGCTACATTGTAGGTAGCGCCAAAAGCATTGTATAATTTAAGGATTTAAACAAGAAAGTATGTGTGTATGTGTGTGTGTGTGTGTGTGTGTGTGTGTATGTGTGTGTGTGTGTGTGTGTGTGTGTGTGTGTGTGTGTGTGTGTGTGTGTGTGTGTGTGTGTGTGTGTGTGTGTGTGTGCGTGCGTATGTGCGTTTGCGCGCGCGTGTGTCTGCGTGCGCTGGCACGCAAACTGCTGAATGTATAAATAAAAACAAGATGCCAAACACTGGAACCGACAGCACAGACAAAAGGCAAATATTAGGCTAGTACAATATCTTTCAAGTAGCCTACTTCAGAATGCAACAATAAAGAGTATCGCGATCTATTTCTGAATGACTGCGTCAACCGAAGTGAGATATATGTGTGGTTCAGGTTGTAAAGCAGATTATCACTCTGTCTGCCTTGCAGTGACATTTCGGCTGACCACAATATTCGGTTGACAATGGTCCTATTTGCCTCGGTCTCCCATTGGCTGAGAGAGTGCTACGTGTACAATAGTGAGCAGCAACAGGTACCTCTCTCACACGTGACAGTGATCTCTCATCCCTGAGAGTGGCACGAGCGTCGCGTGTCTGTCCGCCAGAATAACGTTTGATATTTTTCCATCACCGGTCTCCTTGTGGTATTGTCATGGTTTTATTGATTGACGGCTAGATGGTGGACGTGCGTTGTTCCTGAAAACCAGGAGGTTGTTAAGAAGGAGGAGCTGTCAAGAGAGGTAAGACAATGAAACAGTTACTTTTTAATTCACTCATTTAGAGTTTTTTCTTTAGAATCTGGTTTAGGACCGCTGAAGGACCGTTTAGGACCGTTGAACATAAGAGCTCAAGTTTGAGAGCAGTTAAAAAGTGTCAAATTAAATAAACCTGTTTTAGATAGAAACGCACATTTGTGTAGGCTATATTGAAATCATGTTCCTCTCATTGTTTGTTGTTGTTTATTCGATAACTCAGGGCTAGTTGTGAGCTAAACTATAATGTATTTTTTACAACAATCTATTATTTTTACTTACACTTAGACTAAACATATACTAAAACTTTCCACTACCTGTCCAATTCTCGATCATTTGTTTACAACAGCCAGATTCTGAAATTCGGACACACCAGTCGTGTTGAAAAAGTGTTTAGTATGCAGAACAGCGTGTCTGCTTGCTTTAGAGTTTGTTTTGTGAGTGTAACCTTGAGGTGGGCACTTTTATCAGTGAGGGATAGATTACAGGCCAACATCATGCAGTTTTCACACCGCCCGGGGCTGATTAGATACAGCAGACCCAGGGATACCTGGCTCTTGAAATTTGATGGTTCTGTTGTACTCCCAGTCGGCTGACATAAGAATATATAATTCTCCATCTCCCTCTGTTCTTATCCACTCTTATTATGCTCTTCATGACTGCTACTGTTATGAGTCTTTGTTATATTTCAATAGAGGAGATCATGCACTCATCCAGTACCATTCAATCAAACCCATCAGGTTGGTGCCACTCATCAGGTTGGTGCCACTCATCCTCATCGTCTCTCTCGGGGACCCGGTTGGATCTGGGTGAGCTCATCACTGTCGCTGTGGACCAGGTCAGAGGCAGGGGAATGAAGTCCAAAGGGAAGGCTGTGAAAGCGTCCAGGAGGCCGTGGTCCGATGCCAGCCCGGACCCGGCGCTGGAGGACCCGGACACCGAGGTGGAGGAGGCCGGCACGTCCAGCGAGCAGGAGGAGGGCGACTCCGAGGCCTCGGCGCCTGCCGGTGGCTCGTGGCGAGGCTCCCTGCGGAGCAAGGACCGACGCAACGGGGCCGGCGGCAAGGGCCAGGGGGGCGGCGGAGGGAGACGGCGGCGCCAGCGAGGGCCGGCCCCCACGGAGCGCAACGTCCGCCGCCTGGAGAGCAACGAGCGGGAGCGCCAGCGCATGCACAAGCTGAACAACGCCTTCCAGGCGCTGCGCGAGTCCATCCCCCACATCAAGACGGAGAAGAAGCTGTCCAAGATCGAGACGCTGACGCTGGCCAAGAACTACATCAAGTCCCTGACCACCATCATCCTGGGCATGACCGGGGCGTGCCTGCCCGACGGCGAGGCCCAGGCGGAGGAGGCCAAGCTGCTGCAGTGCTACCAGCGGCACCTGGAGGAGGAAGGGGAGGAGGGCCTCACCCAGTTCCTCACCCACACGCATAGCTTCAGCCAGGGCAGCTAACACAGGGCTAATGGTGCTAGCAGGGCTAGCCAAGGACCCGGGGGCCCCGGGCAGTGGGAAGTCACTTGTTGTTGTTTTGTTCAGAACCACGGCAACAAGAGTGTCATGGGTTCTGGGCAAAACATTTGTATGTGACAGGGGAGGGGATACATCCAGGTATGATCCGAGCCCCTGGTGGATGAAAGAGGACATCCGTGAGGGCATGTACCCCGATACTGTGAATATTAAACTGGGTGCTCTTGTTCGCAGAGACGTCCTGGGAGAAGGGGTGGTTTTTGGAGCTAAAGGGTAATCATTCCTTCAGATATACTTTGAGACATCAAACCTCGACTTCCCTCTATTTATTATACATTAGAGATGAACGCAAAGACAGAGACAAACTTTTACAGATATTCGTACAAGTTGTGTCTATTTTATTGTGCTGTGTGCCCAACGCATGGGACTGCTATGGTTCTGTTCATTGTTCTGTCCATTTCTGATGTGCTGTGGTTGAAGCAGAGAGACTGAGAGACGGCTGCTGTTCAGCTCAGTTTCACTCGTGTTATCAGTGAGATTTATACCTGCCAATCGTAGCCTCAGGTGCCAACTGCCAGAGTCAACTGGGACAACAGGCAGTTCCCAGCGACAAATATTGCAATGTTTAAAGTAGGTTGAAAATCTAGTTTGAGAATATTTACAGAAGACAATTTGTTACTTGGAATTTACATAACTTTGGCCAAAAGGTGTTTGGATTTAGTGGAGTTTAAGTTGTCCTTCCTCACAAACATAGCAAGTCCATTTTGAGGTGCCAATATTTGAGTGGACATTTACTTCTGTGATGTTAATATTTTATTTCCCCCCCCCAAAAAAATCTAAACTAATGAATTACAATGACGTACCTTGAAAACAAAAGGAATTTGAGAATGTTTTTTTTTATCAATAAACACATTTATTTATTGACAAATAGCTAGTTATTCACCATGCACAGCAGAGAAATTGAGAACGCACTTGCCAAAGAGTAGCATGTCCGTTGTTTTAGCTGAGCTATCGGTTAACAGACAATGTACTGTAGTTACCTTATCAACGACACCCTTATCATGTCTGGCCATATTGTCCTAATTTATTCACAGATAGCCTATTTTCTCTTCACATAAACTAACGCCTTGAGTGATGCAAGTGGTTGGAATGTCTGTCTAAAAGTGATTTTTGAATTTTCCTCTCATTATCTAACTCCTGATAAATGTACATAATTCCATCGCAACGTACCAGCATGACATTATGACATGCTAATCAACACCAATATTATACCAATAAGGGAAACAGGCACCCTACTCAGTCATTCAACGCTTGCTTTTCTTTTTCTTTCTAAAAGCAAGCGTGGAATAAAATTTTCTTTCATGCATTACATCACTATTTTTTCCTGAGAAAAGGGATGGACCACGAGATCAAAACTCCCGTCTTAAGAAATAATACAACTATCCAGCCCCTGTGATCCCTCCCACACCATGGCACAAGGGTCCATTGTATCTCATCGATGGAGGATGGCGGCACATTGCCTGACATTAGCACTGAAATGTGACCATGGATGATCTGCAGCTGGTAGGTGGTCAGGGGAAACACAGCGTACAAGCTCTATCGAACATGAGGTCAGGGGGACCCTAGAAATGTAGCATTGTCTCATCCAGTCAGTGTGGTTAAGATGACATTGTTGTGACCTAAAGCATCTTCTTCAGTGTTTGCTATGTAATATAACAGCTGCTATTACGGGCAGTTTAGATGCCAAAGTCCCTATTAAAGTACACTGTTCACAAATACATTCAAGCTTCCGCTCCATAAAACTTTACCCCTGGCAGCCTTGTTCTCAATAACCACAAACACATAAATAAACGTATTAAATATACATTAAGACAGGTTAGTTAGACAACAATGCAACTTTTGGCTTAAGATAGTGGTCAAAATGTCCTAAGAAAGATATACAACTAAAATAAAAAAAGACCAAACTAAAAACTGGGAATATAAGGAGGATACAACCACTTCCTAAAGGGGAATCTTTCCAGCACAGAATCTTGAGTAAAATCCAAAATGTATAAAGTATATTGCACCTTTAAAAAGAACACCAACATACTGGGTAGATTGGTGGCTCAACCCGCTAGGTCGCTGACCATGTAGGTCGTTCCCTCTCTCTTTCAACCGTCTGTCTTCACCCATGAGATTTGAAGTAGTAGCTTAAACAGTTTTGAGTTGGGGAAGGAACAGCTGAGCATAATAAACTCCAGCCAAATATGTGCACTGTGGAATTTTTTAAAGCATAACCCTACATTGTTAAACAACGTACATGAAGAGGGGGTATTGGCTGCGTGTGGGTCTGGTTTCTGACTCGCATCCACTTCTTGGCTAGCATCCCCCAGCGCTGCCATTGGCTCCCTCTGGGTTATGGGCGGGGTTTGGAATGCCACGAGCGGGCAGTGATTGGTCTGTTAGAGAGGGTAGGCAGATCCGAGGTGGATCCATTGAGTTCCCTCTGATGGAAACGTGGTCCCAACCACCCTAAACAAAATGGAGGTAGGCGCTCAATGAACAAAACAGCTTCTGGCTACACGCGGACATACACTGACATAAGACTGGTGTAAGTACAGAGGTTCACGGATGAATGGCCGTGTGCCCTTACCCCTATGCCGTAGTCCCAGGACTGTCCTTTGGGGTCCAGGGGCTGGACCCCCAGCCGGTGACACACCGTCCCACAGCTCAGACTGTGGCTGCCCTGCACCTTGTCGGCTATGATCCACACCTATGCAGAGAACCCACACAACCGCAGAGCAGATTATCACCAACACAATTTGAAAGAACATGTAAGACCCAATAAAAGGACATGGTGGCCTGAGAAGGGAACTACGGTGGTATGAATGGGGCCTGGGTGGCTGGTACCTGATCCAGTGGGCCGACCGAGACCTTGCGGACGTTGTCGGAGATATGCTCCCAGGAGGAGCCCTGGGGGTAGCTAGGAGTCACGTCCTGACGGTACCACAGGTTACCTGGACGACAGCATGACGTGGACAGTGACAACATAGAAATATGAACATTTTTAGGGTCATAGATTTACATTTGGTCATTTGGCAGACCCTTCATCCAAAGTGACTTACAAGGAAGGCTGAGTAAAAAGCATAAAAATCTAACATAAAAAAAAAATTCTTATTATATAGACTCTCTCTCTCTCTCTCATAGGTCATCACTATGACAGTTTGGAGAGAAGGTAAAAGCAAAAGAAGAGACAATTTCACAATTCTGTGAAATTTTGAGGAAGTTTGAATGCCACCATTTTACCATTCTCATCCACAGCGCAGATGGACGTCCTTCCTACTGAGACCTGCTTCAACTTCTGTTTGGGTGGCGAAGGGATGTGGTACCAGCACTCTCCTGCAGGGGGTGACAAACCACACACACCGTGAGCTTTCTCAGAACACAGCCATTTATCACTGTTTCACACAAAATCAATGAACCCGCATGCATTCAGCCGATCCTACTTTGTCCGTACATGTTTGGCCAACCTGTGATCAAACACCGGCGCCCCCACCCCCCCGACCGCAACCCCACCCCCACCACCTCCTCGACCGACCTGCAGGATTGGTGGTGGACACAGAACCCCTGAAGAAGGCGGAGCCGTCCCTGGCGATGGCCCACACCTGGCTGGCCCCTCCGATGGAGACTGACTTGAAGGCCTGGTCCGTTCCCACGTGTAGCCATGACGACCCCTGGGAGACGAGCACATGGCAGGTGGATGTAAAGAAACTAGGAGGTACTCTACCCACCTGTCTCTAGGGGGGGGGGGCGTTTGTTTATTTCAGTGGGTACAGAGCGTCAGGCTCTAGGATGCCTACAGCTAGACATTTATTTTAGCTTGGATTTTCCATTAAACACCAAATGCATACACTTAAGATTGTGTGTGTGTATGTGTGTGTGTGTGTGTGTGTGTGTGTGTGTGTGTGTGTGTGTGTGTGTGTGTGTGTGTGTGTGTGTGTGTGTGTGTGTGTGTGTGTGTGTGTGTGTGTGTGTGTGTGTGTGTGTGTGTGTGTGTGTGTGTGTGTGTGGTCCACTCACGGCAGGTGTCAGTGTGGTGACCCCAAGTCTACACAACACGTCTCCCTTGTTGCTGATGGCCCACAGGGGCACCACCTCCACGCTGCTCTGAGCAGCACACGGGAGGATGCTCACGTCACTCAAAGCAATGGGCGGGACTTCCTGCCATGGCCCTGTGGTGGTCAGTTTACACTTCCTGTTGAAATCAATTACACCAAATACATGTCAATGGCTTCGAATTTACTCTAGGAATTAGTTAAATAAACTAAAGTCAGACTATTGTTATAACACTATCATAATAATTAATTTGTGTGTGCTGTTAGATGATCATTGAACTAAAAATAATTGACAAACAATAATTTAACAATCAACAAAAAAAAAAAAAATCTGTATTTATTAAGTGTTTTCAATCTTAATCATTAAATTACTCTTTGTTAATTATTTTTAATTGACTGAACACCGACAGGTCAATGGAGAAATGTTTCCTCTTGTATAATATTTATATAAACCTTTTAAAGATCGTATTATAAAATTCAATAATGTTCACATCAATGTGGTGGACAGCCGTGCCAGTGGAGCACTCTAAATAATACCTGGCCCATCGCCTCCTACGCACAAAGTCCTTCAAGGTCTTATAGCCGTGGTAGGACCTGCAGAGGGAGAGCGGAGAAGCAGATTGTCATCTCAGCAGTTCAATTCAAGCTCATCCGAAAGGGTGACGTCAGCAGAGAGAGGAGCATAATGGTGACTCTTACGCAGGGAAATCTGCAGCGTACTGCCATCCCTCTCGGTCTGTCCCTTCAGAGACACCGTAGTCCACCGCCCAATCAGACACCTGCATATAGAAAAGACAGGATGCTAACGTCCAAGGGTTTGACTTTATTTCTGCTATGATTCTATATGTTGCTTTGGACCATAAATAATCATCTGTGATTTTCCATCTATAAAGACCAAGGTGGTGTGGAATAGCAACAGAAATTGGAAATTACATAATATAAATAAAAAGAAACAGTTATTACTACTATAAAGAAGAACTTTAAATACCAGGTCAAATTTCAAACAATGCAGGGAATGTTGAGTGTGCGTGTGTGCGTGCGTGCGTGCGTGTGTGTGACTCACCCATGTCCAGTGCGGAGAGGGGGTTGTGGTGTGGGTCTTGGTGCACTCATGCAGACCAGAAGCATCGCTCCACATGTATCGGTCTGTTGGAAGACCTCTGAGCACAACATTTACAACAAGGCACCAGAGAGAGACACTTTTTTTTTTTCTCCACACTTTTCTGCCCCCTACTGGTCACAAACCAAATTAGTGCTACTTTATTACGGGTGGTAATTGACCAGTAGAGGTACATTACCCTGGTAAACATGCATCACCCTGTTACCTGCTGGTGTAGCCTGTGACCGGGTTCCACCGCTGGTTCTCATAGATGTAGACGCTCTTGACGTCCGTCTGGGTGTAGATGTTGTCCGTGCTGCTGGCCAGGCCCTGGAAGATGCCGCCTCCGTAGCCACCGGTGTGCACCCAGGCGGTGTGGTCGTAGCCGATGCCCCACACCACCCCTACGCTGTTGCCCTCCACCAGGCGAAGGTGCCCCCCCACCTGCCGCCAGAACCTGGCCAACAGAAATGTGGAACAAAAGGTTTTTGGTTTATTTTCAACACACATACTGAAGGTCTCGGACCGGAACATGACTAGCAATAAAAGGTGTGTCAGTGCAGGCTTCAAAGTGCAAAGTGCAAAGTCTTTCAAATCGTTCCTACAAACTACAAAGTACTCTAAACAATCGCGTGGACATTACATTTCACAAAAACTTCAGATGGTAAGAAATGTGCAACAATCGATCACAGTTGATGGTTAACGGTTCTGGCCTAAGAGAGTTTGGTGGGGTCGGCTCACTGTTAAAGGTGGTACCCTGATCATGTAAATGAGGTTTGATTCAATCAGGTTTGAGATGAGCGGATGATTGTTCTTACATTTGTTCGCAGGGGGTGGGGTAGGGCAATGCCTCCAGGGCGGGGCTGGGCTCGCTGACGAAGACGTCCCCCCTGCAGGTGACCGACCAGATGGCCTGCTTGGAGGGGGGGCCCTGGATCCCCCTGGAGTCACAGCAAGACACGCTCAGCAACGCCAGCTGGATGGGGAGAGAGGAAGAGAGGGAGGAGAGGAGTGGAATGGAAGAATGTATATGTTGGTTAGTCTTAATACTTTAAGCTTTGTTTTCTTCAGGTTGGGTTATCTGGCCACCCCGTCTGTTAGCTGGTGTAATCTAGTTCCCCTCTGTTAGGCTTGTCCCTGTGGTGATCCGGTCACAAGGACCCCCTTCCCTATACCAAAACAACTCCCGTATGTCAACATTTCCCTGTTCCCTGTTAAAAGCTGCTAGAGAGGAGACTAGTGTATGCAAACATTAGAAAGGTACATTTTCTGCAACAATTGTGTGCTTTTTTTGCATTTAGAAGTCTCATCGGTCCGAGGAACAACATCTCAGAACAAAATTGCCACGACAGGAGTGAAAGTAGCATAACAATGGGTCAGAGACGGTTTGAGACGTTATAAAAAGACAACAAGGAAACACAAAACTTCCATTTTCGACCCACTTCCTCTTAATACCCTTCTGGTTTTTGCAACAATAAACACAGTTGCTCACTTCACACTAAACAAGGTTCTAAAATTGTGGAGAGAAAGCTTTATTCATTTAAAATGAGAATCAGTTTTAATAGATATCAATTGTTTCATTTTTTTTTTTTTTTTTTTAAGATTTTTGCATTTTTCAGCTTTATTATAGAGAGAGACAGAAAGGGAAGTGTGGAAGACAGAGGGGAAGACTTGCAGTAAATGACCCAGGCCAGATTCGATCCTGGGTCTCTGCGATTAGGACTTCTCCTAATACATGGTATACGCTTTAGCCCAGTGCGCCACCAGGGCACCCTATCAATTGTTTCTGATGCTTGTTCACATCTCTAATATAATAAACATAACCTATGTGCTGACATAAGGTTTCTCCTTTAGCTAAGGTAACTATGACTCAAATGTTTATTCTCTCTCACTTGGGAGTGGCACTGTTGGATTTCATTTATTCTCCTCTGGGCTTAGGTGTTATCCCCACCCAAAGAACCGGCTTATCATTTACTATTTGGATAATTTGGACCTCACCCAGTCGTGCATCTCTAGCTCTGTGGAGGCGGCCAATCGGATGGGCCACCTCTGCTTGGTCCTTTCTGCTGTGTAGATGGCAAACGTGTGCTTAGCGTCGTTCAGTACCGGCACCAAGATGGTCACCTCGTTGACAAAGGCATGCAGGTACTGGAGGGAAGGAGAGGAGAGGAAGTACACGAGGCAGAGCAACAGTTAATATATTGTTTTTCAATTATTGACAGCCTGAAGGTTATAAACAGAAGAGTTCATCTCTATGGACACGCACATACACAGAAACTGAAACACCGTGTCAAATAAACATAGGTGACTCACAGGGTGCCCTAAAAAGCCAAATCCAACACAAACAGGGTGGTACATGAGTACACAAACCTCCTGCTGCTCTGCAGAATAACAAGTTACACATACCAAAAACCTACACGCAACAACCACACACACTGATATCTCTCTCTCTCTCTCTCTCTCTCTCTCTCTCTCTCTCTCTCTCTCTCTCTCTCTCTCTCTCTCTCTCTCTCTCTCTCTCTCTCTCTCTCTCTCTCTCTCTCTCTCTCTCTCTCTCTCTCTCTCTCTCTCTCTCTCTCTCTCTCTCTCTCTCTCTCTCTCTCTCTCTCTCTCTCTCTCTCTCTCTCTCTCTCTCTCACCTTCTTCTCCTCGTTGAAGTTGTAGTAGAGGAAGAGGATGCCGTCCTTGTTGCCGTCCGGCCCGGAGAACTGCTCCAGGGCGAAGCGCACATCCACCCACTTGTGGGGCTTCCAGTCCCTCCACCACTGCATGGTGCCCTTCTTCACCCACACCGACTGACCAGGAGGGGGGAGGAGAAGAGGAGAGAGGTGATGAGGAGGAGAAGAGGAAAAGAGGGATAAGAGACGATGAGGAGGGAAAGGAGGAGAGAAGAGACGGAGGAGAGAATAGAGGGAGTGGAAGAGGAGAGATGAGGTGATGAGGAGAGGGAGGAGAGAAGAGAGGATGGAGAAGAGAAGAGAGGGAAGGATTGGAGAGGAGAGAAGCGATGAGGAAAGGAAAGCAATGAGAGAGATTTTGATATAAAAGTTTCAAATAGAGAAATGGATGACTTGAGAAACAGTTGACAGTGATGATGAATGCATGGTCACTGTCCAGAATGACAGTGGCCCTTTGAAACTCCCGCTGTGTGTACCTGCTCCACAGCCTGCTCATAGTGTCTGAAGTTCTCCATCTCTCTCTTGGACCTCTGGCCCAGCTGCTCCAGGATCTGCTGGTGCCAGGCCGCCGTCTGGCCCGGGCTGATGGACAGACTCATGCTCTGGACTGACTGGACCAACGCTGTCCACGGCAATGACAAACACATGTTTTGTTTACCGCTTCAGCTGGTTAGCAGACGCTTTTATACTGAGCAACTCACGGTGATTCTAGATTTAGATACATGTCAAGAATGAACAAGGCAGGTAGGCCATCTTGTTCTAGGAGGCCTACAGGTCGACTCAAACCCAGAGAGTCTAACCACCACTCAACACTAGCATACCTGCCTGCACTGTTCACAGTTCCACGGCGTTCAAACATAGAAAACACAATTCAGATCAAGGGCCCTCTCTCCACGTCGGATAAACAGACACCCAGACGGACACGGAGACAGAGAGACAACAGATACATCGACAGACAGAGTTCAACCCACCCCCAGAGGCCCCGGGGCAGCTGAACCAGTTGAGCTGAGAGTGGGAGTCCACGGCGCAGCCCCCCCCGCTGACCCAGGCCCACATGGGGGGTCCGTCCTCCCCGTAGGGCTCCTCCTCCAAGGCCAGGGAGTACGTCACCACGGACGACAGGCTGCAGGTGTCGGCGCCGGCGTCCAGCGCCGCCCCCCCGGGGGCCCCCTCCGCCACGGGGTCCGGCTGGCTCTGCGTCTCCTCCAGGTCCACGTTGCTCCAGAGCGGGCCCCTGGACTGGCTGGAGGGGAGGGCCGGCGCCAGAGAGGAGGAGGAGGAGGAGGCTGCGGGGGGCTGCCCCGGCTTGCCGTCCTCCCCGGGGAGGGGCTCCTCCCCCTGGGCGGGGGGCCCGGCGGCAGAGGGGCCCGCGGCCTCGGCCCGGTCGGAGAGGAGCTCTGAGATGAAGCTGTCGCTGGTCACCTTGGGGACACAGCGGGGTTTGGGGTGGGCGTCGAGGTCCGCCGCCAATGGGGGCAGGGGGCCGTCGTCGAGGGCGTGGTCGGGGGCGCGGCCGGGGTCCGCCGCGCGAGCGTCCGAGGTCGGCGGCACGGGGGAGCCCTCCGTGGCCGCTCGTTCCCGCTCGACGTCAGAGTCGGCGTCGCTGGCCGCCGATTGGCCGCGCACCTCGCCAGTGAAGAAACAGCCAGCGCTACGACGCGATTTGAATATAAAACAGGAACCGAGGAATCAGGAGACTGTTGGGCTGTTTTGATTTCACAATGGATTTCCATATAGTGTACAACGTGTGCACTGATTGCACACCTCTGAACAAAAGACGTAATCACTAGGCTCGCCCTGGAGTGTATGGGTGTGTAAACACAAATGAGAGTGCGTGCACGTGCCTGTGCGTGCGTATGTGTGTGCATGTATGTTGCAATACATTCAATAGGCCTACCCCTTACAACGCTAAAAATGAGAGTCAATTAAAGTCAATTAAAGACTTTAGAGTCAACGGATTGATAGGTTGAGAGTGAGTGAGTGAGTGAGTGAGTGAGTGAGTGTGCAACCCCCCCCCCCCCCCACTACCTGTGGAGGCTGTTGGTGCTGGCACTGGAGTGGGAGCGCTCGCTGTCCCTGGGTGCGCTCAGAGCTCGCCACGCCTTCCCGCTCAGCTCGCTGGCGGTCACGCCCTGCCGCTGGTACAAGCCCCGTTCCCCGCTGCCCAGCGCCCACACCTGTGGTCGAAAAACAAGCGCACCAAGGAGGCTCGCTCAACCCCGCGCTCACGCTACAGCGACGGGTCGGAAGATCTCCGTTTGGAAGATCTCTTGACAACAACCGGAGCCATACATGCATTTCTTGCTCAGTTGATGAAAAAATAAATAAGTATCCTCCTAGGTTAGAATTCGAATGAATGAAAATGAATACACTATTTTACCTCGGACACTCGCATTCCTTTTGCGCAAGTTTCATGTCTTTTATCACGTTCCAATTTCAATGTATATTTGATCACCGTTTCTATAGAAAAGTTGACATTCCAATTACATGGAACTTGAAAAAGGTGACAAAGATGGCAGTGTTTTCTCAACAGTATATCATGTAATGTGTAACGTCTTGTTTTAGGATTTTACTAAAACCAGGAATGGAACAGTCGGTGGAATGGGACTCGCCTGGTCGTTGAGGCCCACGTTGACCATGATCATCTCCCCCACCATGCCGATCCAGCCGGTGCCACACGGGTTGTGGGAGTTCACGCCTCGCCTGAACCACACCTTGGTGGACACAGGACGACGGAAGTCACAGCCAATGATGAATAAATTATTGGTGCGCAGTGTTGTTTACTATTTTTGCTACTGTTCATATTCTCTTAAAATCTTGCTTCAATTATTGTGTGTATGTGTATGTGAGTGTGTTACATCCCATACCTTGTTGTCCTTGGTTACAGCCCACACCACATTGACTCCTACTGCCACGCCGGTGGCTCCCACAGTGCTAGGAGAATCTACTACGGTCCAGGCAGTACCTGACAAGCACCCACACACACACACACACACACTTCCTGTCATTTAACAAATTAAAAGCGGAACGAAGCCCCTAATCTCCTTATTTTACCATCATCACAATCTCATAATAAAAACACGCCCATTATTGTGACCACCTCCCAGTACCCACCACCGAGTGCCCCCCCAGCCAGTATCCCCCATCCAGTACCCACCACCCACCACCCAGTACCAACCACCCACCACCCATTACCACCCATTACCAACCACTCACCACCCAGTACCCACCACCCAGTACCACCCACCCAGTACCCACCACCCACCACCCACCACCTAGTGCCCCCAATCCAGTACCCACCGCTGGGGCAGTCGCGGCCGATGCCCTCCCTGACGACCAGCTGGCCCTCCCAAAGCACCGCCCACACCAGGTCCCCGGGCCCACAGCTGATCTGCACCACCTCCCCGGGCACCGACACCTCCGTCCAGGACGAGCCCTCGGGGTTGTGGTGCTGGATGCCCTCTCTGTACCACACCTGGGGGGAGCGGGAGGAAGAGACGACACCCAGATAGTAGGAGTGTGTTCAGAGGGAAAGACGGGGTATACAGCAGGAGGAGCTGAAGCAGCAGAGGGGTGTGTGTGTGTGTGTGTGTGTGTGTGTACCTTGCCCTGCAGGGACACAGCCCACAGTGAGAGCCGGCCCCTGGGCTCGTCGCTGATCTCCCAGCCCCCACAGCTGATGTCGCTGACAGGGTCCGGGAGGGCCGACTGCTCCGAGGGGATCTGTCAGCACCGGAAGAGAGACGCAGGTGAACACACAGACATACACTATAAAAAACACACACACACACACACACACACATATATATATATGCACACAATACCAGACACACTATACCACACACACACACACACAGATATACACGCTAGGCACAGAACCACACACACACACACACACACACACACAGAGGTTCATGTCAACATACACACACACACACACCCACCCAAGACAGATCCACAACAAAATACCACACAAACACACAGCCCCACTCATACATGCAATTTAATTAGTGCCACTCAAACACTCGAACACGATACCACATATAACACACACACACACACACACACACACACACACACACACACACACACACACACACACACACACACACACACACACACACACACACACACACACACACACACACACACACACACACCGTGAATAACAGGCAAGCCCTTGTCCACCCACCTTAGCCCAGCTGTCTCTGGCCTTGTACCTTCTGTAGCGCAGCCAGCGCCTGCGTCGCACGCAGGAGTTCCACTTCTTGTCCTTGGTGTAAGTGGCCGGGAAATCCATGGCGTAGGTCCAGCCCTGTGGACCAACCAGCACACAGAACCCCGTCAGCACTGAGCCCACAGCCTCTCAGGGACGGAGACACGCGGAGGAGGAGAAGACAGAGTGGGCGGACAAATAGACGCTGCAAAATTTGCCGTGGGTTGTTTTTGGAAGTTTCAGGTATATCGTAAAAAAATGAAGTAACAGTGAACAGAGACAGTGGGTAGATAGACAGATCTTTTTTTTAAATAAAATTGGTGATATGGGATAGGTTGATATACATAATGGGGAATAAGAGAGAAACAAATTATGTGGAAAGAGAGACAGAGAGAGAGAGAGACAGTGAGCGATTTTTAAAGACACACAAAGAAAGAAAGAAAGAAAGAGAGACAGAGAGAAGAGAAAAGCTGTGAGAGAGATTGCGAAGGACAGACAGCGGGTGAGAGAGCGAGACAGAGATCGACGGGAGACGACGGAACGTAGCGGGGAGACGAAAGAGACAAGAGAGACCCAGATGCGGCAAAAAAAAAAAAGCAACGCCATGAGCGACGAACGGAGACGAACGGACAGACGGACGCCCCCTGGCTGCTCACCCCTTTCTCGGTGGGCTCCGCCTCAAAGTTCTCGTCGGCGTACCAGTCGGTCTCCCACTCCCAGCCGCTGGAGGGGAGGCCGAAGCCGTCCAGCGGCTGGTGCACCAGGCCCGTCACGTCACTCCACTGCCAGCGGTCGCTGGGCAACAGGCGCTCAGAGAATCCGTCCACGGGATTCCATCGCTAGTCGAAAGGACACCACAGACGAGAAGAGGAAGGCTGATTGTCGTAGTGCAACGTAGAAGAAGAATATAACCCGGCATAGACTATAATGCATTTTTGATGCATATTGCTTTAATTATTAAACGTATGTTTTTGGAATGAACCAGCTAAAAAAGGTTCTGGGTTAAATTCCCTGCATCTGCAGCCTAACCTGCAGGCATCCTTGAATAAGATACATCATCTATACCAATGACCCTATCTGTTGTTCTCTGAAAACCCCTGAATCCTAAACACGTTCCGAACCCCCCCCCCCCTCCCCCCCCCCGCCCCCCGCCAACCAGGAACTGCCTCAGCAGTTCCTGACCGAAGCCCAGAGCAGAGAACCCACCTGGTTCTCATAGGCCTCCTCCTGGTAGCGGATGGACAGGTCCGAGGCGTGGACGTTCAGGTAGATGTTGTGGTCGCACGCGATGCCCCAGCAACACTGCGTTGCCGCGGTGACGCGCTTGAACTCCAGCTGGGCGTCGTGGCACTGCTCCCACTGCTGCCCCCCCGTCGACAGGCGGTAGACGCGGCCGCGCACGTCCACCGCCCACAGCAGAGACACGGGCATGGCTCTGCAGCTGCTCCCCGCGCCTGGGCGACCGAGATGGGGCGGGCGAGCTTAGGAGATAGAGGACGAGAGATAAGAGATAAGTGGGGAGTGGGGAGTGGGGGGAGAGAGAGAGAGAGAGAGAGAGAGAGAGAGAGAGAGAGAGAGAGAGAGATTTTTCACATTACTTAAAAAAAAAAAATTTGTGTTATTCGTTTGGCTGATCAAACGTGTACAATAAAGAGATAGACACACTGTCAGGGGATTTGCAATCCACTCTTTAGCTGGATGTCTTTCTGTGTTCTGGCATAGTAGACTGCCTTGTACAAACAAAAAGTCGATCCATTGATCAATTATCAGTGTGACAGCGAGAGAGAAAGAGAAAGAGAGAGAGAGAGAGAGAGAGAGAGAGAGACCCACAGAGTAAGAGTCAGCACCATGCAGTGTGAGTGGGCTAAATAAACAACAACAACGTGCGATCACAGCAGCCACAATAGTCACCTGTTGTGATGAGAGGACCTCAAACTCCCCATAAACAGACTCATCACTCTGGACTTTAACAACTAGCAGCACACCTTTGTTAATATGAAACTTCCCTATTGCACACATCCTCCACATTGTAAATACAGTGTACCTAAAATGTATCTGTTTATACTGTACTTTTTATACTTACTTTTTATAGTATTCCACATTTGACTCTTTTTATATTTAGAATTTAATATTCAAATGTTTGGTATGCATGTGTACCGTTAGCGAATAGGAGATGAAACGGTGAGTGCAGGGTTATTGCTTAGCTCAAATGAAGATCCTGAATCATTGATAGGCTGCACATGACAGAATTGATGTGTGACAGTGTGCTAAATGTTTTTTACGTCTATGGGACTAGTGTCCCTTAAAGTAGGCCTACTACCAACCCAATAAAACATTTTTCACATGACAGAATTGATGTGTGACATTGTGCTAAATGTTTTTTACGTCTATGGCACTAGTGTCCCTTAAAGTAGGCCTACTACCAACCGAATAAAACAACAGCCTTAGGCATACAACTAGGCTTACAACTAACGCCTCTTCCACTAGGAGGAGGCGTTAATTAGGCGTTAATTATCCCTGCAAATCAGTGTGTAAAGCTGCTGACCTTTCTGTCAACGTCTAGTCTTTGTTTGTGTAAACGCTGCGTTGTCCTGAATTGTACCAACCTCAACGCACTTTCTATTTTGGCAAATAGTTTATTTTTCCAATTAGATGTGAGGAAACACAAGACGCGCGTAATTATAGGTCTGCACCACGACAGGCGCTTAGACAAGGGAGGCACTGTTATCTGTGGGTGGAATGAATGACCCTGACAACCTACACTAAATACTCAGATACCATTTCATACCGTTGCTATACATCAGTGCATTGTGATGAGTAAATGTAACCAAAAGTAAGTAAGATATGACCACAGAATCTAGAATAGACAATAAAATAATAGCAATGTCAATGATGGTTGTGGTCTTTCTAAAAGGATTGCATTGTGCCAATACAAACTCCAACCAGTGACGACCAGATATTTTGGATTGAATCACTTCAAAGCTTATCACCATGCATAATAAATAGTTATAAAGTAACTCGATCATAAAATATCAATGCAGGGAGTATCAATGTGAGGAGTAACGCTTGTTACGTTGTAACGAATGGTGCTAATGTATGGGGGAAAGCATGACATGCACGACATGTAACAATGATCGTTGAGTCATATGTTAGATAGCCATATGCTAAATCTGATTATATTATTATTAATAATAATAATAACGCCTAACGATTCGTTACACCCTTATATCGTGCAAGCTAATGGGCGACCGCCTGTTTGCTTTGACACACGATCAGAGGCGTAGATCTCTTGAAATAATAAAAAATACCAACCTTTGGTTTTCTCTCATATACGACCTATTTGTGTAGATAGTCCTCTAATATTCATTCAGCAAGTGAAAGTGGATGGACATCGTAATATCGTCACGTCTTTACATCACAGAAGGTTTTCTTTTTTGACACAGGAAGTGGTGTCGTTTCTCCACTCCCATTGGGTGCCGCTCTGCGTTTTATCCTCCACCTATCACGTTCGGTCTGCGGTCATTACACTTTCTCACCGCTAGATGCTGCTGTTGTCTACAATGAGAGAAGAGGAAAGATCATATTTTGTTTCTATTTCAGTGTCTTGCTTATTTTGTATTCATTGCATATTGTCAGTTCTAAGAAGTGTCAAAGTCTCACGTGTATGTAGTTGAATGTATGTTTTTATCTTTGTGGGCGGGAGTGCTGTGAAGAGTCGTACATGTGAAAGCATGGTTGTTCTCCTTTAAATGTATTAGAGCTATCTGTGTGTCCTGCCCAGACCTTTGCCCTCTGCAGCGTGTGCTCTCATGAACTGTTGACTTTACTTATTTTATAACGTGGTCTACTAATGGCCTATATTATAACTGTTTCAAAAAACAAACTTTAACTCATCTCAAAGGGTCACACGATATTTCTTAGGTTGTTTTATTGAGAAACAAAAAGACTACAATAGCCAACACAGAGGCAAGGCAGTACTACTCATTTAAAAAACAAACAAACATAAGAATAACTATTTCATAATCAATCCAGTTTTAAACATGTCTTATTCTGTGAGGTACCCAGCTTTATCATTGCCTCCAACCACAAATAATTTGTTTTCCATACAAAATATATTTTCCTAATTTTCTCCTTACATACATACATACATACATACATACATATGCTACACAATGCATTTTAACATTTCTACCTTCTTTGTTGTACTTAGTATATATATTTTTAAAGAATAACTTGAAATATGGCATACAATACAACATTGTTCATATTTTGTTCAGGTAGATCTGTATAGGCCTATCTGTGGTTACGGTGTCCCCTGTTATTCAAACGATTTAGATCACAATTAAAGCAAAGTAGACCCAACATTCAGTGAGAAACACAAATAGGGAAAAATGTACACATTTAAAATACATTCTAGAAGTCAATGGCAAATCAAAAATCAATGTGGCCCCAATAGTGTCTCAGACTGGGTGTCATGTTACTGTGTGAATACAGCTCCACGACGAACTTCTGTGCTGAAGGATTAACTTGTAAATAAATAGCCTGTTCGAAGGGTGCACTCGTAAAACCCAGCCCATTTACCATAACATATGTCACTCTCCCTTCATCCTCACACAATGTCTCTAACACACTATCTATGTTTAAATATAAATAAAGAAAATGAAGATACACTTGATGCTTAAGTCAGGAAGGCAACCTGCTTGCTAGTCTGTCTCAGGACCGTACAACCACTAGGTGTCGCCATATTCACAACTGCACCAGGACGTCATATATAACCAATCATTGGTAAGGAAGTCTACCAATGGTGACCGGTCTATCGGTGACGAAACTATATATTAATACACATAGCCAGCTAGATGCACAATGTCTAAATGCATATTGAAAAAGTGTAAATTCACGTGGCAACACTTTTAGGCTGAAAATCCATGATCGTTGTGACGATATTAACATACACAAGGAGAAGGCTCTCTTTGCTAACATGTTGTTGATGCTTGTGATGGACCAGACTACATCTGAGCAAGACTAGCTAGCGGGTTAGCAGGACAGGACAGGACAGTTGGTGGAGATCGGATGCAACTCTGATTGTGAAGATCAAATGTGTTTTGGCACTGGTGGCTGGTTAGACGTGCGGTGCTGATCTGTCATTCGTGACCGTGGGCCGCAGCTTGATGGTGGCGAATGGATTTCCTCCGCTGTATACGAAAAACATAGATGTCATGAGGAGACGGTCCATAAAAGACCTGATTCAATCATAGAGTCAGTATGGATTAAATACAAATGTTTTTACAAATAAAAAACAACAGCAGCATAACCCCTATAGTGTCAAATACATTGGCTATCCACTTAAAATAATACATAATACAAATCATAACAAAATCTGGGTAATTATCGAGCCTCAAAGAGACACTCACCCCAGAAAAGCAGGAGACTTTCCAATCCCGTTGGAAACCTGTTGAAGGAGAGCAGAGAGGATCCTCAGTAAACACAATACAGTGTAAACACACACACACACACAATAATAATGAGAAATCTTTAATAACTGTGTAAACACAGCCTTTGTCCAGCTGTTAAGACAGTGCTGTAAGACAGGTCTGATGGGATTTTTCAGAACACCCATCCCCTCCATACACACATGCACACACAAACACATGCACACACAAACACACGCACGCACACACACACACACACACACACACACACACACACACACACACACACACACACACACACACACACACACACACACACACACACATGCACACACAGACACACACAGACACACATGTACACATTCACACACACACAGACACATGCATACATTCACTCACCATGCACACGTACACACACACACACACACACACACACCCACATCTTTGTCTCACTCTCTCTTACACTCTCTCGTTCTGTATTTGAATCTCTGTCTCTATCTCTTTCACATTCACCTACACACACACACATACAAGCACACGCACACACACACGCGCACAGCGTCCTCAGTGAAAGCATGCATCATGACCTCAGAGGCCTCTGCAGAGTAATCAGGAATCTAGAAGATCTAGAAAGTCAAGGGGCCATGACAAAGCCATCATCTCCACGGGGGCCAAGGAGCGTGAAGACAGGTGAACACAGGTGGAGGAGGATGGGCACACACACATTCCTCAAAAAGCTGACGAATTAGGGGAGGGTCTAGAGCCACGTTATCAAAACATCTAGCACTCGGCTAACCCTGACTCTCTACCCCAATGTGTGTGTGTGTGTGTGTGTGTGTGTGTGTGTGTGTTAGGGTGAAAGAGAGAGAAATACAGAGAGATAGTAAGAGAGAGTGGGACAAAGATGGATGGCACTAGCAGGTATTCTCATGGCAAAGATGTTTTCGAAGAGTGCGGCTATCAACACTGTCGCTCTGTTGTTGTGAGAGTTGTATGTATTCCTGTGCAGATAATGACATGTATCGTTTAGCTGGGGCACATTTTTCATCAATATAGTATTTACACAAAGGATGGGGGGGGAGGGAGGGGGGGGGCTAGTGGGTTCTTCTGTAACTACGGCAACCCTTGCCATAGAGAGGGGCCTAGACAAATAGCCTGAACTACAATGTATTTGTATCGGGACAGAGAGAGAGAGAGAGAGAGAGAGAGAGAAGGACAAAGAGAGAGACAGAGAGGAAGACAAAGAGAGAGTGAGAGACAACAACAGAGCGGAGAACCCAAAAAATGGCGAGAAAGGTGTAGGCCTACAGTAAAGAGAGAAAGGAGGGAGGGTGATATTGAAGGTGTGTGTGGAACAATAGTTCACAGTTAGCAGATCTTTCATTACCAATTTGACGGCCCTTAATGAAAATGTGGAGTACAGTACGTCCTCTTTTGTCGTCCCATCCTATTCCCTCTCTCTCTCTCTCTCTCTCTCTCTCTCTCTCTCTCTCTCTCTCTCTCTCTCTCTCTCTGCCAACCCATTATTAGTCATTTCATTCCTAAATAGAGGCTGAACCTGGCTGGGAGCATTGTTGAGATGTCTGAGCCACGCAAAGCTCATACCATGGTCCTGTGCTTTCTCTCAATTTCAATAACACTACTGGATTTCCCTAGTTGACAGCCCATTGGATTAATATAAATTGGGAAAAAATATTACAGACAAACATTCAGGGTTTTCTCTGTTCCTAAACACAAGGGGGATCTTCTTTCAGTAGTTTTTGTTGTTGAGAAAACTAATAACTAATAACTAATACTTCTTTACTTTAATTGTAGTATTACGGTTACGGTTACAATACAAAACAACAGTATGCCTACACTAACACTATCACTATCAGGAAATTCACCGCATGAATTCCTTTCACAGGTTTACTTCCTGGATAAGCCTAATTAATATCGTGGTGACAGTAGTGATATAAATACAACGTGGGCTTTTGGTATTTGTTAGATCTGTAAGGGGACACCCTTAGTGGTCAGGTTGCAGTGTTTGCAAGTGCAGCAATAATCATCTGAAAAATGATCGCCCAGATCATGTTTGGCCTTTAATAGACATTATATTGCCCTGTCATATTATAAATTGAGAAGCAAAAGATCTGTATGGTCAGTGAGTAAGAAACCAAAACAACAACCAGATCAGGTACTGACCGTGCTGTGTGGTGAGGGGGTGGAGCCCACCATGGGCCTGGAGGGGGCGAGGTCACTGTAGTCTGGGGGCGGCAGCAGCACAGGCTCCTCCTCTGCCTGTTCCGGCAGGCAGACCTGGCTGACGCTGCGCCGGGGCGTATCCATGCTGCCGCTTGGGAGACGATTGATACATTTACTTTGTGACATCTATATTGATATACCATTCTTATTCTATATTTCTATTTTCTATATATAAAGGATGAGTCTCACCTGTTTGCATTGGCGTGCTCTGTATACGGTCGACAGTAGGATGAGGGAAACCAGCCTCGTCTACAAAACAAAGGGATGAAAAGCATGACTCTCAAACCACTTCTTTGAAGAGCTCAAATGGCCGACAGTGCCAATCATAGTCGGTTACAATGATCTAACCCTAAGCACAAGATCAACTGGTTTGACAATAGCTTTGTCAGTACAGCCACACAGGCAGTAACTGTGTGTCCTGCAAAAATATGAAACATTCAAAAGATTTACTGCAACAGCACTCCACCCCCACATCTATACTCAGACACACACATGCACACACACAAGCACGCACGCACACACACACACACACACACACACACACACACACACACACACACACTGCACACACGCACACACGCACACATGCACACACATGCACACACGCACACACACACACACACACATTTTTGGACAGATCATCACACAAAAAGAGAAAGGGGTAGAGAGGGAGAGAAAAAAGTAAAATAAAACAAAATGAAACAGCTAAACAGAAGAGGGAGGAAGAGAACATTTTAATATTAAAGATAATATAAATAAGGAAAGACTGCAAGCTAGAGTTTGTGTAGGTGAACAGGCGAAGAGGGAGAGAGAGAGAGAGAGAGAGAGAGAGAGAGAGAGAATAGGATGGGACGACAAGAGTTAAATAACACACGCCAAAATAAATATAAAGCCAAACATGCTTGACATGCTTAAAGGTGTGAGATCAGGACAACGCAACACATGGCAGGAACTACTATTGCCACCTGGAACACGTGAGGCAGGTTTTCCTGGAAAATAAGTTACATTTCACACCCAGGGTGTGTCTGAGCCAAGTGCATATTTCCATCCCCATTTTAGATTTGGACCAATTTCCATTTATGTCTTGGAATAATAAAACCCATTGCATCACAGTGCCAGTGCCCTAGGTTAAACGCGGTTCAGTCACAGCTATGCTGGATTTTATCCAAGGGGCCAATCCAATCCAGAACTGTACACTTACACACACGCATTGTTCCAGAAAGGGAGTCATAAAGCTCCCATCATCCTGGATACAATTCTCTTTACTTTCTTTTTTTACTGTTGTCTTCAAACCTCAATGTCCCCTGCATGCCCTCCTATATCATTTGGTCATTAGTATGTTGGAAGACTGAAAAGGGGTAATACTGTATTAATTGACCAACATACATGTTAAATATATCAATTATTGAAACTAAGGAGAACTGAGGACTGACTGAGTAATAGTAATAGTACTAGTTGCAAGTGAACAAGTGAACAAGTCCTGAACACGTACTGCTTGGTGGCGTCCACCTCGCCGTACAGCCAGCCGTCGCGCTCCTCCTGCAGCAGCAGCAGGATGATGTCGCCCTCATCGAAGCTGAGCAGCGTGGGGTTGCTGCCCGCCTTGTGGGGGAAGATGGTCCGCACGTGTGACCTCTTGCCCCCGTCCAGGTCCGACGACTGGGACGCGGAGCTGGACAGGTTGTCCTCCCCGAGGCTGCCCTGGTCTGGAGGGGTTGGAGAAGGGAGATGAGGGAAGGGAGAGTGGGGAATGTTTTCGAGTCCTCTCTGGGGGTTCTTGTCTTTGTTCTTTAAAATATGACTACATTACACAGACTCTAGAGTGACTGATGATTAGATCAGTAAGTCTCAGTGAGTAACATATCGGTAAGGCATGAGACTTAACCACGTTTCCTTGACGACCGCCACAACACAAACACATACCTGAGCGCTGGTCCGAGTGGGACGTGAGGGGGGGCTGGGTCTCTTGGTGGAACATGTTAGCCAGAGGACTGATCTGGGCTTTGAGCTGGGGGGCCGGCGGAGGAACCATGGACTCAGCGTTCCTCTGGAGGAAGAGCACAGGGGCTAGTGTTAGCATTGAGTATACAAAGCAAGGCATTACTCAAATAGAGCTGAACATCTCCCATACAGCCACACACACACACACGCACACACAGACACAGACACACACACAGACACACACACCTCTGAGCAGTGAGCACAGTGAACGCGTACATACACACACACGTCAGGTCTCTCTCCTGTATGACCGCCCCCCCTCCCCCAAACATCTACCACCACCCTGACACCCCCCCCCCCCCCCCCCGCGTCTCCCAGGACCCTGAGGCCACTCACGCGGTTGTAGCGC
The DNA here is from genome assembly GCF_964030765.1 of Micromesistius poutassou. Lineage (NCBI taxonomy): Eukaryota > Metazoa > Chordata > Actinopteri > Gadiformes > Gadidae > Micromesistius > Micromesistius poutassou. The sequence goes on along the minus strand of NC_140291.1, from coordinate 6,873,952 downwards.
TCCACCAGCGGCGAGGACCCCGGGGTGCTGGCCAGGGGGGTCGACGGCCTCTCGATCATGGTCATGATGGTGTCCGGCACCTTGGTGGCGTCGCTGCACTTCTCCTGCCAGCCGGAGAGCTTCCCCGCCAGCAGCTCTTTGGCCTGGAGGGGGTGGGGGGGGGGGGTGGGGGGTGTGGAGGTGTCAGACGCAGAGAGGCATAGGCTGCACCCTAACCCTTACCCTAGTGATCTTTACTGTTTATCGTGGTCAATTAGCAGACACACTTATCCGCAATTAATCAATTAATTTCCCATTTAGGAATTAATAACGTGCAATGTATGTATCTATCTATCTCTCTATCTGAATAGATGTTTGTCATACAGGTAGGGGTGAGAATCTTGCTCAGGGATGTCGTTGGTCTACTGGTAGACCGACGACCAGTAGACCGACGACCAGTAGACAGACGACGGTCTACTGGTCGTCTGTAGACATTGGACATTGGAGTTTGAACCCACAACAATTCCGCTGGGAGCTAATCACCCGAGCCGGATCAAGTAGCAGGTGAAATACAGGAAGCAGTATCGGACCACTTCATTGAACCTCCATACCCCCACCAACCCCCACCTTCACACGGTACCCCCCCCCCCCTCCCTGTGCTGACCTTGTCGTGGAAGGCGGTGATGTGGTAGGAGAACATGCAGTGTTTGTCCACCAGGAAGCAGAACCTCCTCTTCTCCTCCAGCAGCGCTTCCCTGCAGCCGTCGGCCATGAACTTCTGCATGTCCGTCTGCCGCAACGATATGGTCTCCAGGTACTGGGGGAGGGAGGGTCAAAGGTCAACACGAGGGTACTGGGAAATGTTAGGATGGATATTACACAATTTTTTCATTTTCACTCGATTTATTTTGGCCCTCCCTCTCCATGTACTGGGGAGGGAGGGTCAAAGGTCAACATGAGTACAATAGGGAGCGTTAGGATGGATATTACACCATTTTTTCACCATTTATTTGTGGGGCGGATGCATGATATTCATGAGCAGGTCCCACAAGGAGGTCTGCATGTACGCTGCAGTCCTCTGGGATTCGAACCCTTGATCTTTCGTTCCGGAGTCAAATTGACCACCTGAACATCATCAACCATCATTCAACGGAATGGTCAACGGAAAGCCGACTGTCACACTGAAGTGAAAGCAAAACCGAAGCAATGCCATTTCTTCCGCCAGCCACTAGTCTCAAGGACGAGTGGTTCATCCCTTGTGTTGCCAAGGTACGCGCTGTTCTCTACCCTGTATTTTCAGTTTGTTGAGGTTTATGTAACGCAAGACCTCACCTTGACCCATGAAGATAGAGACACACACACTTGCACACGCACTCACTCACGCACGCACATGTATTACACACTTGTGTACGCACTCACACACACGTACACACGCACGCACACACGCAAACACGCACAGACACACAAGTGCACGCACACACACACACACACACACACACACACACACACACACACAGTGACCACAGTGGGCGGGAGGAAGGAAAGCGACTGCTGGACCATGCGGTGGATGGTTGACAGTCCGGCAACGTCGTGATCTCAGCGTTATTAGAGTTCAGTGCCCACCTGCCAATCACAGAGCAGGGGAAGGACACTAAGCACTCTGCGACTGGGCTCAGAGTTCGGTTCCTCCGCCTCACACCCACACACACACACACACATGCGCGCGCGCACGCGCACACGCGCACACGTAAACACACAACCTCCCACCCACCCCCCGGTACGACTCGGTGAGCAGTGGCCAACTCGATACGTTCGCTGAGAGACACGCGTTGCCATAGAGCCGGCGAAGGAAGACACACACACACACACACACACACACACACACACACACGAACACACACACACACACACACAAAGACAGACGGACGTCTAGAGAAAGAGAGAAATTCGGGGGTCCATGATTTCAAATGACCAAGTCATGATCAGCCCCCCCACTCCCCTAGCAACGGTGATGGCGGTAGGTCTCCTGGGGACCGGCCTTTTTGTTTTCCTGCTGTGGGGTGTCAGTGAGACCGAGCTCCTCTTTCTGCCCTCCCTCTCACTTACTGTACCCTACATACACACACGCGTGTCACCCCCCTCTGTCCTATCGCTTGCTCTGAGGCACAGTTTCCATTTCAGCACCAAATGATCACTTCGAGTCAGAGTGGGGGGTCACAATGGAGCTCATTATCTGGTGTATCCTTATAGTTTCCTTAAAAAAAACATAGCTGGTCAGATGGTCCCCCACTTCTCTCTCCCTTTCTCTCTCCATCGCTCTCTCTGGTGTTATTTTTTCTCCACATAACAAGCCATTCAACAAGGATGAACAGCCCCCCCCCTGCACACACACACACACACATACACACACTCAGACAAGGGGGGATGGCACAATCAGACAGTTTCAGCATGCCCCAGATCCAGGGATGGTGTTATTGATGTGTGGATGCCATTCAGGTGTAGAGATGAACAGGGGAATGGCATTGGTATGATAGGGAGACGGAAAGGGAGAGAGGGAGGCAGAGAGAGAGAGACATAGAGAGAGAGAAAGAGAGAGCGAGAGAGAGTGTTGATAGAGAGTGGGAGAGCGATAAGGACCGGATAGATAAAGGTAAAAGGAGAGGGGGGAGAGACGAGATAGGTAGAGGGAGAGAGGGAAGGAGAGAGGGAGGGGGGGAGAGAAAGACACACATAGACACACACACACACACACACACACACACACACAAACACACACAAAACACACCCTTGCTTGTCGCCAACACAAGGGCAGGATTATAAACGTACAGGCATTGAACATCATACATTGAGCATTTAACCCAGAACCCCACCGCGCCTTTTCACAATAAAGGCACAGCACCCAATAACATGGACCGGACCCACACTAGTACACACTGCATAAAGATCAGCGTGCTGATAGCTAAAGATCTGATGCTGTGCGACAGGTGGGGATTTTTCATCCAAGCCACTTGGATCATCAATTTACCAAATGTTCGTTACGCCCACTCTCCCCTTAAACCAACTACTCTGTAATCAAAGGAAACCTGGCCAGGTGTAAATCCTGGTGTGTCTGTACTGTTTGTGTGTGTGTGTGTGTGTGTGTGTGTGTGTGTGTGTGTGGTTGTGCATGCGTTTTTGTGTTTGAGTTCCACAAGAAGATATGAGCATCCATCCATGTGTGTCTTCTTGTGCATCTGGGTGTATGCGTGTTTTGATGAGCACACAATTTTTCTGCATCGTAACTGAGACCATTGAGGCGATAGTGAATGGCCCTCGCACCGTGATAAATCTGGAACAAAGAGCTGTTGGCATGGCAACATCAACACAGAGAAACACTTCATGTGCCCACCTTGCCACACCCAGTTAAACACTTTGCCTTCATGTACGCTCTGCTCCTTACTACTTGAAAACACAATGATGGAAATCCTTCTTATGTTATGCTTGCAGATGTGTTTATGTTATCACAATCACATTTCTCAGATGTAAAATCACAAGTAAACCATTTTTTGCTGTTGAGCTTGGCTGTTATAACACTCTCGGCATAAGAACTACAATACCATCCACTGCCTTCAAGTACAGCTCCCCTATTTCCCCCAGCGCATGGCAGCGACGCTACAGCGAACCCCGCTAGCCCCAGCTGACCGTAGCAAATGTGCTCCAACCCCCACACACAGGGTGAGGGCCCAGAGGGTGAGTTCTTTGAGGTCTGTCCACCGTGTCCTACCTCATTCTCTTTGATGTCGTACTTGGAGGAGTTTTTCCCCTGGCTCTTCCTCCTCAGCTTCTTCAGGTCGGTCTGGGAGCGCTCCAGAGAGTCCTGCTTCACCTTGTGCTCCGTCTGGTAGCGCTTGAAGGTCGCCTGAGGGGACACGGTGATATGCTCCTTATGGATATAGCAGTAGATAGATGAATGGATGGATGGATGGATGGATGAATGGATAGATAGATGTTGGACGGATCAGTGAATTTTGGATGGATGAGTAGTTGGATGGATAGATGAATAGATGGATGGATTGATGAATGGATAGATAGATGGACGGATGAATAGACAAAGGATAGATAATGGATGGATGGATGAGTGGCTGGATGGATGATTTGAAGGAGGTCTGGAGATAGCTGGATGGATGGTTATGGCAGAATGGACGTATTGATCGATGATGGATAAATGTATGGACGGACAGACCCATGGACATGCTGGACAGTGAAGTGTCAACACTGCATCGATTATGGCAGCGAGCCACGCCCTTCCCACCACACCCCAACCCCACACAACCCCACACACAAGGCGGTGTAGTTACAGTCATGTATTTGACGTCCATCTCTGTCTTCTTCTCGAGCTCGGTGATGATCTCACGGTGGAACCTCTTGAACTGTGAAGACAATGGAGACGTATATTACTATTGCTGTGCAGGAGAGGGCAGGATTCCTGTGGTAGGATGGGCTTATCAACATGCTGAGCATCAATGATTTACAGCTCTCCCTGTTGCAAAACAGTTGTAGACCCAAAGGGCGCTACTTTAGGATGGACTTCAAAAAAATGTTGGGAGCCAATGTACTTTTCAACTTGTTCTAACATGTTTATTTGTGATACAAAAGCAGGTTTGTGTAATTGATCAAAATATAACCCTCTATTTCAGTATTGGGCTGCTATCCAATAACCAGAATCACTTTCATTGTGTCCACCTATATGATAATGAATATATATCCATATGTGGGATGTGACTATGATTACCTTGATAACTAATATGGCTAGCATGTTTTTGTAGTGAACAAGGTGCAGCTATGAATATACAAAGACACTTAAGATTCACCAAAACACAAGAAACACTCTACCTTCAGCAAGACATTAAGACCCCTTATCCCATGTGGCATATTATTATCATAGTCAATGATACTAATACTCTCAATATTGAACAAAAAAAAACCCACACAAACACACACCACCTTTGAAGATAATTCAAGTCAAGTCTTCCATACTTCTGCTGCATCAGCGTTTGCTTACTGCCTGAAGGTTCAAACCTGTGACTGACCTGTGTCTCTCTCATCGTACATGGGACTTGTCACTCGGGTTTATGTCTCACTAGCGACAGGTATTCAACGCATTCTTCCCAGAGACAACACCGAGCTCGAAGCCGGTTCTGCCATCCACTTTCAACTTTCCCCTTCACCTCTAGATTCAAGTGTTGTTAACAACTGAAAAGTAAAGCATGACCAAAAATGGCCATCTCTCTGTTCTAAAGTGGAATTCTTACCTAATGCTGACATACTTCGGTTACGTATCTAAAGATTATGGTTACGAGGTGACGGAGTGAGAGAGACCTTTCTGGAATGATAATTGTTCATAAAAGAGGTGTGTGTGTGTGTGTGTGTGTGTGTGTGTGTTGCAAACCAGCACAACAACACCAGTATGTAACCTTGGTGAGTTAACGACATTTTCCAGAGGCCGTAAAATACCCCACATGATTCTAGCGGCTTGAACTACCTCAACTGATTACACGTAAAACCCAGGGCTTCCACTGCATACTGTGGCTTTTCAGTGTCCCACCGCGGTGCAATAGGCCGTATCATTGGGGAAATCCTTCTTCAAATTTAAAAATGGGTTCAAAGACATGACACTAGATGAGTACAGACATTGAGTAGCGGTAGTATCACTCTATGAGAATGTTGATAACAGTAATGATGATGAACATCGTTATTCTCATTATGGATATCATCATTATTTAGGATATTTTCCATCTTATGGTGGAAATCTACTGGATATAAGTATTGACCCTTTTGGGTATATGTAGGCGTGTATATATGTATGTATGTATATATTTATGTAGGTAAGTGTATGCATGTATATGCAAACACACTGTATGTGTATGACATTTGTTTGTTACTCTTAAATGTGAGAAGTGGGGGGCTTGATATCAGCTGAAGCTTCTGCCCCTACCCTTTGGTTACGACCAATAAAATAAATGCATTCATGCATTCATTCAATTCATCCATACAGCAGCATGGGCATATAAGCAGGAATATCTTTGCGGCATTCAAGAGATCAGCGTGTACTCTGTACTCACCGCTGAAAACCCTCCAGGCAATTCCTGAGTCTTGATCGGATAAGCATTATGCAAGATCTGATAAGATGAACACTTAACTTGGAACTATGTCGTTCCAGCTGCATAACAAGCAAAAAGCAGGGCCATGGTCCCTCAACAGATACTCATGAAACTACTCATTTATACCAAATACGACTGTACTTACATTCTCCTCCAGTTCCATTTGGACCATCTTGTGGGTCTCTCCAATCTCCATGAGGACCATGCCTTGGAGACACAAAGATAAACCAGTACATTAGACAAGTGGGTTTTTGATTAATGTGACACAAGAACAATTGATGAAAAGAGAAGAAAGCTCCAAAACATATTACAACACATCCATTAATGGTCTTATGATTTTTCTGATAAAGGACAGCAATTTGGCACTCCATTTATCAAAATGTGTATAGGTTTATTTGATGACATCCATCTATCTAGGTGTGGTTAGTTGTCCTTGTTATGACAATACAATACTATACAATACAGATAAGATAAGAAGTGAGATGAAAGGCAAAAATAATGGATTTGTGAATACAAGAAAGTATTCTTGGAATTCTGGAATGTTGCAGTCAAATAAAGACACAAATGAATGTGTCAGCTGACTGTAGTGTAAATACCTGTACATGTGTATTTACATCAAAACAATCTATATGGCCCACAAACCAGTTCTTTCTCAATACAGTACATAAACTCAACACACCAGTACGGGACAATCTAAAAACAAATCTACCGACAACACATGCCCCTTTTCCAGCTGTCAGTGTGTGAACAGCTGTATAAAAAGTACCATTTTATCCTGTTGCATTGGTGAGAACAATCCACTTTCACAGAAACGGATCCCAGTGAGGGCCGGCAGGCGTACGGCCGAGGACAATGGGCACCGCTCAATACAGCAGACGGCAAGAGACAATCACAACTGAACCGTTTTCATCACAATAGAGTGACATCTAGACCTAAAGGTTCACTACAGGACAAACAGTGTTCTGGCAAACAGCAGAATACACAGCGGGTGCAGGACTCTGCAGAGGGTCCGTTCTGTGCTACTCTGTTCTAGGAGGGCTCTGGGAAGGTGAGGCAGAACAGGAACAAGCGTATCAGCTGAGTACTTAAACAAACTCATATGGGCACGAGTTTGAGTGCCCCCTATACATGCACACACGCATGCGCATATACACACTCACACACACACACACACACACACACACACACACACACACACACACACACACACATAATACATACACACACACACACATGCACACACACACACACACACACACACACACACACACACACACACACACCTAAAAGCCCTCTGGACCACGGCTGCATGACAGCAGGGTCCAGCTACAACAACATTGACCTCTGAAAGGTCCCCAGAAAGTACTGGTGAAGGCCTTCTTTGTGCTCCAGTGGCAGCGGTGATGTGTGTGTGTGTTTGGGGGGGGGGGAGCTGGGGGGTGGAGCAGGTGATCATGTTTATACAGTCCCCACATCCAACAACAGCACCCACACAAGGGGGAGTGAGGGGGAGGATGATGAGGTTGAGGGTGGGGATGAAGAGGGGGGGGGGGTCTAAAAGGTCAAGGTACACCTGTAGGGTTCCACCTGTGATGCCAAGGTGCTGGATAAGAGGCTGCTGTACCGCACACCTATACAGGATAAGCCCTGGCAGACACCACTGTTTACCTTCACAGGGCATTAAGATTGACCCATGCGGAAATGTTACACTTGAAATGGTGGACTAGTTATTATTCTGTCCCTGTGCCAATAATGGCTAATCGACATGAGCCATGCATGTGGCTAGAGGTAGCTAAGAAGAGTACATAAAGTTAAAGCAAATGTTTTTCCTTTTTAAAGCACATTGATTTGGTGGTAGAACGGCAGATAAAGATTTATACAGGAACTTACTCAAGTCATTTGTAGTAAACTTTCAATGGTGTTCACATGTTTCTGTAGACAAAACAATTCCAAGCCAAGACACACCAAAAATCCATCGTTTGAACTTAATATAAACTGCCTTTCTACTTGCGCGAAATCACAGCAAGGAGGAAGTGGGAGAGAGCTATCAAGTGGACTTCTTCAACACAATGACAACATTGAGGTGACTCGCTCTGATGTGAGGTGTAAATAAGTTGATTCTGCAGGAGGGAAGCCATCTTGCCAAGCTTCAAGCTATGCCTCAAGTAATTTTGAATGAAGCACAATGAGGACAAACACACTCACAAGAACTTGACGTCTATAATTTGATGTCATGGCATGTCTGGCTACACCTTAAGCATTCCTCGCAGATGACATGGTGACTTATCACGATTAAAACCTTGTGCTGTCATAGGAAGCGACGAGTGATTGAATAAATAGGATTAAGATAGCCTATAATCATGACAAATTGTACACGATAGTTCACATGTCGGACTGGTGGCGCTGCTCTTCAGCTTACTGAGCTGTTGTCTATACATTTTGCGCTAACTGCTTTTGTTTTAATTTACCTGAATGCGTGTCATGTGTGTGTGTGTGTGTCATTTTTCAAATATTAAACAAAGGCGTCAAAAATTAAAAGGACCCCCCCCCTCTTTGAAACATGCGTTCTGGGCATTCGGATATGACCAAACACATACAAATCCAGGTTTAAAAGGGTCTTATGCAATATCAGTGTGGTTGAACCATTCTCATTCTTTTACCAACGGCTGAACTCGCTCTGAACTTTGCAGTTTGTGGTTGACATACTATATGTCCCCTTAAAGTAAATGGTGCAGGACAGGTGAACCCAAGTGGCTGCACCGTAGGGGTCAGTGTACTGTTCATGGGACGTCCCATCAGCCTCACTGTGGATACCATCTCAGGAGAGGGCAAGGGAGGGAGGGGGGGATCCTTGGGTCTTGCTATGGGCACATTCTTATCCTTCTTGATAAAATATTGTCATAATGAGTCATACAAGAAGGTGCCCATGCAAGTACAGGTGCGCGCACACAAACACATACACACACACACGCACGCACACACGCACGCACACACACACACACACACACACACACACACACACACACACACACACACACACACACACACACAAACACACACACTCCCACACACTCCCACACACTCACAAATCTATTTGACAATAGTCTGGGAGGCAGTACAGCTGATGTAATAAAGTTAATAAAAAGTTTCTATTGCTTTTTTTTTCAAGATACGGATTGGTCTAATATATGTTATCATGTGATCAATTTGAGATAACAGGCAATTTAACTGACTATTTCCTTGTACAACTCCTGTTCTATGTAACGAAAATGTATTCAAAATATTTCTCTCAAAATGTTTTCTTTTCAAGAAATGTATGGGGCAGCATTGTGACTCAATGTCATAATGTGTATGTACTCTACTGTGTCCCAGTAGCTACTAGCCAAACCCCATAGAGCAGTGGTTCTCAACTGGTCTAGCCTTTTACTATCGATTTATATTGCAGTAATCAACAATGCTTTCCGGTACCGTTAAACAAATGGAGCGAACAAACAAGCTGCAACAATTGTGGCTAAACTCAAGGAAATAGTAAGCCTTTGAACCATGACTTAACACAGTAACATTAGTTCATTCTTTCTATCGATAAAGGTTTATAAGCTACTTATGTGTCGCGGCCCACTAGTTGAGAATCACTGCATCAGAGCTCATGTAGCTCTGCAGGTTTTGTATAGAGCTACTACATGAACAAGTTCCGATAAAGATTCTAGTTTCAAATGGTCAAAATGTCATCTGGCTATCTAACCTTAACCCTACTACTGTCAAGGGAAAATAAAGGGTTTCAAAATGCCCAGTTGCCATGGTTAGTGAGCAGGTATTGCCTGGCTCCGCGGTTTAAACAATTGTTTATTGTGTATGTAAGAAAGTAGAGGAGCTGTGACAATATGGAGGCCCGGGCCCCTGGGTGTTATGGCCTACTATTGGTTCCTGTGAGGGCCCTTAGGAAAGGAAAGAATAGAGATTTCAAGCCGAACCCACCCACGGTAATAGCTCTTCTGGGTGTGATCCCTGTAACAGTGAATCATCATCAAGGTCCATGTCACCAAACTATCCCCTGTTTATTTTACTCTTAGGGTAAATTCCCAGAAGATGTTATGGCATCTTATCAGACCGTATAACTCAATATGACACAGATAAAGTGATAGTAGAATGAAACAAGACAACATATCTGAGATGCTGAACATACATATCTGCAGCAAGATGTTCACGGTGTGAAGGCACGCCAATTAGAAAGGCTTGGATGGTTACGATATGTGGCGCTTTTAAGGAAATAATCTACAGTAGAGGTAGAATGAGAGAGAGAGAGACAGAGAGAGAAGAAAATGTGTGCGAGAGAGAGAGAGAGAGAGAGAGAGAGAGAGAGAGAGAGAGAGAGAGAGAGAGAGAGAGAGAGAGAGGTGGTGCATGAAGGAAGGTCTGTATGTAGGGTTGAGTAAGTGAGACAGAGAGCGGGAGAGAGACAGCTCAGACAGACAGATCAGAATGGGGACCTGGGTCTCTGACATCCAACAGAGATGTATGTGTCCATCTGTCAGAGAGCGAGCGAGAGACTTGGCGATATTAGGTAATACTTGATTCTTGAATGTACAGGGGATACTAATGATGTCATATCACTTATAAGAGAGAAATGGTCTTTCGCATCCTGACGACAACGCAGTCTGTGGGACAGACCCCGAAACATCCCACTCACGTCAACAACCCCAAGACAGCAGTTTTGAAGATTCACAAACTCTTTCTCAGCTTACCGTGACTGACTGCTTCTTCCCCCGTTTAGAGGAGTAAATTGGCTGCTCTCCAAAGCAAAGATGCGTTACCAGAGGTAATCAGGCAGAAACGATCTGCCCTCAATCTGGGCAGGAATCCATTAGCATTTGAGTCCCGCTGAAAGCTCAACCTTAGTGTTTAAAATAGCCCCATCGTCAGCCGAGGGTTGACAAGTGTAGCTAAGAGAAAAGGTGGAAGAGGTGGTGCAGGTGGAGATGTTGTTCTTTCTACAATCACTTTTTGTTGATACCTACTGCTTTGGGGCAACACCCTGTAGGGCACAACAGAAGTGGCTTTACAGGAAGTCTCTAATTCTAGACCCATTGAAAACCCTGAGTGGAATCGTGTGTCTTATTTCCTCCGGGTCGATGATTTCTACGATACCAAATGTCATATTTGAAGCACACACAATAGGCTTGGATTTTGCAGAGATACGGGAGAATGGGAGCTCAAACCACTTGGCTTTAAAAAAGGGATTTCATGGTGACAATTGGCGGTATTGGACCGGCAACCCTGGGGGCCTTTAGGTTTTACGGTAGGTAAAATGTATGTATTAGACTCTATAGCGCTTAAAAACAGGAAGGGGGCTGAGAATGTCCCTGTTCGCCACTCTCTCTTTCTTTTGTCACTGAGTGTAAATCATCTCTTCTCTAGTTCCTTAAACCATCCTCCAATTACCGTATAGCCACTCTCGCTATGACCAAAACACTGTAATTTTTGACCACATTCCCGAAATGCTTTCCATGTCTACATGGTCGGGCTAATTTGCCTACTATTTTAAAGGCGACAACAAAGGTCACACCACAAGGAATCTGACGAGTGCTCTTTGTACGTTGTCCGAGACCTCGCTTTCCGAGTTAATCGACTTGCCTTTATAAGGCGATAACGAGATGACTTTGGCTGTTGGCTACAAAGTTGTGTGGACAGAACTAACGTTTACAAAGTCATGGCGAGGGAAGGGAGGTCAAACCACTGTAACAGCTACCTGTGCTACACTCGTACCAGCTACTATAAGGATAAACTCTCCAACCTCGTCTTTAGGGAGTGAGGAATGAGAGCAAAGGGGAGAATTACTTTGCTTTAGGAAAATATGTTACGGCCTGTATATAGGAAATATATTCAAAAAAGGGCCTATATTTGGGATATGTTTCTATATATTGGATATCGTTAAACACATGTTTTTAATAAATGGGAGGGACAGTTATGAATGTTATATAAACCTAAATATTTTTGTAATTCGGCTCTCTGAAAAAATAAAACTACAATCTGCCCAATGTATGAAGACACCAGGAACAATATTTCAAACCGAGCAATACGATGAGTTATTTCAATAAAAATCCATAAAGACGGAGACGGAGAGTCACTATGTCACCGATCTCTATGCCTGCACTAAAGACAGGGATTCCTTGGATAGTCTGCAGGTTGAAGACAGTGAAATCAAATGAGGATCAAAATCCAACTAGGTGAAACACTTTTGGCCGTACAGCTGATGGGAAGGGGACCTGGTGGGAGAGGCGTTTGAGGAGAACAAAAATCTCTGTCCTTCCGACTGTTTGTTCAGTTTGTTTGCCTCCACCGTTCTGTGTGACGAGTGTGAGAATTCACACAGCCCTGCCATGGTCGCTCCGGCCAGGCCAAAGTGTCCGGACGAAGACAGAGATATGCTCTAAAGAAGGACGACTTAAAAGGGGACGCATTCATCTTGTTCCTGATGGAATCCTAAAACTGATCTAAAACCGATTGGAACGGCAGAATGATGAATGATATGCTCCACAAGGCATTGGCCCTTGTAGTCCGCTTTCAGTCGATATTACATAACTGAATTTATGTCTTACTGGTTTCATGTATGTGTTCTGTAAGGATTGTATTCACCTTAAGCCCACATATGCCCCGCCGTCATTCTTTTCTTATCACAGTGAAACATAATGGGATAAGAACACATAACCTGGTTGACATGACGATGAATGTTGCCATATCAACTGAATGGTAGGAAGGAAATTGTACCAAAGTGATCGTTTGTTGCTCCTTGGGTTTTCTAAATCGTATCAATTGTTTTTCTTATCTGCAATTTCTATTTCATAAAACCTATGCAGAGAGGCCATCGAAAGTAAATGTTTTTCTAAACGGTTCAAGCAGCGCTGCTGTTAAGGAAAATGGCGAGCTAAATGTAGGAATCCTACTGGTATAACCATTTCTGATTCGGTCTGGTTTGTATCACCAACCACTGTAACCTGAGCTGCCATGTCCTTTCTGGACACAAGCGCACCGTGAACACTTGTTACAACATGAACCAGACCGGCAGATATATATTCGGTACCCCTTGCACCACACCCCCTTGGGTAAAACCAGGGCATCTCTGTGTTTCTCCAGCTCAGGGATAATGATCGGCGCTGAGTCACAGACATGAATGACTACAAGCTCAAGTCTCACACAAAGAAACATCAACAGAGCGACAAGGAGGTCGTGTGAAAAAGATAGGTTGTTATTCCCCCCCCCCCCCTTGGCCAAGTCAAAAGGTGATATAAAAAAAATAATGAGCGGATGGTATAACCGAAACGGGCTATTTCCCTAGCTTGGCTCTATGTCTACTCTATGTCTACTCTATGTCTCTATGACACCTATGTCTACTCAGCGGAAAATGTCATAAACATTACGGCTATATACCGTGCAGATCACTGGTGGAGGAGGTGGGGTGATAGTTTGTGTGTGTGTGTGTGTGTGTGTGGGGGGGGGGGGGGGGGGGGGGGGGGGGCATCAGTCAACACAACACTCACCGAGTTCTCTGGAGACAGGGGATATTGTTGCATTTTCTCCAATCTTCGAGACGGCATCGAAGTAGGTCCTCCCTGCAAGAGCCATGGCTGGGATGGAAAAAGCGAACAATAAGAGAGTTTTGGGTAAAAATGACAGGATCTGATCATTTAATTATTATGGAAAGCTGCGAAAAGCCTTTACCATACGATTTCTAAAATAATATGAACCTTAGAAATTTCGAAATAAATCCAAATAAAAAGAAAACTTACTCTGAAATTAAAAACTGAGCAATATATTTATATTTTTTAGATTGCGAATGAGTACTTGATTGACTTGGAAAAGCGTCACAGTTACAGTATTTTGGGTCGTTTTATCAGCCTTCATTGAGTAAGGCTGATTGATTTGATCTTGTGATTGAGTGATCTTAGGAGCGACCGGTCATGCAGAACAATGCAGAACCATGTGTGCATGAGTGGTATTGTTCTCCCCAGACGAGGGCTTTACCTGTGACGGTTTTCTCATAGTTCTTTCCCAGGGTGACCAGGTTCCTGAGCCCGGGGTTGAACTGTTCCATCACATTCTAGAGCGGGCAGAGAGAGGAAAACAGCATCTAGTAAACCACACTTTATTGCTCAATATGAATCTATTGCTCTAATATAGGAACCAGCTCTTGCTTTCCGCCCAAAAACATTATAAATAAGAATATTGTGAGTAGGGCCATACACAAACACACGCACGCACGCGCGCACACACACACACACACACCCACACACACACACACACACACACACACACACACACACACACACACACACACACACACAGTGCGTGTGCTTGTTCTTTAAATAACAGAGGGGACGACGTTTTACTACAAAAGTAATACAATGTTCAATCGTTACAATGTCGTCGTCGTCGTCGTCGCCCCCCCCCCCCCCCCCCCTCTATAACGAAGTCTGGCACCAGGAGTCTGGCACAAGGAGTCTGCCACGAGCACCCCCCCCCCCGCCACCCACAACCTCTCTACCTATTGAAACACCTCAACAATCGAGTGTTGTTCGCCTCCCCAGCCGTTCCCCCGGCACGCCCCGGCGAGAACAATAAGGTCCTGCGGTCGGCTGAGAATCAAGAGTTGCGCTCGGAATTAAACAACCCCCAAAACAGGTTTTCTCTCTCGCTTTATCGCTCTCTCTCTTTTTTTTCATTCTCTAGCTCTCCAGTCCCCACTGTTTTCAGGAGAGATAGAGATAGTGAATGAAACTATTATGACATGGGTCAACACACACACACACACACACACACACACACACACACACACACACACACACACACACACACACACACACACACACACACACACACACACACACACACACACACACACACACACACACACACACACACACACACACACACACACACACAGGTGCCGATTGGTTGACAGTGTTGTTGAGAGATTTCCCCCTGCTTATCTGTCGAGGTGTCGCCTGGACGTGATTCGATCAGTGTGGATTGAGATGTATATGTAGCCTATCTCTTATCTTCGGATTAGCCATGCCGATCACATGTTCCACTGTCTGGGGTCAGCCTTTGGAGCGACTTCAACGAATGATCGAGTCAACTTTTTTTTTTACCTGTAACTTGGTCCACTTTGAAACGTAGCTGGAGTGTAGCTAAAGTATGTCTCTGGAATAAGAGCAGTCCTGTATAGTGTATATAGCTAACCTAAACCGACAAACGGAAACCTCATAATAAAAACACCTCTCATAAAAAAGTCACTCGAATCAGTCACTTGAATCATATATGATAGTATTTGATCTTTGATGTGATAATATTACCTTGTAGGTGCTCTCGGTCAGCTTGTTGACATCGTCCGGTTCCCGAGACATATCTCAGCTCCTATGTGGTTGATCCTCCGGGAACACTTCTATGGAAAAAAGGTATCGATCGAGCGAGCTTCACGATCACTCAAAGAAGAAGCAGCACGTTCCTGGTTCCCAGCGGGCAGACGACAGTCGGTGATACACACCTCAATCTGTGCATGTGGGCAGAGAGACGCAGAGCCGAGCCAGGAGACACACTGCGTTGAAGACCGTTCCCTGAAACTAACCGCACACTCTGCCAACTTCTGTGTGTGTGTGTGTGTGTGTGTGTGTGTGTGTGTGTGTGTGTGTGTGTGTGTGTGTGTGTGTGTGTGTGTGTGTGTGTGTGTGTGTGTGCGTGCGTGCGTGCGTGCGTGCGTGCGTGTGACAGCCGCTGAGCGCGTTGCTGTTTCGGGCAGGAGCGGCCGGGTCATGACGTCATGGCCATAGTCATGCACTTTCGACACTGCCGTGCACGTTATCATGATGAGTCTATGAGCTAGGAGAGGGTTGGGCCTGGCACCACTCCCTGGACTGGGAGCTATGTTTGATTACGCGCGTGTGTGTGTGTGTGTGTGTGTGTGTGTGTGTGTGTGTGTGTGTGTGTGTGTGTGTGTGTGTGTGTGTGTGTGTGGGTGGAGGTGTGCGTTTTAGTGTGCATGCGTGTGTGTGAGAGAATCAGAAATTGAGAGAGAGATTGGAGCAGTTTAGACCAAATTTTACTATATTTACTACTTACTATTTATCTATAAACTATCTATATTCCGGCTCATCGTGTTACATCGACATAATTGGAATTACTATTTGACTATTAATAATGTATCGAAAACTTGTGTATCTCTGGCGCCACCATGCGGACGTTCATTGGCATATGAATTACGCGCGCTTCTAGCCATTACGCATGAACTACACCGTAATTGAATAAATCAATATTGATGTTGTGATGATCCGTTAGGTTTATACAAACAAATTAAAATACATATATTATTATGTGTAATGTTCAAACTGGATCGAAGTAGGTGGGCAGACAGTATATGACACTCAATACAAATCTCAGCTTTCATCTCAAGCACATACTTGAAACGCATGGTGGCGATTTCACGCTTTTATCCAAGTCCGGTGGTCTAACTCTCAGACACGCGGTCTGGCACTTTACGCGCAACTACCACTTCTTTCACCTCCCTGTACCAATGTTAAGAATCATCTGAACCAGCCTGATGATCAGCATGTATCGGTAATGATAAATAGTACTACTATGATTCGCACTCACCTTAAAGCATTATTAATAATGATCAACTGAATTGGATTTGTTTTTTTCAGGCGTTTAAATGTGCTGATATTGACATGCATTCAGCTGTTCTCGGGTGTCCAAGTGTCCGGGCAAACGGACCCCATCATCAAACTAGGTAGGCCCCTAGTTGACCAAACTCATTAAGGACCCGTTTTAAAATGTATATTGGATGTCATCGTTTTGTTTTCCCTCCTGCTCACCCAGAAAATGTGTCAGGGAAACTGGTCTTCTACCAGAATGAAGGAAACTCGACGTTGGTTCGTGACACCGGAGAGCTCGCCTCATCGGTCCAGACCGTCGCCATGTTCCAAATCTTCGACCCAGAACAAACCTTGGTCCAAACGAAGCTCACCTACACGTGGGACTTTGGGAACGGGTAGGCCAACATCAAGACCCTCCTATGTGTTTAAAGTGATATGGTTGGAAGAGGTTCCAAGGAGGTGATGGTTCCGTTTCTCTACGCAGGGAAGTGATCGAAGGAACCGAGCCAGTGGCTCGCTACAACTACACGGAATCTGGGAACTATACTCTGCGCCTGCAAGTGGGGGCCAACATGACCAAACAAGAAGTACCGATAGCTGGAGTTTACTCGATGGATTTAAAAGTTATTGGTAGGCTTTATTGTTATAAGGCTATTATAAAGCACTTCCCTGTCCAATAATAACAAAAATAACAACAACGCAACGGTGGATTGGTATGGATGTAGCACTATTGATTTGATTCCTGATATTCATAAGTTCTGGTCTTTATCTGGTTTTTTTTAGACGCAATCAGCAAAATTGAGATGGAATCGCATTCTATTTACCATGTGGCCGAGAATGTCAGCATGTTCTTTCACGTTGATGGGAGGTGAGTTATTATTAATCCTCTCAGTTTTGTCATACAAGTCAGATTCATTTCACGCCTATTTGGGTTTTTATTAGGGAGGTAGTGTGTTAAATCTGTAAAATCGAGCTCTGTTGATTAGAGATGCTCATAATGTCACCGCACCACATTTCTCACACTAATGCCTCCTGCTGTTCTACGGCACGCCCCATTCTGTCCCTCTTTCTCTTACCGTTGGATCATAATGACCCCTCATTTATGCCTTGTTCCATCCTGTGTGTGTGTGTGTGTGTGTGTGTGTGTGTGTGTGTGTGTGTGTGTGTGTGTTTGCGTGCGTATGTATATGTGTGAGCATGCGTGTGTGTGTGCGTGTGCGCGTATGTGTGTGTGTGTGTGTGTGTGTGTGTGCGTGTGCATATATGTGTGTGTGTGTGTGTGTGTGTGTGTGTGTGCGCGCGTATGTGTGTGTGTGTGTGTGTGTGTGTGTGTGTGTGTGTGTGTCCCAGCCCCCCCATGTGGGTGTGCTGGCAGGTGGTCCCAGACTGCAGGTCCATGACCCCGGTGGTCTGCACTCGGTCGGTGCTGTACAGCCACATGCTGCGTCTGAACCACACCTTCACCTCCAGCGGCCTGCACTGCCTGGAAATCAGCGTCCAGAACGACATCAGCAGCCTGGAGTCCTCCTTCAGCGTCTACGTGGGGAGGGGCCGTGAGTCACCGCCATCTCCTCCTTCGGTTTTCGGGGGCTTTCGTTCGATTTCTGACTATTTCGGTCTGCATTTATTGAATTATTGAATTTTTTTCCGTTGTTACTATTTCTTTCTCTTGTTTGTTCATTTGTTCCTTCTTTCCTTGCTTTTTTGTTCTTTTTTTTATTATTCATTCATTTTTTTAAAGTTTCTTTCGGTCTTTGGTTGTCTTTCTGTCTCTGTTTCTCGATACACGTGGATGACTAAATGCACACATACGATATGAGTCATAGGATGTCAAACGGGATTTCAAGCCTATTCTTGTACAGGAAATAAATGGAGAAACACAGAGGAACGGGAGCAAGGGAGGGTTGGTTTGAAAGAGTGTGGAAAAAACACATAGAGAGCACTAGTAGCTGTGTCATGCAGCATCTCAAATCGAGCATGCCCCCTGCATGTTTGGCTCATTAGTTCAGCAGACTCATATGACATTGTGTGTGTGTGTGTGTGTGTGTGTGTGTGTGTGTGTCTCTATGTGTGAGCGTGTGTGTGCATGCATGCCTGTCTTGCTTGCTGTGTGTCTGTGTCCATGTGTGTGCATGCATGTGTGTTTGTATGTGTGCGTGTGTTTGTGTGTGTGTATGTGTGTGTGTGTGTGTGTGTGTGTGTGTGTGTGTGTGTGTGTCTGGCGGTGGCCGACATCAAAAGAGTGTCCCTAACACGGGAAAGCACATGCTGTGGTCAATCGATATGTTCCTGTCCTAGCTGGAAATATGTCATTGTATGAGACTAAGAGCTGGTTATGCATGAAAGCTGAATCACCAAGGTTTTATGCAACAACCAAAATAGTATATGACACAGTGGATATTTATTTATAATATAAAACCTGATAAAACAATTGTTTCCAGCTGTTGCTAAGCCTTCTAGATTCTTCTTCTTCTACCTCTTGTCGTAATGTGTTCTGCTCTCTTTTCTTGGTTTTATTTATTATATAAACAAAAAATTGTAACATTATTTCCTCTATAT
This sequence comes from Micromesistius poutassou, assembly GCF_964030765.1. Classification (NCBI taxonomy): domain Eukaryota; kingdom Metazoa; phylum Chordata; class Actinopteri; order Gadiformes; family Gadidae; genus Micromesistius; species Micromesistius poutassou. The sequence goes on along the minus strand of NC_140291.1, from coordinate 6,854,628 downwards.
TTATATATATTTCTTTAATATATTTATGATAATGATTTTGGTGACAATGACTATTATTTGGCCTGTTTTATTTTTGTTGCCATGTTGATAGCGTGGTGTTTTCTGTGTTTACTACAGGTAACACCAACCTGTTCTTCATATTGTCCTGTCTGGCCGTGCTTGCGGCTACCTTCTCTTTCATCGGCATCATTGCCTGTCGCCCGCGACACCCTAACCTGCTCCAGGTAGGACTTCAGATAAGGAATGTAGTAAATGGTTTCATCCGACAGCATACCGTTTTTAAGGCGTAGTGACTAATAATTGCAATTGTTAATTGGATTTGGTGGTGCGGTTTCTGCTATAGCCACAGGGGGGCAATGTTTCACAATACGTGAATAAGGACCTAGTTTATCAAATGGATATTTTTTCGTTTTTTTAAACATGGGTAGCCGCCCAGCACCTCGATTATGGACCGCCAAATATGACAATATTAAGCAATGAATGAAAACGGGAATTTAATAAATAAATAGCTAAATTAATATGAAAACGTGAAATTGACATTGAAATAATGTGCTGCGAAATAAAATAATGAAATATCGTCATTAGCTTATATCTGCTATGTAAGAGTGATAGCAATACATAAATGCAACAATTTTTTTCAAACCTTTTTACTTTAATGCAGGTGGGACACTCCGGCAGTGCTTTATTCCTGAACAATGAGGAGGGAAGCAAAGTTAAACTGAGCTTCTCTGGACTGGAGAGAGGAGAGAGCCAGCCTCTCATTCTTCGACATGGTCCTTAGTACTGCTTACCTCACCCACACCTCACTAGCGCCCTTCTTTTCACTTTAAACAGGGCTGTTCTGCACTTCTTCATATTCAGCCTATGCAACAAAAAAAATGTTGTTGCCAAATACAAAAAAGCTAAAGTCCTTCAATGTCTGTGCTTTGCATATTCAGCCCATGCAAAATAAATGTTTTGTTGCCAAAAAAACAAACTTAAGTCCTTCAATATCTGTGCTTTGTATTGGCATAATATTCAAAATAGTATAGCTCCTTTGTATGCTTCTCATATGACCTTTTGCCACAAAACTCATTTTTTGTTGTATATTGATTTGCATTTTGGCTTTTTCATCACTGCGGTCTGATGTTTGATGTTTTAAGGATCAATTTAACTACACGATTATGTATAAAAATATATATATTTAAAAGATGCCATGAGATGACATGTGTGCTAAATCAAATTAAATGCATTTGAACTTGCATATCCTTTTATGTGAGAATTTGCAATGCAATCAATGTTAAAACAGTATAATGTCATTGGTTTTGCTGCTTTGGTCTTCCAAATATAATCTAATACAACAGTGCAATTGACATTGCTACCTGCATGTGCAGACTTTACCCACCATGTGGTGCTTACAGGGCTTAGCTCTAGTCCCTCTGGAGAGAAGGGGGGGGGGGGGTGAGGGGAGGGAGTGGCCAGTGGATGTCACCTGATCTCTTGACCACCCACAAGAGTGGCTAAAGAGGGCTATCCTGAAGAGCCCTCTTTGGTGTGACCACAATCCAGTAGCAAAGTCATAAAGCACTTTATCCACCTATCAACTGCTGGTGTCAGGGCTGGGAGATCTAAAGGAAGGAGATGGCAGCCATATTGGAGTTGACAGGCAGTTGGTTTTATGTGTGTGTTTCTTTGCAAAGTCAGTTTAACCCTAAATGCGCTGAATAAAGGACATACAAGGGATTTATAGAGATAATGTAAATTACTCACAGAAGGCAGACACTAGACAACCAAAAGTATTTTTTATATATCTGCAGCATTTTTATTATTTTGTATTCTTTGCTTGAAGTCACACATTTTCATTAAGTTGGCAAAGGAAAAATTGAAATATTGTCATGGCACTTATGCAACATTCAAAGGCCACGTGTAAGGGTACACATACCCTTAGGCCTACAACAATAATCTACTACATACTCTATACAATACTCTACTACAATACGTTAGATATTATTATGACCATAAATCAGAGCTGCCAACTTTTGGGTTTTGGCCGGAGTGAGATTCTGTAAAATCTAGTGCGGGGGGGGGGGGGGGGGGGGGGGGGGGGGGGTAAAGGAACGAACGCGTCTTTTTTTTGCCGTAAGAAATTGGATGTGTGGCGTGTGAGCGTGTGTAAACAAGCAAAAGCGTGTGTCACACGCCACATGTCAGACACGACCGTGAGACCGCCACGTGTGTCACATGTCAGACACAACCGTGAGAGTTGGCAGCTCTGCATAAATACATTATCATAATCACAATAACAACAATCCTATATCTTAAACTGAGAAACTAAACGACCAAGATGTTCTACTCCGTAAGATGATTTGTATGTAGGCAAAAGAGACAACATCACATCCAACATAAAGCATTTAGAGCCAAGAGCGATAAAGGGAATCAATGAGGATAACAAAATGCTACTACCCCAAATCTCCATTGACCGTTGCTTTTTTGTAAAGGCAGGCAAGCACTAAGCAGCAGACAGGGAAGAGGGGGCAATACAAGTTGCATCTCAAGCAAGCAACAGTTCATTCTGAGGTTATAATGGATGCAGGCTCTCTAGGGCGTATGTATTTCTGTCTGCTGACAGTAATGACTTTGGACAATAAGCCACATCAACCATGAATCTAATACTACTAACAACTTCATCTTTGAGTTATTGACGTAACAACATCATCTTTAAAAATACATAGCAAAAATATATATACAGCAAAAATGCCAACTATTCCAGCGTTGTCTTTCAGCTCTTTTTCCGTGTACATCTAAATATATTCATTTTATCAGACACTATTATCCTTTGTGATATTATAGTGAAATCAGATACATCCCATCAATAAGCCGCTAAGGGTTAGCCTTGTTGCGCAAGAAAGCCTCCAGCTGGCATAGAGCCCAGCTTGAGGAGAAAAGTCCTGAGTGGAGGATCAGACATCCTCTTAGACAGATAATCTCCTCCTTCGCTACACCTCATCCGCGCCCACGCAAGCCTCGCTCACATGTCAGCCAGGGACCGACTGTTCTGTCTGCTCCTTGTCGTTTACTTTATCCTCATGTATTAGCAGTTAGCTGAGCGTGTACCTTGTACCGCTCTGGATTCTGGCCACGTTTCGCCAGGTTGTGTGTGTTGTGTAAGTGTAAGTCCTTGTGTCCATGTGTCCTTGTGTCTGTCAATTGAAAAAACTCTCTCCCATTGTGGTCTCCTTGAGACAAGCAAAGCTTTGAATTAGGTATTAATGTAGCGCAAGCTGCTACCCTTTTAGTTGCTCTGGACACAAGCGTCTTCTGAATAACTGTAGGGTTGTAGTTAGTAGCTGTAGTTAGTTTGTTAGTGAGTTGATAAGTCAACTACAGCCAAACTTGGAGGACGTCAAATCTGGCGCATACAAAAAAAGACGGCCCCCCCCCATTGCAAGCGGCTCATATATGCAGACACTCCACAATCAGGGCACAAGAACATAACAATGAATAGTGGCCAATAGCAGTCAAGCAATGCAACCCACCACCACCACCAGCACCACCCACTAGGTGTTGGGCAGCCGGTCCTGACACACCTCCAGGGGCCTCTTGAAGGCTCCCCGGCCGAACACCTCCACGTTGCTGGCCTGCCAGGAGACCACGTTCCCTGGGAGGTAGGTGGTGCAGTTGGCCATGCTCCGGATCTCCGGGGGCTTCAGCACCCGGTCCCACAGGTTCACCTGGCTCAGCTCGCCCACGAACGCCTGGCCCGCATCAAAGCGTCCGCCCACCACGTCCTGTGGAATAAAAAGGGTTTCCGACGCCATTGTCACGCTTTGAACAACAGCTGCCTTCAAAGGCGGATCGTCTGCCTTCAGGGGCTTGGTTCGTAACACCTCTGAGGGATCTGTCACTCGAGCCGGGGATTGTGTGTGTGGGGGGGGTCTTTTTCATCTTTTCATTAAACCCGCCATAGCCATGTCACTTATTTAAGTGTGAATTGTTTCCTTTCATTCCGGTGCATTGTTGAACCTGCCATTCCCTGCCACTGTCTAGACTGGTTTTATTTTTATACTCTTTACCAAACATGTCGTAAATAATGAAGCAGATGTTACAGATGTTATCTACGGAAATGATGGATCGGTATGGGCAGGGTTAGGTTGTAGCCTCAGCAAGGAGGGGTGGTGATGCCGGGGTGAAGAGCCAGGGGGGGGGTGTTGCCTCACCTGTTCCTGCCCCAGGATGATGACCCCCCCAGGCTTGATGGGGTGCCAGGCGGCCAGGTTGTCCCCGCTGCCCACGCTCTCCCCGTCCTGGTAGGCCTCCCACTGGCCGTCCCGCGTGGTCCAAGCCACGCAGATGTGGTGCCAGCGGCCGTCCCGCACTGCCAGGGGCAGCTGGGCCACCTGGGGGCACAGGAAGTGATGTCATAGGAGGTGTTAGGATGGGAATAATGTATTAAGATTTCACATAAAATGTGTTATAGGTTGTGATATAGGATGTGATATGATTTGCTATGATGGGATATTTTTGATATGGTATGATGATCTATATTACATGTTATGTTTTGATGTGATAGATATGTTAGGATGTGACATACCGAATGTAATGATATGTGTTGACGTGATATATGATGTAAGATGTTATGACGTCACATGTGATATGTTATTCGGTGATTGTGGGGTGAGGATGACATAATATCATATTACATCGTAATATGATATTATGTCATATGTGATGTAACAAGTCACGATGCGCAAATGTCCTATCATATTATATGGCCCTATACTACAGTGCGCCATTATATTGAACCTTGAGCCTTTGACTTTAGAAACAATAAAACCAGGAGCGCCGTCCTATCAGCCGCGACGCGTGTCACTAGTACGGGACTCGCCTTGTCGTTGATCAGGAGCTCTATGGGGTTGTTCCCCCACTCGATCAGCACAATCTCGTTGGCCTGGCCCGGCACCCCGTACGAGAAGGGGGTCCCGATGCCCGGGCTGGCGCTGGACTTGACCCACATACACAGGGTGAAGGCGTACATCTCAGGCAGGCTCTTGGTGATGCGGCCGTACAGGTAGTTGGTGCGCTGGGGGAGGGAGAGCTTGAACTGCTCGGGAGACTTGAAATCACCTCCGCCTGTGGGAGAGAGAGGGGGAGGGTTGGAGGGAGGGTGGGAGGGGAGGAGGGAAAGGAGGAGAGGGAAGGAAGACGGGAGAGAAGGGAGAGAAGGAGAGCGGGAGGGTGGAGTGAAGGTGGAAGGAGGCAAGGCGGGTAGAGAGAGGGAGAGAGGGAGGAAGGAGGGAGGGAGATGGAGGGGTGGAGGGAAGATGGAGGAGAGTGGCGGGAGGGAAGGAGGAGGGAGGGAGGAAGTATTCAAAAAGTATATTATTTAATTACAAATGTAACAGCTGCCAAGCAAAAGAGACAACACAGTGATGTAGAGAGATACAGAGAGAAAGAGAGAATATGTAAGGGGACATAAGAGAGGAAGAGGCTCATGAGACACGAGAAGGAAGAACAGAAAAGAGAGTCCTTTTGGGACACCTCCATTTATAACTCGCTCATCTCTACACTCTCTACACAATAAGGATGGGGGTTGTCAGATTGAGTGGATTTAGCTGCTGTCTGTTTGGTATGCTCTTATTTTGGTAATTTGTTTGTTTGTCTCTCACCCAAACATAATGAAAAAGGAAGCAGCCAACAGAATGTCAACCATAAGCTTGCATCCATATTTTCTCTGTGAGCTTGTTCATATTTTCATATTGCAATCAAGGAGATGAGTTGATTGAGTTAATCTCCCCATGACAATTAGAGTCAGGTATTAAATAGAAGCTTGATATAATGACAAATTGGTATCAAATGATATCCATAAATTGTAAAATATGAAATATATAAAAGAATGGTCAGGTAGAACACTAAGCCCTAAAAAGTGTTTAGGTTAGGTTAGTATTAGTATAGTATTAGTATTAGTATTAGTATTAGTATAGTATTAGTATTAGTATTAGTGTAGGTTAGGTTAGTATAACAATTGAAACTCCTTCACTATCACCATGCCACCATCGGCATGCCATGACCACCACCTTTACTATTATCAACACAATACCACCACCACCAGCATCACCATCACCACTGTCACCACCCCAAACACCACCACAGTGGCCACCATCACCACTACCAAGACCACCATGACCCCCACCCCCACCATCACCACCACAACCACTACCATGACCTTTACTATACCACCCCAAGCACCACCTGTACCATCATAACCTTTACTAAACCACAAATACCATCCCCTAGACCACCACCACCTTGACCACCACCACAACCGACACCCCCACCCACCTTTCTCCAACTCGCTAATCCTCTCCACCAGCGCGTTCAGCGTACTTTCAGTCTTCATCCGGTAGGCGGCCGTGGCGTTGGACAGCATGGTCTTCTCGGTCTCCAGGTAGTTCACCTTCCTCAGCAGCTGCTTCTCCAGATCCACCAGTCGCAGCTGTAGCATGTCGCGGAGCTCACTGGGAAACGGGGTCCCCGAACTGTTGGCCCGCATTTGGTGTTGCTATTGGGAGAGGGAGGGGGAGAGACTTTCAGTAACCAAAACATCGAGCTAGACTCAATTAAATAGCACAAATTAAAAGACAAATTAAACATGTCATCACTTTGAATTTTTTTTATCGTCCTATCCATCAGAAGGAATCATTATCACGAACTTCATAATTGACATTGCGCAGTACCCAGAATACAGCTTAGAAATAAGTAAAACCTTCTAATAGTGTCAATTTCTTTGTTTTTTTTGGGGGGGGGGGGGGGGGGGGGGTCAACAATAGTGCAAAAACACCAAATATATATATTTATAGTCTTTAATTGTGTATGCCTAGCTAGTTTAAACTTTTACGCTTAGAGCTTTTACGCATGTAAGGGCGCGCGCCCTTACCTCCAGGCTCTCCAGTCGGTCCTTCAGCCCCTTCATGGTCTTCCCAAGACTTTCGATGGTGCTGTTCGGATCCCGGGGCACGTCCCCCATGGTATTCTGCTTATCCTTGGTCCAGGAGCCTCCTTGGTCGTACTTCCCGTCGTCGGAGGACGACGAGGCGCAGAGGGAGAGTTTGGTGGTCAGCTCGTTGATGGTTCCGAGCTGCTTGCCGATCGTTTCTTTCTGCAGTAAGATCGTCTCTCGGAGCTGCATCACGGTGTTCCTCAGCTCCTCTTCTTGGCCCCCCGCGGTCAGCTCGGGTAGAAGGGTCACCTGGCAGCTCGCGTCGCCGGTCACCGGCACGGCTCTGCATATGTACCTCTTCCCGTCGTCCGGTTGGCCGCGCGTTAGTGGGCTACCGTTAAGGGCTAGAAAGAAGAACAGCCCGTACACGAGTGAAAACATCACTGAGGTCGGTAACGTGATCTAATACAAAGAATAATAGCAAAGTCTTGAAGCTAAGCGCGCAATTAAAGTCGCGATGATAGTCTAAATACATTTGGATAAAAACTCGACGGATGCGTAACTCCGAAAGTTGAGGTCTCTACTTGAAAACATGGTGACGGATTTTATCTCTCCCCACCATCCCCTTTCGCCCCAAATAATCACTAATAATGACAAAACTAAAATAACGTAAATCTAGATCTACATCTAAATCTATCGACGATGGCAAGGCCGGACCAGCGTGAGAGGGTTAGAGGAGTTATTCTTGGCTTGCCTTAGATACACTGCAAGGTGATGAACCGACAGCTCCGTCAGAAAAGAGGATTAAAGGGTGCCGGGGAGGGGGTGGAGGGGGGAGTGTCTGGAAGATTCAGGACTCTACGTTGACGTAAAATCAGAGTTATCAGCCTTTCTGTGTAGGCCTGCCTTGTTTTAGCATTCAAAGATTAAATGAATATAGGCTATCATCACATCACGTCACTATAACTTCAATCTATATGGAAATGATCGGCCCTATGTCTTATTTGTAATGTGTCAATGCGTCAAATCTTTAAAAAAAACAGCACACACACGAACACACACGCACACACACACACACACACACACACACACACACACACACACACACAAACACACTCACGCACATGCACACGCCCACACTAACATATGCACACAGGCAGAAATACACATACATGCATGCACAGACAGACACACTCACACACACACACACACACACACACACACACACACACACACACACATACATGCACACGCACACTCACACACACACTGGCAGACATATGCACAGACACACACACGCACACACACACACACACACACACACACACACACACACACACACACACACACACACACACACACACACACACACACACACACACACACAAACACACAGACACATTTCTGGGTTCCTATCGTCGAAGGTCTGCGGTTGAAGACGATGCCTATTCTACCAATGTACCGCACAATGGTCTATTTTTGTTCTATACAGAGATGTTTTTCTGCCAGATGCTACTCCCCAAGTCTTTCAAAATGTAAGTGCATTACATCACCTCAGATGAATGGTTGTAGGGGTAAACAATTAGCAATAGGTCAATAGAGCCTGTTGCGCAGACTGGAAGACACACTGCTGTGCTTTGAACATGGCTTCCAACCAAGTACCTGAACAATTAATGAAGCACCATGTGACTCACACAGGGTTGGGTGGACACAAACAACTGCAAACATGTTCTTTCACTTAAAATATAGCTCCGTTTTTTTGCATCTTATGAAGAGGTAAGATTATGGACCAGGTCATTCATGAATTAATTTCAAGCATGATTAAAACCATGCTCACGTGTTTCACCTCAGGATGTGAAGAAAGAAAAGTGAGGATATAGAAGAAAGTTTTGGGAGCATGAATATAGGTAAAAAGAGAAAATGTATTAAAACGTTTTTTTTTCCTGGAAGCTGATGTCCGACCATTAACACCTCTGTCTTGTTCCTCGAAGCGGCTCGTGGATCCACTGTCACCACTGGTGCAGTTGGATTCACACCATCTTTGGTGGTGTTTTTTCTGACATCACACTTATTTTGAAGGTACCAGACGCGGTGACCTGTCCTTCCAGGGAAAATCACAATCGAAATCACAGCTCCTCTTTATAAAGGAGCTTGAACCACATCCATCATTCCAATTGGTTTGCCACACTTTTACCTGACTAATACATGCAAAGTAAACATACTGCAATATATGACTAAGAATTGATCAGTTCAAACCTTTCCCATGCTGACGTGTTTAGGCTTTTGTTCACCCGGTGAAAGACCTATGAGTATATAAATGGACATAAAAGTGAAGGACTGATTAATGGGGTGGGCTTATTCTTGGACATCCAACGTCTATCTATCTGTCTATCTATCTAGGATCCCCAAAATAAGTATATTACATTGACCTTACAGCTAGAAAAGGGATGGAGAGAGAGAGTGCAGGAAGAAGAGCAGTATATAGATATAGGAGTATATAGTATATAATGCATGGAGAGTGTAGAGAGAGGGTTAGAGAGAGAGAGAGAGAGAGAGAGAGAGAGAGAGAGAGAGAGAGAGAGAGAGAGAGAGAGAGAGAGAGAGAGAGCAGGGGGGTGAAATGGAGGGAGATAGAAAGCAGAGGTGATGTGCTGAGATGAATGTTACTTCAGCACTTTACAACTCTGTTCAGTCCATTGAATGTGCAGGATATGAATAGGCCTGCCATTATTTAAAATCCATTAGCAAGCTACGGTAGGTGAGGGGGCTTAGTTATGTTTTGTGAAGCCAGGAAAAGGATAAATAAATAGACCCTAATTAAAAGCAAACTGCACCACATTATTTCATTATAGTTTGATAATACCAAGCCCTGAATTATATACTCCTGAATGCATAGATATTGGAAGCACAATTTGGTGATGGTTGAATTACATTAGTTAAAGTCACACTTTAACCAGCTTTCAATCTTCACATAGACAGAATGGGAGGTGTCTGGGCCGTTCTGAATGGCCAGGTTTATTCATCTGGTTCATTCTTGCTCTGTTAATGACATACAAATATACTGAAAGACAAAATGTTTATTGTACAGTTGAAGGCACTGCATCAATTACATCTTTCGAAAACTAAAGCTACATGATACCCATATTTGCAATGAATGCAAAGGAGTATAAATGTATTCGCTTCACCTAGGATTTAACATGACATAAATGTTTATTTATTGAACATGCATGCCCAATCCTCGGTCCGTAAGTAAAAATCCAATTTTTGAAAAAGTTTGTTGTGAGCTGGAGGAAAAACGTGATGCGGCTGATGGATATTTGCTGAATACAAAAACCTTTGTATTTGTGAGTCACCGTTGTCGTCTTCATTCAATATCACATCAACATTCTGAAGGCCAGCTTCCTCTTCCTGTGCTTCAAGCACAGGAAGAGGCTGGTTAGGCTTATTTTTTACACACTGCTCTTCTCATTTCACAGTTATAGTAGTTATAGTAAATGTATAGTTATAGTAAATGTAGTATGTCCCCTTAGCGGTTGCTCTGTACACACACCACTCTATGAAATTATTTCCTTTAATAATCTGTTCAAACATGTGTGGCTTAATAACCTTATTAAATATATGTCAGGTAATACATTGTCATTATATGGTAACCTATATATAAGAAGCCATCAATAGAGGATTTGCAAAAAGAGTCCATTGGAAGTTGTGATTGCAAAAACAGTATTTTGAAACAGTATCTTTCATTGCAAGAGGGCATACCACATAAAATTAACAAATAAGGTCAAATTGTGGATACGTAAAACATGTAGTAGTATATACATTAATATAAGTAGTTCATGGCCAACTTACTATGTGCTGAATTACACTTGTAAGATGTCCAAAGAATTGTGTTTGTTGGGGACATGCATAAACTGTATATTTTCATGAAGTTATGCCCGTGTGATACCGATATCATTCTCCTCACAAGACACCTGCAGCCTGCATAAAGTCTACCAGTCTTGGAATAGGCGGGATACGGAATCAACCAAGAAGTTTCGTAGCCAATAGGATCCTTGTAGCTACTAAGACCGTCGAAAACGATGGTCTTATAACCACCTCATTTTACCGTGTATCTTTCCGCTGGCACTATAGTAACGGGAAAATATATATTTAATTGCTTTAAATCACTATTGGTGGTTGATTTTATAAATTTATGTCAATACAGTTATTTTAAAGGTATCATTTTAATCTGAAACAAGTTTAATGAGTTTAGGGAGGAACATAGATGTTTTTCTAGTCGTCATTCACTACATTGTGTAGCGACGCGACGGATACAGAGAGACGGCTTCCTGTCTGTGGTGCTGCACGGTGAGTCCAGTTTGAGATTTTTCTTATTAACTAAATATTTTGAATGCTATATCATATTCCATTATATGGTGCCATTTGTATTGAGTATGCATTTATATTCATATTTGAATAAAGGTAAAACTTTGCATGTCTATTTGATAACGATTGCAATGTGTTGCGAGCGCTTTCTTTCTTTGAGAAAGCATCAGTAGCATATTAGCATAACTCGTTAGCTGTTTGTGTTATTCAGAAGAATACAGCAAGAATACGTGTTCTCTTTATGTTATTGATCGTACATTTTGTCAATATTGCATTCGATTGTGAATGGGATGACTTTTGAAGTTAGAAGTCAGTAAATTTAATTCATAAAGGAAATTGTGTTCTGCAAAAATAGCTAGCCGCTTTAATGACATCATCACAATGCGCCCGCGATGTAATGCCATGTTTGTCTTCTTTCCCTGTTTGTTTATTGCTTGTTTGTTGATTTGTTAAAACGACCCCCATTTACATGTGTATACAAATACATGATCAATGATTATTCGTTCATCAATAGAAAAGCTTCTTTCGTATTTACAATCACGCTGTATGTATGCGCTGATTTAAAAATAACTTTCCAACGTTGACTATTTCCTCTTTGTATGCAGCGTGCATGCAATTCTTATAAGATCGGTGCAGACTAGTGTCTGCACGCACCCCCATCGCAGCCCTGTCTCTCCCGGCCGGCACCATGGCATTCGTGCCTGCCCCAAGCCCCACCGTGGTGGACCAAACCACGTTAATGAAGAAGTACCTGCAGTTCGTAGCTGCACTCACGGAGACGAACACACGTGAGTACAACTGTTTTACGGACATGTACTTGATAGATAGACTTTCTGGTGTTGGGGCAATGTGATGAGAGCGATACCCTTTAGCCCTGATAAAGAGTACATGTGCGTGACTGAGAGAATGACTGTGTGGATGCTTGTATGTGTGCTGTTGATGTACTCTTTAAAAAACTCTGGGCGCTGAAAGTAAAACTGATAAGATCTGAGTGCCCCCCTGGTTAGTCAAGCTGTTACAACTGCAAGCCTTTAACAACTATGTGTTGACTAATTGCCACACCCACTATGTCCCCAACCAATCAGCGGATGAAACCAAGCTCAAGATGATGCAGGAGGTCAGCGAGAACTTTGAGGTGAGTTTGATATGTTTTACTGTAAATTTCAGCACGAATGGATGGTATGTGGATTTTGTTGTGAGTGTACAGGAAAAAGAATGGCTTTCAGAAGATGGAGTGTAGATGCATGTATAACATGAATATCTATATATTTAAACCTGCAGTGTGGGACCTTTTCACTGCAGCCATCACGCTTCTAGTGTATAAAGAATTTAACTATCCTCTCTAAATGTATGCTTTTAAATTGCAACCGTGACAATGATGATAATGATTTTAAAAGGTGTAACACATTCATAGCTGTGTCACCTTTTCATGAATACCACTTTTGATGGATTTTTTCCCTCGGAAGGCGTGTCTTAAAGGTTATCAGAGATGTGGTTTCATTACGTTGTGGATGCGGTTCTTTCCCCTGCAGAACGTGACGTCTTCGCCACAGTACTCCACCTTCTTGGAGCACATCATCCCTCGCTTCCTCACCTTTCTCCAGGATGGAGAGGTGCAGTTCCTACAGGAAAAACCAACACAGGTAGGGGTTGCTCTGCCACATCCAATGAAATATTCCTGGACCTAAAGGTCAAGATCAGAGCGTTTTAAGGAGAGAGAGCAGAAGAGAGCACGATTTTAAACTAAACAATGAGAAAGCTGCTTCCTAGAGAATCCATTGAGAAGTGTTTCCATTTAACACAGCCGTCAATAACCAATCAAGGAAAGGATGTCCTGATTGGTCATAAATAAGCCTGGAGTGGTCTTATATCTGGTGGAGTTACCTCAAAACAGCTATTCGTACAGCACCTTTCACTCACTAATGGCTGACGATGGCTAAGATATTTCTAACAAATTACTCTTAAATAATAGCTGTTCAATTTACTAACAACCTTTAAAAAAAAAAAAAAAAAATTTGTCATAGAAAATTATTGATTGAGAATACCAAAAAACCAAACCGTTGGACTTTTGATGTTTTTCAGCAACTGAGGAAACTCGTGTTGGAGATCATTCACCGCATCCCGACCAATGAGCACCTCCGACCGCACACCAAGAACGTCCTGTCTGTCATGTTCCGCTTCCTGGAGGTAAGAGCCGCACATTTTTCAAGAGCAGCATGACAACGGCACAACTCCTTTTGGTATAAAAAATGATTGGTGTTAACTTTCTGTTCCTAATTATTTCAACAATATTTCCTTACATTGTGTTATAAAACTGTGGTTGGACCGCTATAAAGCAGTCCATTCAAGTATTTTCACCTTGTAATGCTCATGACCTTGTAATGCTCATGATCTGGTTCTGAATGTATTAAAACATGATATTTTGCTTTCTCTGCAGATTGAAAGTGAGGAGAATGTATTGATCTGTCTCCGCATTATCATTGAGCTCCACAAGCAGTTTCGCCCACCCATTTCTCCCGAGGCAAGTCAAGACTCACATACCGTAATACTCCATTTCTATATATTCCTTTACATTACTATTTTCTGCTGCATTGTGCTGCAATTTGAGTCCTGAGGGGATTAATTACAAGTTTTAAGGCACCATTCGGGGAAAAAGGATGTAATGCGTTAACACTTTTGCCATGATTGTCCCTTCTCAGATTCATCACTTTCTGGACTTTGTGAAGCAGATCTACAAAGACCTTCCAAAAGTTGTTGTAAGTCCATCCGATTTTGTGTTCCCCAGTGTTGCAGTCCTCGCACTGCATTGTAATCCTTAGTCGGTGTGGAAATGTTGACGTTAGACCAAGGGTAATGGGTAATGCTTTACAATGAGGGAACATTTATTAACATTTGTTAATGCAGTAATAACATGAACAGTGTTGGTAAACATGAACATATTTGGTAAATGATTACTAGACAATCGTTGTCAGACTATTCAACAGACTATTTTAGACATTGCATGGACGTTTGCGCACATTGTTTATTGTTTTGTGTGTATTCTGTATTCCCTGTCAGCAAGCACATAGTCGCTAAATGTGACCTATAGTTAATAATCATTTCACACATTTAACATTTCACTCATTTAACTGCTCTACTCTCTCTCCCTCTCCCCGTCCCCTCCTTGATAGGCCCGGTACTTTGAGAACCCCCAAGTGATCGCGGAGAACACGGTCCCCTCTCCAGAGATGGTGGGCATGATCACCTCGGTCCTGGTGAAGACCACGCCGGAGAGGGAGGACAGCGAGACGAGAACGGTAAGCCGCGGGTCTACAGGTTCTGTTTTGTCAAATGTGTATGTAGTTAGTCCTTGAGAAGACGTAGAGGTTATAGTCCAATTTCCAAACATGGACCATGAGGTTGAATTCATAATATACATATATACTGTACTTGAAGTGTAATCCTGCTCAACAACAGCAGTGGTACCACTAGAGGGGAGTAGCGTTCCGTCGTGCCGCGCTCTAAAAATAACCGCTGTGGCAGAAGGTTGTTGTCTTCAAAAAAAACAAAAAAAACACACGCACACAACTAAAAAAAACCTTGTTTTTCACTGAAGGCCAGTGGAGCACGCAGGGTTATTTAATTCCCTCCATTGTGTATTACTTACATTCGTGGTCTCATAAATCCTGTTATATATTTTTCTGGTGGTGGAGGCCGGGCAGCCCGGCTCCTACCACCAAAACACCTTTTAGTTTGGGACTTGTTTCTCTTTTCACGCCTCCTCCTCTCGTAGCACACCATCATCCCGCGGGGCTCGCTGTCTCTCAAGGTGCTGGCGGAGCTGCCCATCATCGTGGTGCTGATGTACCAGGTGGGTACTGCCACTCCACCCCGCCACTGTTAAAAAGCGTCATGAACCGCCGTGTCTCTGTGTGAACGTGCACCGTGGTAACCATGGTAACGTAACATCACTCCTACACGCACTGTTTTGGTAGAACTATGACGGTTCAATCCAGGGCTCTGCATTGTAGGAAAAAGAATCCACGATAGAAATCCATTTTCCTAATTCATTAGAAAATTGCCGAATGGTGAATGGTTTTTTTTAGTGATGAAAAAAATAAAACATTATAAGATGAACATGTTATTCCTGTACAATGCACTACTGCAGTGAAATAAGAATGGAAGCCGGATGTTTCATCATCATCCCTGACGCATTATATTAGTTAATAATGCATTAATTGCATTTGTTATTTGCTTATTGATTTGCTCTGGCCCTCCCCAGCTCTACAAACTGAACATACACAACGTGGTGTCAGAGTTTGTCCCTCTCATCATGAACACCATCATGCTACAGGTCTCTCCTCAAGCCAGGTATGTGCGCGTGTGTTTGTGCGTGTGTTTATTTATGTTTATTTGACAGGGACAATGCACAATATATAATTGGGCCAGATTATAGCCACAAGGCTAATTTACATCTGTTGTCCCTGGACAATGTGTGTGCGCATGTAATGTACTCAAACATGTCTGGGGTTTGTCCAAAGTTTTCCGTGGTTACTTCTTAATCTTCATTTTTATATTGTTGTGTGTGTGTGTGTGTACTTCTTCTTGTACCGTTCTTCTTTGGGTTTTTCCTCTTGCTTCTGTCTGAGCACGTTCTGACTTCAGCGCCCGTGCTGTGTGCCGTTGTTTCGGAGTCTGGAATTTGATTCCGTCTCCTAACCAAGTTTCCTTTTTCTTTCCAACCTTGAAAATTGTGTTTCATTTCACCGTAATACATTTTACTTTGTGATTCTATTTAAGTCCATTTATTTTTTTTCTGCCTGGCAATTTTCTCTGACAAAGTGCAAGTATGTGGTGTGTGGGGAGGGGGACCTGTCGAAGCGGTCCGAGTTGTCCTTGCGGGATGTGGTTCCTGGGTGGGAGGAGGCTCGGAGGTGGGGGGGGGGGGGGGTGGGCTGGGTTGGGTGTTCGAAAACCAAAAGGAAATGAAGCAGAATTGATTTAGAAAACGACTTCCACGAACAAGGGAGCGGTTTGACGTCAACCGGTGCTTAAGTCAACCTCAGACCCCACGGGACGGAGGGTGTGTGTGTAAATGGTGTGTGTGTGTGTGTGTCTCGCTGCAGGCAACACAAGCTGTACAACAAGGAGCTGTATGCTGACTTCATCGCAGCCCAGATCAAGACCCTGTCCTTCCTGGCCTACATCATCCGCATCTACCAGGTACACTGTCTGACGGCTGATGGCGTCAGATACTGGTCGGACATGAATCACTGTTTAAACGCCCTGCCCCGCCTCTGCACTGTTCACAGCATTTATCATACGTTAACACGTTACATAATGTCTTGGTATTATGTGTGTTTGTGTGCTGTCTTCTGTGTGCGTGTGTATGTTATCTCGTGTGTCGCTTTCTTTCTCTCGTGTGTGTGTGTGTGTGTGTGTGTGTCATCTCCCTGTGTGTGTGTGTGCGCGCACATGCTCTACCAGGACCTGGTGGGGAAGTACTCCCAGCAGATGGTGAAGGGCATGCTGCAACTGCTGGCCAACTGTCCCCCAGAAACCGCCCACCTCCGCAAGGAGCTGCTCATCGCTGCCAAGCACATCCTCACCACCGACCTGCGCAGCCGTACGTTGTGCACGCACGCACGCACGTGGACGTAGAGAGGGAGAGACGCATGCGTGCATGCACACACGCACGCACACACACACACACACACACACACACACAAATGTGAAATGGATGCAGATGCAAATGGATGCAGAAAGTCAGAGACACATGCATGTGTGCAAACAAACACATGGACGCAGAGAGGGAGAGACAGGCACACACCGTCCTGACCGCCGTCTTGTATAGCCGCACATCGTGCATGCACTTGTTTAAACATGTCACGTACGTACACGCATACGAGATGTATCCAATTATACAATTATGAAAGAAAACGTTGTTTTCCCAATGCATTAATTATAAGCTCATAACTGTCAGGCCACTCTCTACAGTAATTTATTTATACATGGATTAAGTTCCCACTCCAAACGTATCTTTTTTTTATTTATTTGAAAGTATGCAAAACCAAAACAAAGAACCAAAGTGACTTCTTGCCCACGTATGTCATAATAACAATGAAACATACACAACGCACACAATCACACGCTCACTTCTCGTTCATTATTCCTGGAAAGCTGGAAAAAACCCAAAGGGCTTTTTGAGAGTGACTCCCCTCTTTTAAAAATACTTTTAATTTTCAGAGTTCATACCATGCATGGACAAACTGTTTGACGAGTCCATCCTGATCGGATCCGGCTACACCGCCCGCGAGACTCTACGGTACGTGTGCTTGTAAAGGAAAATTGTCAAATGGACTGCATTCATGCTAGCTTTTCTAGCCAGTGGCCTCTCAAAACACTCACCACTGAATGCCTCCCATTCACTCATTCACACACATTGAGACACACATTAATCCACAGTCAGTTCTGTCAACCCAGCCAGCTTGTTGGGAGCAGTTGGGCTCAGGTGCCTTGCTCAGGGATGCCTCGACACTTGGCGAGAAGGGGTTGGGATTGAACTAGCACCCTTCTGGTAGCCAGAAGACCTGCTTTACCTCCTGAGCCGCTGCTGCCCCAGGTGTGTGTGTGTGTGTGTGTGTGTGTGTGTGTGTGTGTGTGTGTGTGTGTGTGTGTGTGTGTGTGTGTGTGTGTGTGTGTGTGTGTGTGTGTGTGTGTGTGTGTGTGTGTGTGGGTTGCCATTAACTCTCATTACACTCATCAATGCCATCCGACCTCCCTCTATGTGGAGTGGGTTGATTTCCCGCCGGGGTCAGTTGGGCGTGTACGGTGTAGCATGCTAATCAGGCTAACTGTAGTGGCCTAAACACTGCATTAAAAAACCAAAACCCACTCTGTCATGTCCACCCTCTTCTCTTCTCCGGAGGGGGAGGGGCTGCTGGCACTGTCTCCCATGGTTAAATTGATAAACACCCACCCACCCACCCCCCCCCCCTCTGATCCCGCTAAGCAGTCAACACATTAGCTGCCACCTGTAATTAGTGGAGAGGGGGAATGCGGCCAGGAGAATGAGACCTGGCATGACTATCAGTTAGCCCTTACTGATCCCCCGTCTCCCCCCGTCTCCCCCCCCCCCCCCCCCCCCCCTGTCCGGCCCTCGTTTACCTCTCTCCCATTTTCTCTCTTCTTTTTCTTTTTAAACCTCTCTCCGACACCTGTTCCCCCGTTTCCCTTCCACTCGTTCACTTTTTCTTACTTTTTTATTCTTTCCCCTTGTCTCTCTCTACCTTTGGTGTCAGCTGGGGCTGCATGGGTCCAGGGTTTGCGTTTGTTTTTAGTAGTCATGCCACGCTCCTCTCCTCATTGTGAACCACCACTTTCCCCTCCTCCTCCTCCTCCTCCTCTCTGGTTAACTGATATTCATTTGTATCACTAAAAGGACAATGCAACACGATAAACTACAAAGGGGCCTCTTATTCCTCTGTCATTACAAAGAACAGGGACAGGACAGGTTGTAGTGGCTTTATGTAGCGGTAATTGGCCTAGTCTCTTTAATTATGGGTATCTTGTGGATTGCTACTTTTATAGATTTTCTTTTAGCCTTATTTTTATATTTATTTTCACACAGAAGAAGTAAGAATAAGAGTAAGAATGGGTTTATCGGGCTCATCGTAAAATGAGGGTACCCTCTTTCACCCTTATTATATAAAATAATTTATTATAAAATTGCATTTCATTGTCTTCTAATGATGTTCCTTTTTAAATGTGATTCCTGCCTGTGTAAAGCTCTCTGAAATGGCCTTTGTGTTCTAAAGGGTGCTATTTTTTTAATGCAATCCCCTGATTGCAGGGTTCGGATCCGGGAGTACACAAGATGTCAGCCTCAGCCACCATCTTCTGTTGTTTTTAAAAGCCTCTCCTCTCCCCTTCCTCTCCACATCCAGGCCCCTGGCCTACAGCACACTGGCCGACCTGGTGCACCACGTCCGGCAGAACCTGCCGCTCACGGACCTGTCCCTGGCCGTGCAGCTCTTCGCCAAGAACATCGACGACGAGTCGCTGCCCAGCAACATCCAGACCATGTCGTGCAAGCTGCTGCTGAACCTGGTGGACTGCATCCGCTCCAAGTCCGAGCTGGAGAACGGCAACGGCCGGGACATCCTCATGAGGATGCTAGAGGTAAACGCCTGGGGATCCTCTGGTCGGACCAACGACCAGGGTGGCTTGAGGATGCAAGGGTTGTTGATGCTGTGCTCACCAGGGTTGTTTGAGGGTGTTATGTGTGCACATGGCTTGTTTGCGAGTTTTCACTGATAATTCGTGGGTATGTTAGTTGTTAAATGCATGCATATGAAGCCCTGGTACTGCAGTTAAGAGATGCACACAACCGACGGAAAAGGTGGATCGAGGGCTTTTGATTATCTTTTATACAGTCTCAAATCAACAAAGTAGGATCAAGCAAAGGTTTGACAAAGCAACATTTGCATCAGATTTCTACTTTGTCTACACGTTTCAAAGCTGCAGCGATGCAGTTGAACAACACAATGCTGAATGACCTCCCTGTGTCCCACCAGGTGTTTGTGCTGAAGTTCCACACCATCGCACGCTACCAGCTCGTCACCATCTTCAAAAAGTGCAAACCCCAGTCGGAGATGGGCGTGGTCGACCCGGTGGCGCTACCCGGCGTGCCGGCGACCCCCACCCCGTCCAGCACCCCCGCCCTGCCCGCCCCCGCCCCCGCCACTCCGGCCCCACCGGCCCCGCCCTCCGCCCCCTCCGCGGGCTTTGACCGCACGAGCGGGGGAGACAAGGAGGACAAGCAGACCTTCCAGGTGTCGGACTGCCGCAGCCTGGTGAAGACGCTGGTGTGCGGGGTGAAGACTATCACCTGGGGCATCACCTCCTGCAAGGCCCCCGGAGGTACCATGCTTGATATACCGTTTGATCATAGGTTCATTCAACTCTAGGGATGTGGGCTATCTCTTCTTGTTTACGGCTTCTCAGCCCCGCTGTTTTCTTTATGATGTACAGCATTTTGTTATCTCGCATTTTAGAGGAGTTGGATGAATAAATCGAGTGTATTCCTTCAAATGGAGCACAGAACTGGTGAGGTCTGAGGATAAAGGTAGATTACTCGCACTGCTCAATGTCCACTTCCGCAATGTTGTGTCGTTATTGTATCTTCATAGATTTGTTATGATAGCAATTGATAAACAATGATATATCCATAAGCCTAGCTATCTCACGCGTTTGCCATCTGCTGCTGTGTTTTCCGTCTTGCCTTCTGCAGAGGCTCAGTTCATTCCAAACAAGCAACTCCAACCCAAAGAGACCCAGATCTACATCAAGCTGGTCAAATATGCCATGCAGGCCTTGGACATCTACCAGGTAGGACTTCCAAAAGAGAGCTTGCGCAGAGCATCAACATTCACTAAAAAAATTAATGAATTAATTGTGAATGACATTCTCGTCTAAAAGAGTGTTCTGATTAAGTTGTTTTGTTTTGTTTGATTTTACACATTGGGCCTTTAAAAAAAAATCAAACAGTAATAGTTGGCGCCAAAGTTTTAGTTTTTATAATGCCTTACGTAAAAGAAGAAATAATCATTCTGTTAAATCCCCCATAGAGATTTATATTTCTTATCATGTGCGTTGATCAACAAGGCTGCCTTCCCTCAGCATATACTCGTACATCAAAACAAACGCTAGTAATCACAGCCAAAATATTATTCACGTAATTAAGTAATTAATTTCTGTCACGGGTCATGGTCAGCCAATGCATCCATCATCTCACCCACAAACCAAAGGAAAGGTTGTATTTATTGGCATATATATAATTTTTTTTTTCATAATTAGCATAATTCTATTGGGAAGTTGGCATTGGCTTGAAGATGCCCACTTGTGGGGGGGGTTGGGGAGTAGCCAACATGGTGTAACAGCGCCCCATCCCCCTGCTGGCTAGGTACAGGTGACCAACAACCAACAGACGTACATCAGGGTGGCCAACTGCCAGGCGGTGCGCATGAAGGAGGAGAAGGAGGTGCTGGAGCACTTTGCCGGCGTGTTCACCATGATGAACCCGCTCACCTTCAAGGAGATCTTCCAGACCACCGTGCCGTACATGGTGGAGCGCATCTCCAAGAACTACGCTCTGCAGGTACACCGGTGGTGGGTGGGGGGTGGGGGGGGGGGCACACACAGGATTAACAGGCAGGGGAGCTTGCGTGCCGATTCGTCCTTGTTACGTTAGGGTTAGGACGCTTCTATTCGAAGTGAATTTCAAGTGAGGCTGAAAACAAATCAAATCCAAAAATTGGTGGGTCTACAGCAATACACCCAGGAGCAATTTTGTAAAGAATCAACAGAGAACAAAGTGGCTGCAGGGATCCACAATTGTTGTAGTGTTTTATTATCAGTACATCATGGAAACATCTCAGAGCTAGTGCCATCAGTGGGTCAGTGATTGTGTGATTGAACACCTTATTTCCCTTATGTTTATTAGTGGTTTTTTTCCATATTTTTTGTTATGTACAGATCGTGGCCAACTCATTCCTGGCCAACCTGTCGACCTCGGCCCTGTTCGCCACCATCCTGGTGGAGTACCTGCTGGAGCGGCTGCCAGAGATGGGCTCCAACGTGGAGCTCTCCAACCTCTACCTCAAGCTCTTCAAGCTGGTGTTTGGGTCCGTGTCGCTGTTTGCTGCTGAAAACGAGCAGATGCTCAAGGTGAGCGTGCCCTCACTATCCGTTTAAAAGTTTGGATTCTAAAATGGATACTCGATCACATTCTCTCTTGGGTTTAGTTATGTATCTTGGTGCTTGGACGAAGAACTTGTTCACACTTCCTGGGCATAATGTCCTAGTTGTGTATACATGGAAGTCTTGCCACTTGTTTGCATAGGAGGCGAGGCGTCAATGCTGAAACCAAATGATCATCACCCAAAGTATTGTTCAATGTCCGACTGGATACCAGTCTTTTTCGCCTGTGGTTTATTAACATTCTGCACAATGTCACTTCTTGTCTTTCAGCCCCACCTCCATAAGATCGTCAACAGCTCGATGGAGCTGGCCCAATCGGCTAAGGAGCCCTACAACTACTTCCTGCTCCTGCGTGCCCTCTTCCGGTCCATCGGCGGGGGCAGCCATGACCTGCTCTACCAGGAGTTCCTGCCCCTCCTGCCCAACCTACTGCAAGGTAAGCCAGCACCCAACTTGACCTCTTTAAGCACCAGGCAGACGTCTCCATCGGAAGCATCTTTCTTTTTAGAGGCGTGCATGTTTTGATGTATGCAGAGCCGTTGCTAAGCTTTTGGGGGCCCTACGCGCAGATTGTTGGCGTAGGCATTTTTTTAATGCAGCTTTACAGCGTCTCTGAATGTGGTTTCTACTGCTAATATATTAAATTGTAGCAAACAAAACGACATAAAAAAAGAATCGGATCAAAATCATACAAACAGACTCTTTGTCATCGATAAGCCTCCCTCTTTCTCCTCCTCCCTGCCAGGGCTGAACATGCTGCAGAGCGGCCTCCACAAGCAGCACATGAAGGACCTGTTTGTGGAGCTGTGTCTGACGGTGCCGGTGCGCCTCAGCTCCCTGCTGCCCTACCTGCCCATGCTCATGGACCCGCTGGTGTCGGCGCTGAACGGCTCCCAGACGCTGGTCAGCCAGGGCCTGCGCACGCTGGAGCTCTGCGTGGACAACCTGCAGCCCGACTTCCTCTACGACCACATCCAGCCCGTCCGGGCCGAGCTCATGCAGGTAACGAGTGGGGGGTGGGGGCGGTGGTGCGGGGGTTGGGGGTGGGCGTGGGCGTGGTCGGTGCCTGTTTTTTTTGGTGATGCTATTTACATTGTTTCATCGGTTTATCATGATGGAAAAATCGGAGGGATCCTAATTGTTCAGATCATTTGATAACCTGATTTGATATTGGTTGAATATGTCCGGGGTACGTACCTATGACATGTCTGATCAGTGCGGTCAAACCCCAATGTCCGACAGCCCTTGAGCAAGAGGCCTCACCAGCGACCTGCTGCTCAGTCATATGCATCCAAAAAACCCTTTAAGTCGCTTTAGATTAAAGCGTCTGCTGAATCACTCACATAGATAAATCGTGCTGTCACTTTGCCCACCAGTAAGGCTCCAGCTCGGCTTCAGCGTGACACCACCCATGTGTCGGCGTTCTCCTCACCCACACGTCGTTCTCTCTCTCCCGGCCCCCAGGCCCTGTGGCGGACGCTGCGGAACCCCGTGGAGACCATCTCCCACGTGGCCTACCGCGTCCTGGGCAAGTTCGGCGGCAGCAACCGCAAGATGCTGAAGGAGTCCCAGAGGCTGCTCTACGTGGTGACGGAGGTGCAGGGGCCCAGCATCAAGGCAGAGTTCACGGACTGCAAGGCCTCCATACAGCTGCCCATGGAGAAGGTAGGCGGGGACCCAAGGCGGTGGCGGATGGTCCTCATGACTGCCAAGTGCTGCTCAATCCCTCACACTTATCTTTGAGTTTAGGGGGGGACACATTTACATTTACATTGAGGGCATTTAGCAAACGCTTTCATCCAAAACGAATTACAGCGGTTCATACACGCATTCACACACCGACGGCGGAGTCACCCATGCAAGGCGACGGCCAGCTCGTCGGGAGCAGTGAGGGTCAGTGGTCTTGCTCAGGGACACCTCGACACTGGATCAAACTAGCAACCAGCCGTCATAGGTTTCTATTGAACCTACAATCCGATCATGCAGGGGAACACGTTGGCCAATCCGTGCGGTGTATTGTATTGTTCAATTTGTACCGACGCTAACCCAAAGCGACAATATGGCAGGCTTAATGGATGTCACGGTGATGAATAGGGCGCCATCGGTACTGGCAGACAGCGTCTCCTCTCTGTAGGTTCGAGTTACCGTCTCACCGTGGCTGGGAGGAATGAAGACATTAGATGATAGTGGCTGCCAAAGTCACACAGCAAACAGACGAGGGCGCATATTTTTTTTTAAGTCATTGTCGGCTCCCAATTATCATTGTAGGGCGTCGCTTAGTTGAAGATGTTGCGTTTTGTTTCACTCCTGTTTTCTCTGTCTGGCAGCCTTTTGTTGAAACACTGTTTTCTTATCCGTCTCGCTGATCAAGTTTGGCTGACGGAGAAAATTCAGGGATTTCATGGCATTTTTTTTGGAACAGAGCAGTAAAGATCAAGAGATGGTGTGTGTGTGTGTGTGTGTGTGTGTGTGTGTGTGTGTGTGTGTGTGTGTGTGTGTGTGTGTGTGTGTGTGTGTGTGTGTGTGTGTGTGTGTGTGTGTGTGTGTGTGTGTGTGTGTGTGTGTGTGTGTGTCCATCATCCAACCCTGTTCACCTCCCTTCAGTAATCATCAATCTAGCATTGGTCGCCTCGGCACCGTTATTTACTCTAGCTAATGGCTGCGCTCTCTCTTCCTGGCGCTCCATCTGTGGTCTGCCGCTAGCACTGACACAGACAACGCACACACACATGTCACTGCCGCGAGAGGTTAGAGGCTACGTGTGTGTGTTCGCTCAAACCCACCGGTGTTTCTGTAATTGTGTTTGCGCTCCAAGACGGATGCCTTCTAACGCATGGCTCCTGTCTCTGTCCTTCCTCCCTACCTCCTCCTTCCTTACACAATACGTGTTAATTTCATCAGCATGTCTTAACACCGCCTCAACTCTCCTCTCTCCAGGCGTGGTTTTAGCCGCCATGCAAGATATTGGCTGGTGGGATGGCTCTTTACGAGAGGATTTAGGAAAGCCTCTGGGAAAATCGACTAAATTCGAGTTTCTCACTTTACTTTTCTCTGCACTCTCGCCCTCTCTCTCGCCGTCTCTGTCCCTCTCTCTGTGTGAAGCTGTTTATGTGGCACTTCTTTCAGCAGCCGCTCATGTTCCTCTGCGTCCCACAGAGCTGTAATTTCATTAGAGCCAGCTGTCAAGGCCGGGCTGGGAGGGGCCGCACATAACAGCCCCATTGTCAGGACCCCCTGAACGACAGGCCTCTTAGCGATGGGCTTGACTCTCCCTTCTGTGAGGGTAACCGCCTCAAACCCTCCCGTTCCGGTGTGTTTTTATTCCAAACTAATTAAACTCTTGTTATCGTCGTGTGGGCCTTGAACTCGTTGCCGCCTGGCACGATGTGACGTGTTAAAGATGAGTTACAACACTTCAGTTTGTCTTTCTCCGAAGTGAGCGCTCCAAGTGTCTTCTCTGTGAACGTCCCTGACGCCACGTCTGTGTGTGTGTGTGTGCATGCGAGGGAGTGGGAGGACATTTTGTATTCCGAAGACTTCACTCGTGTTCACAGGCGACGATATGAAACTTCAACATGAAATGTATCCAGATAAGTGGGAATTGTTTTTCTTCCCGCTCACACGCTTTGTCTTTGGCAAGAGGCGTTCTCTCCCTCTGAAATGTTTTCTGTGTTTGATTTTGTCTAATTTAGTCTCCTAATTTAGTCTTGTTTAATTTCCTTCTTTCATTATGCTCAGAGAGAGCGGAAATATAGAATATTTTTTAAAGAATAATACCACATTTCCTCGAGTGAGTGGGTATTCCCGTACAAGGTTTCTTTTTATGTGCTAAATAACCCTGATTGATTTGCTATTTGCCTACCGTACTCTTTTGAGCATGTGGGGGGCACTCGGAGTATGTGCCCCCACATTTTGTGATGCTTTCACCTCCAAATCGCCCTCCTCCTCCTCTTCCTCCTGCTCCTGTCTGCACTGAGTGGCGTTAATTACCTTATCTTCTCTTCTTCTTCCTCCTGAGCGCCTCGGCCAGGCACAGCTTGACAGACCCTGATCTGTCACATATAACGCCCCCCCCCCCTCCCCACTCCCCCCCCCCCACTCCCCCCATACTTAGCATTTCATATCTATGTATAATTGGGATGAATTAGCAGCACAGTAGTGCGCGTATGCAACAAGGTTGTGAATAACAAGAGGGGAGGGTCTCGAGTTTCATCCCAAAGAACCACCGTAGGCCATCTTGTGTAAACGTACATACAGTGTATGTGACACGATCCGACATGCTCGGACCAGCAGCGTGTGGGCACCAATTTATGTGTCGTGACGGTACATCAGTGGTCATGTGACGTAGACTCCGCCATGCCTGAGGCCTCTCCCTCTCCCTCTTCTCAATGCGCTGCGGTCTCCTTCCCTCCTGCTGCAGGCGATCGAGACGGCTCTGGACTGCCTGAAGAGCGCCAACACAGAGCCCTACTACCGCCGCCAGGCCTGGGAGGTCATCAAGTGCTTCCTGGTCGCCATGACCAGCCTGGACGACAACAAGCACGCCCTCTACCAGCTCCTGTCCCACCCCAAGTAAGGGCCCACTCACTCACGCATTCAAGTTGTTTGTAAAACCGCTTTTAAATAGCCTCCCACCTGGTTAATATGGAATGGAGTAAAGTGGTCACAGGTCATTTAATTTCATTAAATGAGTATCGCCTCCAAAATCTGAGCCCAACAAATTGGTTTGTTGGCACTTTTTTTCCAATCTACTTTAAACAACATAATCCAATGGCAATATTATAAATAAAGTGATCCTTCTAGCTAATGTGTTTTTTTGGTGTAAATATGTGAATTATGGTAATAGCTATGCTTTACCGTGTATAATAATCCTGATGAGCCACCATTACCCCCGTGCTCACTCGCTGTATCCCTTGCTCGATCTCTCTTTCTCCGTCTCTCTCTCTCTCTGTGTCTGTGTACCATTTATGCGTCTTTCACCACGCTGCCACAAGTTGCCTCATCAACTCTGAAGTTCGACAGCAGATAATTGCGCCCCAATGGGCCTGTCCTCACGGGCTACACTGTGGGCTACAGACAGGCAGGCAGATGGGACAGACAGACCATAGGAGGGAGAGACAGGCCATATGGGAGGATCTGTACAGGGTGGGGGGGGGACAGTGGTTCACATTAGTCTCATTGATCCCCAGGCAAAGGCTAATTAACTCTCGTCTGAAACACACACACACACACACACACACACACACACACACACACACACACACACACACACACACACACACACACACACACACACACACACACACTTCTGTGGAGATAATGAAGTGTGTCCATTATGATGACGGTGGGACTGTGTTGGGCGGGGCCTACCCTTGTCAGACTTTGATTCATGGCATCTTCTTTTTTTAGGACTCTGCGTGGGTGGTTGGGTAGGATGTGGTCTAGGTGCAAAGCGTCCCTTAATATCACTAAATGCCAAGCGAGGGGAAAATGGAGCGAGGCGGGAAACGCAGGGCTTTAATGGCCGCGTTCCATTGATGTGGCATTCTCTCGGCTGGCCCCCCCACCTCGCCTCCCCTCCCTCCATATCACTCCCCCCTCTCCTCTCTAGCAGCCCACCTTCAACACATTTTAAAAGCGCTGTCTTTTTCAAATAACGATAATGAAACGGCATGATCCATCAGTCCAGTACACGCGAGTCCTGGCATTATAAAACACGGGGGTAAGTACGGAGAAAACAGCCTCTCAATCTCTGAGACGGGGAGAGAGAGGGAGAGATGGAGAGGGCCCCACCGTCAGGCGGAGTAAATAAAAGGAGAAGGAGGAGGAGACGGATAAAGACTTAGTCGGGGGGAGTGCATGATGGAGTAAGGGGCTGAGGGATGGGGATAAGGGGAGGGGGAGGGGGAGAGAAAGGTACTTGGGACCTAATTGCATATGACGAAAGTAATGTAGAAATGCTTAGGGAGTTTGAAATGACCCGTCAAACCGGGAGAGAGGGAGTAGAGGAGGAGGAGGATGTAAAGCAGAGAAGGTGGAGGGCAGAAGTGGCCAGAAATAGAGACAGATTTCAGACTGAAATATCTAAAATGCAGGCTGGATGATGAGGAGAAGCAGAAAGATGCTGTGTTGTATCATTAGTCAATACCGAGCTCTATGCCCCTCATTTTCTTGTGATTGTTTGTAGCTGGCTTTGCCGCTATCCCAGTGAATTTAATGAAATATAAACCGCTTCTGAAAGTCTAGCCAGAAAAGCTCAATCTTGCCAACTGATCCAATGTACCACCACAAAATTCAGTTCAATTCCAAAAATATTATTTATCCTTCCTCAGGGGCGATTCCTGGATGCGGGCCTAGTAAAATAACACACAAACAGGACATATAAGACAACACATGAAAGGCAAACGCATAGTGGCCACGAGACGCAGCATTGACCATACAGGACTGGGTAGTGGCTGTGTTGCAGATGTCAAGTCTCGGCAGTCCTAATAATTACAAAGGATTTCCATGTGAAAATGGGTCAGAATATCACCCAAGAACATCGACATAAAATCTATATAAGCTGCACTTTTCACTGCACGTTCATGAACCCTTCTCCCGTTTGTCCACTCTGCCGCTTCCTCCCCATCAAAGCTTTGCTGAGAAGTGGATCCCCAACGTGATCATCTCCCACCGCTACAAGGCCCAGGACACCCCGGCCCGCCGCACCTTTGAGCAGGCGCTGACCGGGGCCTTCATGTCGGCCGTGATCAAGGACCTCCGGCCCAGCGCGTTGCCCTTCGTGGCCAGCCTCATCCGGCACTACACCATGGTGGCCGTGGCCCAGCAGTGTGGTGAGGGAGCCCACTGGCTTTCATCTCGTGCTCTCTTTATCTTCTGCCCTCCTCGCCTCTTTTTGTCCCTCTCTTGCCTCTCTTCCGTTTTCCTCTTTTGTAGTTTACTTTCCTCTCCTTTCCTATGCTCTAATCTCTTTTCATCTCCTGTTCTCCCCTCTAGACTTTCTCCTCTTCTTTCCTCTTCTCCTCTCCTTGCTTTATCTATTTTCCTCTTTGCTGTTATTTTCCTCTTCCTCTTCCTCTGCCGCTCGTCTCTCCTTTCCTCCCCTTCTCCCGTCTCATCCCTCATCATCTCCTCCTCTTCTCCCCTCTCATCCCTTTTCCTCTGTACTTATCTCTATCCTCTCTGCTCACACAAAGAATGGAAAACCTTTCATGTGTCCCTGATGAGTGTTTTTGCCTTTTGTGTACCGTACAAAGAACTCCCCCACATCCATCTAAGCCATCACTTACAACTGAAAGATTGTTAAAAACCAAAACTCTGAACCACATTTCTATCCGACAAAATGATAAAAACAGAATTTATTTAAACTTTTTTCATCACCGCTATTCTCATGTTTCATGTAAGGTTGATTCGCGACATTACTCCACAAGCTGTTTGTTTGATTCTTTGCGACCATATCTGGGAATGAAATAATACAATTTCTAAAGGAACAAGTGTTTGCTCAGTTTTTTTCCTCTGATTGTCTAATGCATCACAATGCATAGAGGTTCTTTGTTGGGATGTTATCCTTATGTGCGTGGTTTTGATTAAATTTCACAGCTTTCAAAACATTTTCAACACGGGCACGGTGGCAAAGCTTTCTTTGTCTGGTGTTCACACTAAGCTCCCCACATCTACCTTTTCTGCTCCTCCTTCCGATGCAAAGCTCACGTGATTTGCTCAACAGAGGTTTTGCTTTATTGTAAAATCGAATCGGGGCCGTTGGATTTCTTCAGTTTTTGGTGCCGAAAAAAGTAAATAGCTAAATCTATATAATATTAAAAAAAATGATATGCAAATATATGGGGGAGACACCACTTCATATTATGAATTGAATAGGTATCAGTTTTCTTGGCTATCCATAACTTAAAGTTAAAATGTGATATGACTTTGAGCATTGGACAATAGGATTCGAGTTATCGACCTGATCATCAGTGAAATGATTGAAAGAAAAACTTTGTTAATTTCCCTTGTCTGCTCATAATGTTCCCCAAATCCTCTCCATCCCCCTGTTGTTTTGGGTTGGATGCATTGTATTTGTGTACATATAGATAACACGTTTTCTTCCTCCCCGCACCAGGCCCCTTCCTGTTGCCGTGCTACCAGCAGGGTAGCCAGCCCAGCACGGCCATGTTCCACAGCGAGGAGAACGGCTCCAAGGGCATGGACCCCCTGGTGCTCATCGACGCCATCGCCATCTGCATGGCCTACGAGGAGAAGGAGCTGTGCAAGATCGGCGAGGTGGCCCTGGCCGTCATCTTCGACGTGGCTAGCATCATCCTGGGCTCCAAGGAGAGGGTAAGACGGATAGACGCACGGACAAGGGGTTTCTAATTTGGCTGAGGCGGGATGGATGAGGGGCGCCAAAATGCCAAATGCGGAGTTCCAGGAATATTCATCTTGGTATGAAATTTAAGAAAAGACTCAGACCTGGGGTTACTGAACAAGTATATTCAATATCTCAGTTTTCATCTAATATTTATTTAGTTTTTGATTCATTTATACATGAGTTTGCCTTTTTTCCGAGAGTATCTTACAATACCGTGAGTGCATACCTTCTCGGCTGTGCCCAGTGGACATTGAACCTCTAACCATGGCAGGGTCGATGCCATGCTCTCGGCAATTTATAAGCACAATATACCGATTTACAAGAGCCATCGAGCGTTTTATTTTTATTCGCTCCTCCATTGTGTTGACATAGTGCCAGATTTAGTAAAGGTATGCCATCCATCATTGAATGCCCTCTCCTCCTCCTCCTCCTCCTGCTCCTCCCTGCAGGCCTGCCAGCTGCCCTTGTTCTCCTACATCGTGGAGCGCCTGTGCGCGTGCTGCTATGAGCAGGCATGGTTCGCCAAGCTGGGCGGCGTGGTCTCCATCAAGTTCCTCATGGAGCGGCTGCCTCTCATCTGGGTGCTGCAGAACCAGCTCACCTTCCTCAAGGCCCTGCTGTTTGTCATGATGGACCTCACGGGAGAGGTGAGGCCATGGGGGCTGGTGTTCTGCTTTGTTCTGCTCGGTTCCTTTGGTTCATTTGGCAGATTTGCTCTTTTTCGTATTGTAGGCCAAATTAATCTCTCTGGGTGAGGTGATTTAGTAAACATTGTAATCTAACCTCATTACCTGATTCCACAGGTTTACATTAGTTAAACTATTTGTTTATTTTGAGCTCCCATTTTTCCATCCTCTGTGTGCGATATGTATTCTGAAATAGAAATGCTCTGTGACAGTGAATATTGGACCCCAGGTAGATTTCTTTGTGATATTTTCCTGCATTGTGTACTTAGTTTTAGTTTATTTAGTTTTTAGTTTTTATTTCTTTGTGCAAGATAATCAAGATTAAAATAACAAAAAAATATTCACATAGACATACGTAGACATAATGCACGGTTGGGACAAAAGAAACCCCAGAGGGCTTATAAAGGATGCCCACCTAACATTAAATTACAATAAGGTAAGATAAAGAAATAAAGTGAACGGTTAAAATATAAAAAAGACAAAACAAAAACAACTACAAAATCATGTTACAAATGCAAAAAAAATATCACACAGTGAATATGCTAATACATTATCGTAAGCTTTTAAAATGAGAATGTTTTTAAGATGTTTTTTTTAAAGTAACTAAAGAGGAGTGTTTTCGGAGTGTTACAGGGAAACTGTTCCAAATGACTGGCCTCTATGCCTAATTGAAAACTGGCCAAGATTTGTTCTGTAAAATTGACTGTGAAGGAGGTCTACAGTTCTGGTCTGATGACTGGATCTGTGACCTGGTTATAAAAAAACAATTGAAAGAAGAAGGAAGTAAATTATTGAAAAACTGGAACACAAAAGTGCCAATCTGAAGAGTATTAACATCATATATGCTTCACAACTTTAGACTTTGAAATAGTGGAGCACTATGAGCGTTCCAACTGGAGTTGGTTACAGTTCTAAATTTTTTTTTCTTATATGTGCTTGCCCATACTATATTGCCATAGGATATAAAGGGATAAATAAGGCAGTAATATAAATCCATAACATTTTTTCTCGACAGTACGGGTCTTACTCGTCGTATAACGCCAATGTTTCTCGCTAATTTATTGGACACCTGTGATATGTTTTTTCCTACTGAGCTTATTATCAATAAACAACTCTAAACACTTTTTTAACACTATATTGGAAACATTTGCAAGTGCATTGCTTGTTTGGTTTGATTGTAGTAAACAGTCCTCTTATTGACCAGTGTGTCTTTCAAAACAGTCCAGAATAGGCCAGCGTGTTTTGCAACTGACACTTTAACTGGCCAGCGTGTCTTCTCAAATAGTCCTCTAATTGGCCCGCGTGCCTTTCAAAACAACCTCTTA
Source organism: Micromesistius poutassou (assembly GCF_964030765.1). Taxonomy (NCBI): domain Eukaryota; kingdom Metazoa; phylum Chordata; class Actinopteri; order Gadiformes; family Gadidae; genus Micromesistius; species Micromesistius poutassou. Next base: position 6,822,228 of record NC_140291.1, on the reverse strand, counting down.
TTGGGCAGCGTGTCTTGTCAAACAGTCCTCAACTTGGCCAGCGTGTTTTGCATATGTCCCCCCTGTGGGCCAGTGCGTCGTGTAAAACAGTCCTTAAATTGGCCAGCATGTATCGTAAAGGGCACCCTGGCTGGGCAGTGTGTCTTGTAAAACAGTCATTAAATTGCCCAGCGTGGTTTGTAAACGGCACTTAAATTGCCCGGTGTGTCTTTTAAAACGGTCCCTGAACTTGGCATTCTTATCGACCAGTGTGTCTTGCACCACACCCTCCAGTGCATCCTACTCACAGTCCTCCCCCCCCCCCCCCCCCCACCCACAGGTGTCCAACGGGGCGGTGGCCATGGCCAAGACCACCCTGGAGCAGCTGCTGGTGCGCTGCGCCACACCACTGAAGGAGGAGGAGAAGACGGAGGAGCTGCTGGCGGCGCAGGACAAGTCCTTCCACATGGTGACCCACGACCTGGTGCGGGAGGTCACCTCGCCCAACTCCACCGTGCGCAAGCAGGCCATGCACTCCCTGCAGGTGCTGGCGCAGGTCACTGGCAAGAGTGTCACCATCATCATGGAGCCCCACAAAGAGGTGAGCCCCGGGCAGGAGGAGGAGGGAGGGTGCGGTTGGTGGCGTGTTACAGAAAAATCGAATGTGACTACTAGATAATAAAAGCTGGATGCTAAATACTGGCAAAGGTGAGAGTCGATGGTCTAATCTCTCATCTTTCTTTCTTTTGTTGTGTATCCCTTTTCCCATTCAACCATCTCGGTCATCTACCATTACTCTCTCTCTCTCTCTCTCTCTCACCCCCCCCCCCCCCGATGTCTCTCGCCCCAGGTGTTGCAGGACATGGTCCCCCCGAAGAAGCACCTGCTGCGCCACCAGCCGGCCAATGCCCAGATCGGCCTGATGGAGGGGAACACCTTCTGCACCACCCTGCAGCCCCGCCTCTTCACCATGGACCTCAACGTCATGGAGCACAAGGTCTTCTACACAGAGGTAGGCTCCTGGGGGCTTTTCCAGATTGAACCATATGCTGTTGAATGCAGGTGGTTATGTTTTGGCTTGTGAGTGCTACAGCCATGCAAGGGAACTGACACCGGGATTCATTTGATAGGACACAAGCACACACACACACACACACACACACACACTGACTGTTACTCTCACTCAATGTCTCACTCTCGTTCTCTTCCCCTTACACATTATTGCACTTTCACAGACTCACACATACTCACTCACACACACATGCTCAAATGTGTGTGTGTGTGTGTGTCTGGGAGAGAGCCCCTGTCACACCGTTTTGGCAATAGGGAGATTGTCGACATGTGCTTGTTTTGCATCCTGACCTTTGACCCCTCTGCCCCTGCTCCCCAGCTGCTGAACCTCTGCGAGGCGGAGGACGCGGCCCTGATGAAGCTGCCCTGCTACAAGAGCCTGCCGTCCCTGGTGCCCCTGCGCATCGCCGCCCTCAGTAAGTTCAGCCCCAGCAACCCGGCACTCTGGGATTCACACGGCCATAAGGTGTGAGCGGTAAAGGGCTCTTTTATGGTCCCACGTTCACGCAATGCAAGGGGGTTACGGCCTTGCGGACCCTCCTCGCGTCCGCCGCAAAGGCCTGACGTGCGCCTCCCAAAAAATGTAACCTTCCGTCGAGGCGACGCAGCCCCAAGGGCTGTGATTGGTCCGCTCACTAAAACCCGACGCAGGACCATAAACGTTCACGACTGCGTCGAAGCGTCTGCGTGGTCCTTGCGTTGCGTGAACGTGGGATCATAACGACCGTAACGCTTAAGAACAAGCTGCACCGAACCCCCTTATGAGGCGCGCGGTTGGCTAACAGGCTGCTGTTTCACTCCATCTCCCCTTTTTATCGCTATTTCTCCCCTTTTTATCGTTCTCTCTCTCTCTTTCTCCCCCTTTTCTCTCTCTCTCCCCTTTCTCCGCTCTCGCTCTCTCGCTCGCTTGCGCTCTCTCTCTCTCTCTCTCTCCAGATGCCCTGGCAGCCTGTAACTACCTGCCCCAGTCGAGGGAGAAGATCATCGCGGCCCTCTTCAAGGCCCTCAACTCCACCAACAGCGAGCTGCAGGAGGCGGGCGAGGCCTGCATGAGGAAGGTCAGTGCCACGGTTAGCGAACGAGCAGGTCGAGCCTCTCCTCCATCTGTGTTCTTCTACTTACTGATGACACTCACCGCCGCCGGCACCCATTTGATCCACGCAGGCGTTGTTTATTATGCGCCCGTTTCTGTTCCAGCACCCTCTTGAACAACCTCCCTGTTTTCAAGAGCAAAATAATGTGTTATTATCGGGTCAGATAAACATGTATTCCGCTGAAACCCCCACGTGCTTCGTGTTTAAAATAACTACGGTCGTCCATCGTGGTCCGCAGTGCATTCGATTAATGTTTTATCATCGGTTTTCAAATCCTGGCCAGCGTTGTTCCCGTGGCCTGCTCTTTAACCACACACTCTGCCAACTTGCACATGAATCTCTCCTAATCCATCCATCACACTCACTCTGCTTCATAGCCTTTGACGTTTCCTGCGCGCACAACAGTTGCCGCTACATGAAGCGTTCGTAAGCAAGCAGGACCCGTCTTTTTTAGCATTTAGATTGGTTGGAACTGGATCTGGGAGGGACACAAGGGGGGCGTCAAACGTTGTTCACCCCCCCCCCCCCGTCTGTCCCCTAATCGATTTCAACCCGATCGGCCACACGTCTCCTCGTCATCCTAGCCCCCCCCCCTCCCTTTCTCCTCCTCCACTGGTCCATCAAATATCCTGCCCGCGGCCCCTTGTCACTCCTCCTCCTCCCGCTGGTCTGTTTGATTCCTCTTCTCCTGCCCAATCTCTGGTCCTCCTCTCTGCTCCCATTCTTTCATTTCTGCCCCTGCTAACACTAATGACCGTTGCCACCAGCCGATCGATACAGGATGGAGTGTTTGTTCCCTGTGCTGAGAACGAATGTGGTTGCTGTGCATCATCAACTCACCGAGCCTCTCTCACACACACACACACACACACACACACACACACACACACACACACACACACACACACACACACACACACACACTCTTCCTTATCTGTGGGCGTGTGCCCTGTCCCTTTCCATTTTGTGTGTGTGTGTGTGTGCGTGACTGGCCCTGCCCCTGGTTTTTGGGGGCCTCACTTCTTTTAATGAAGACACAGGAGGCTGAGGATATGGTGTCCAGCGATCTTTGGGGTCTTGCAAGGCCAGGGCTAATGCCACAGCGATAGCAATGCTGTTAGTTCTCCCAGTGTGTTGATCCCCATTTCTGGGCCCACACATTTCTTAACCGTCCTCTACTGCTCTACTGATCTTGTAACCAATCAACGTGGAAAAATAATCGTTTTCGGCCAAATATGTTACTAATAGCGGGAAAATTTTATCGATTTGTTCTCCTAATATCTCGTTAACGGTCATCCTTGCGAAAAATGTGTTTTGCACGCACGGTGACGCTTAACTTTCCCCGCCCTGCAGTTCCTGGAGGGCGCCACCATCGAGGTGGACCAGATCCACACTCACATGCGCCCCCTGCTGATGATGCTGGGCGACTACCGCAGCCTCACGCTCAACGTGGTCAACCGCCTCACCTCCGTCACGCGCCTCTTCCCCAACTCCTTCAACGACAAGTTCTGCGACCAGATGATGGTGAGCACTCTGATTCCAAGGGCACCTCAGGTCCTTGGGTTGACGATGTTAACGGCACCGTTGTGACTCACAACTTTTTTTTATACGTATGACTAGCAGTCGGGGATAGATTGCGTATAGTCGACTCACTAAATCCTTAGCCGGAGACTGCACTACACATTCGTTTTTTGTTGCCACTTAATTGTTGTCTTTTCTGAACTGTTTCTCTCGCTCTCTCTCTCTCTCTCCCCCAGCAACACCTGAGGAAGTGGATGGAGGTGGTGGTCATCACGCACAAGGGAGGCCAACGCAGTGATGGCAGTGTGAGTTCCCCCCCCCCCCCCCCCCCCCCCGGAAACCGTTAGAATCTGTCAGTAACGTGAACCACCCCCACTTGGGTCGTAATGAAAAACGCCTTCTGCCACGCTCCGCTCCGCCGCGGGCAGGCCCCTGGGCTCTGAGACGATACGAGTCGGAAGTAGAGCTGCTGAAAGCTGTCAAGACTTAGGGCCCCCCCCCCCCCCCCCGCCCCCTTTTTCTTTGTGTTCAACGGATCTATCCTGCTCAAGCTAAATGTGTCCCACACGGACATAGTCACGCACACGCGCACGCACACGCACACACACTGCAGGGGCCCGATCCCCGGTGAGTCGTGAGTGGCCATATTACAATCAATGATTAATTAGGCGCCTGGCAGGCGGCTGAGGGCCCTGCGCCTCGCCACGGGGCCCTCATTATCTTCCGACAGATAACCTTGTAGAGTGGGAGGAAAAAAGGTGAGCAAGAGGAGAGAGAGGAAGTCAGGTTGTGTTGGGGTGGGCGGAGTGAAACAGTGTTGCGTGAAAGGAAGTATTGATGATCATGTGGAGCGTGGATGGGATTACGTGTTTCGGATGTGGGGGGATGACACTCACGGGAGTATGACGGGGGAGGGTATAAATAAAGGAGGGAAAACGGACCACGCAAACCCACCATTCAGCACCTCGCTTGAGCGCACCAGGGTTTTTATTCTCTCCCTTCTTCAGACATTGAAATTCCTCCTTGTCTCAGACCTCAGACAACCGCGCGTAATGAGATGCAAATAGGCTGAGGCACGCATGGGCAGGCACAGGCACACGCGCGCCCTGTGTGAGGTGGCTTGACAGCCAGTTGGCGGTTACAATAAGGCCGGTCAGGCAGGTCAGGCGACCGTACTCCTGGGTGGATCGGGACGGCGGGTGCCAGCGGAGAGAGGGATAAAGTAGAGGACAGGTCCGCCTCGCCTTCTTTCTCTAGCCATTAATTCCTGGGGTCAGCCGGTAGATGTTTAGTCAATGCCGCTAAATCCTTCGTCCAATTAACGATGTCGAAGGGGATGTGGAATCGTGGATGCCAGGGTGTTATTCTGTGTTCAGTGTGCAACAACAATAAAGTATTATACTTGTGCAATACAGGGCGGACTAACAATGAAAAGGTATTTGCTTGAAAAGAACGGGGCCAGGGTTAAATTTTTTTGAGTTCTGTCGGAATTCAAATGTGTCGAGGAGTTTTTAGATCACCGGCAGCACCGCCTTGTCATGGAGAGTTTTCGTCCAAATGCCACCCGTAACTTTGGCAACCCACTCACCCGGTGATATTTCCGGTACCCCATCGGGTGAACAGAGAGTGGGAGACCAGCTGGAAATCATGAGGAAAGGTTGCTGCAGTCTCTTGACGGATATCATTTCATCCCTCCCCCCCCCTCCACACTTTTCATGTACAAAATACACCGACTTCATTTAAGTCAAAATTGAGGACATTTGTGCTGCCTTGGATTAATCCCCCTCCTTAAATCACTGCTTATAATATAATAATAACAATTACAACTTATTAATTTCCTCCTTTGTTCATCAGACTTTCTCTGTAAAACCAACCCTTTAATCACTTGTCCCCTCCATTTAATGATATGTATTAGGCCACGTTGTTCTCGATCATGGCTTAGGTTCAGAAGCATGAACACGCACACACACTCAAACACACACCTCTTTTGACGCTCCGAACTGACCATTGTTTTGTTCCGGTACAGCCTGCATTGGAAGGTGTTGAGGTGAGATCTGGTTTGAGGTGGAGCCCTCTGTTGGTGGCTCCTTGTCAGTGACTGACTGTTCCCAGTCAAAATCAATGTTGTGGTGTTAGTGAGTTCAACAGATGTTGTGTTTTGTGGTGGTAGTGATAGTGATGGTGACTTGCCCTGTAGTTCTGTGTGTCTGTTGTTGTTGTCCCTGGAAACCCGGTTTGAAGAAAATACCAATACATATCTTTCTTTTTGTGTGTGTTACCATAGCAGCCTTTGTTTAACTGTTAACCAAGCACTCATTCCAGTGTGATGTCAGTTTCCTCTCCGTTTCCTGAATGTTCCTGCCGACCAATATCGTCTCGATTACTTTTCCACAGTGGCTGTGACACCTGCCTGTACCTTTCCCCTACAAGCCTCTCCCTTCCTTCACATCCCTCTTTCATTTCTCGTTATTGATCTGTCTTTATCTCCGTCCCCTGCTCTCTCCCTCCAGGAGATGAAGATCTGCTCGGCCATCATCAACCTCTTCCACCTGATCCCAGCGGCCCCCCAGACTCTGGTCAAACCCCTGCTGGAGGTGGTCATGAAGACGGAGAGAGCCATGCTCATCGAGGTGGGACCTGAGTGTCTGTCGGTCTGTGTTCCTCAATGGGCCACCCGCTATGTAACGCAGACTTGATATCAATCGTTTTACCTCCCATTGGCAGTTTGTGGCTTGGAAAAAGCCAGCCCTTTTTTTTTTAAATAAGATTGATTGTGTATTTTCCTTTTTTCCAAATCCTCTGAGGTGTGCCGCCGATAATCCTCTTATATTTTAGTGACTCATGCTGGGATAATGAGCCTGGTAATCCACTTAATCCTCCCATCTAATCTGATGGCGACTCGGAGCCTCACTGGCAGTGCCGCCCACTTCATACCGAGGAGTTCCCTCCGAGGGGAGGAGTGATGGGAGCTCTCATTCATGCTGTCATTTTCCCCGCCATACTGTCACCACACCCCTCCGTCCCGGGCCGCAACGGCTCTGCGGGAGACGTTGAGTTATTAGTTCACTCTGTAGTACTTTCCTAATTTATTTAGCAGTACTTCATACAACACACACTTGGAGCAATGCAGAGGTGTGTCATGCAGTATTAATTCATGTTGGGTGTGGGGGGGGGGGGAGGGAAAGGTGTGTGTGTGTGTGTGTGTGTGTGCTAACAACGGATTACAAAACAGTGTTTCGTTCTCTCCCCCTCGCAGGCGGGCAGTCCGTTCCGGGAGCCGTTGATCAAGTTCCTGACGCGCCACCCGTCTCAGACGGTGGAGCTCTTCATGATGGAGGCCACCCTGAACGACCCCCAGTGGAGTCGCATGTTCATGGTCAGTCACCCCCCCCCCCCCCGCTCTCTTCCTCCCCTCGTTGGACCACGCTCTCACCCCTGTCCAGATGACAGTTTTATGGCGGCCTCTGTGATGTAATAACTTGTCTCAGTGGAAGATATATATTTAGCCACACAACCCTTGTTCTTAACCAGAGGGACTCTGTGTGCTCCCGTGACAACTGTGTAACTCAGGTGTTTGGTGTGTGCCGCAGTTTCTCGTTACACAGGTCACGCATTAAACTGGTAATAGAGGCATTATCGTCCTGTTCTGCATCAAATGCAGCCGAACGATGCACCACTACTCTACACTCACGAGTCCATACTATTGTACGGTCTAGTGATTTCAAAGTCATTCGAAAGCGAGTATAAATATTTATAAAAACGCCTTGGATTTGACTCGGTTGTGTGCTGAAAACGCTCTCATGAATACCGTGCCCGTACGTCCCGATGAATATGCAGAGCTTCCTGAAACACAAGGATGCCAAGCCCCTGAGAGACGTGCTGGCCTCCAACCCCAGTCGCTTCGTCCCCCTGCTGGTTCCGGCCGGCACTGCGGCCACCGTCCGCCCGGGCTCTCCCTCCACCACCACAGCCAGGCTGGACCTGCAGTTCCATGCTATTAAGGTGCTTTAACAGACACACACACACACACACACACACACACACACACACACACACACACACACACACACACACACACACACACACACACACACACACACACACACACACACACACTCATGTGATGGGCATGCACACGCATCCACACGCTTGCACCCACACACACACACACACACACACACATGTGCAGACACGAGCGCAATACAAATCCGTTTTCACTCAGGCCCGAGGACATACGCATAAACAAACAAACACGGTCTCTTTGGTAAATCTCTACTCATTATCAAATGCCCACAATCCGTCCATATCGACTGCGCGATATTAAAAAAAAAATGATTATTCAAATTCTTTGTCTCTACCACTGCGACACCCTGGTTTTATTTCAGAAAAAAAACACAAGCCTTTTTCTAAACTCCCCAACACCCTTTCCCCTACCGCGCCCAGATCATCAGCATCATCGTGAAGAACGACGAGGGCTGGCTGGCCGGCCAGCACTCCCTGGTCAGCCACCTGCGGCGGGTCTGGGTCAGCGAAGCCTTCCAGGAGCGCCACCGCAAAGACAACATGGCCGCCACCAACTGGAAGGAGCCCAAGCTGCTGGCATTCTGCCTGCTCAGCTACTGCAAGTAAGTGCGCTGCAGTCTGGATGCCTCTTTGTGCGTGGTTAATTTGCATGTTCCTTTTTTTGAAGTCGAGCTGGGGTCAGGAGGTGAGCTCACGGGTGTGTTGCTATGGTGTCGTTCTTCGTGTGACATTCAGGTTCTCTACCTATTTTGGTTTCCCTGCACCTGAGGTGTCACATATGGGATTGCAGTGTTTTGTATGACAGGTTCTTTGAAGACGCTTGACAGCGTGTGAATGTTCCTAACTCTCAGACGTTCATAACTTGATTACTTCATAACTGCAAATGAAATGCAACGTCTCTTTCAAAAAGTTGATGGTGTTATTCGGCTCATTCGCTTAGTTCCTCAACCGGCGATTCAATATCCAACACTGCACAAAGTTGTTGAGCAACCAAAAGACCCTTACCGTCGACGTGGGGACCCTTGTTCCTAAACCCTGGTCCATCCCGCCCCTCAAAACCCCCTCTCCTCCGCCTGCAGGAGGAACTACCTGGAGATCGAGCTGCTCTTCCAACTGCTGAGGGCCTTCACCGGCCGCTTCCTGTGCAACATGACCTTCCTGAAGGAGTACATGGAGGAGGAGATCCCCCGCAACTACAGCATCGCCCAGAAACGGGCCCTCTTCTTCCGCTTCGTGGAGTTCAACGACCCCCACTTCAACGACGAGCTCAAAGCCAAGGTGAGGGCCCTACTTTGAACGATTCGGTTGCATCGCTACGAAGGCACGTGCTCCGGTAGAATCTCCGGTAGAATCACTTTGATATACTATAATTGGGTTGTCTTTGAACAACACAACAACACAATTTGAACAACACAATTTGAAGTCTTTGGCCATGAATCCATGCAGTTTGCTTTGTAGGTTGTAAATCCGACACTTGTTTGTAACTGTAAGTTACAAACATAAAACTGTAAGTTTTGAGTACAGTTAGTTTGCAATTTTAGAGTTGCAATTTATATAATAATTGTACATGTTTAGAAAGCATGATACTCCCTTAAACCAAAAAACATAATAAATAGTAAATTAATGAGTTGAGATTTAACAACAACTGTTTGTAGGAAGGTATAAGCAGGCCCTCTTTGGTCCCACACATCAAGTCTTCCATGATAAAAAATATCATATTGGGTGGGGGGTTCTTGCTTGTGTTGAGCTTTGTGAACTTCATGGTGGATGTGTTGTAGATCAAACATTTGATGGAGTTAGCCATTCGCTCTTTTGTTTTTTTTACGTATTTCTGAATCCCTGCGCAGCTCACAAATTAATCGCTCTCAGCTCACCACTCCATCCACCCAGCCAGCATTCCAATCAGCGCCACTGCTTTCTAATTATACTCTCTCTCACACACACACACACACACACACACACACACACACACACACACACACACACACACACACACACACACACACACACACACACACACACACACACACACACGGCATCAGATCGGTGCACCGATGGGCAGCACAGATTTAGCTGGCTGTGGAGTTTGGCAGGAGGCTGGGCGGTTGTAGCGTTGGCAAGTTCTGACGGGTCAGTGGGAAAGGACTGGTCTGCCACAGTCCAGCACACAAACACACACATTCACACTGCGATGCCTTCTCACAGATGCACGCACGCACATTCTCGCTCACACATACACACACACGCACGCGCATGCATACGCACGCACACACACACACACACACACGCTCAGATACATTCGACGCACAAGCACATGCGCAGACTTTTAGCTGCCCTATTCCTTTCTCACACACATGCACGACATTCTGCTGTGTCGCTTCACACACGCGCACATGACATCATTTGTCTTTTCCCACACAAAGCCTCACCGCCTCATCTATTAAACACACACACACACACACACACACACACACACACACACACACACCCCATTAGTCCGACAGGACCTCTCATACAAGGACACGCAGTGGCTGACGCGTGCAGCGCCCGATCACGGCGTCCTCTCCAGCCGCAGTACAGGCGGAGCGTTGTTGTCAGCACGGCATATGGATTCGTGAACGGGACGACACGGCAAACCGAAAGAGCCGCAGGAAAGGGAGGCACGGGGTGTTCGGCAAAGTCATCACGCCCGGCGTCCTCGGCCCCCGCATGGCGCTTGATTTTTTACTTTATTCGTATTATTGTTATTTCCCTCGAGGTAACAGTGACACGCACGCACGCACGTACGCGCACACGCACGTACGCGCACACGCGGCTCGTTTCTGCTCCCATCATTGTTTTCCTCCTCTTTAATTGTGCTCCTCTGGCGAGTAGCAGATGCTAGCTTTTGTTGTTTTTTTTGTGCCGTCTTGGTGATGGAGAGACGTATTGGCCTATATGAGAGAGAGAGCGAGAGAGGGCAGAAGGATGAAAGGTGATCCATACTAAGTACTTGGACATACTTTCATTTCATCACAAACAAGTGCAAGTCAGTTTTGAAAGCGTCTTTTTGAATGCATTTTTCCTTCTAGGGAACTCAACTAACCGTGTCTTTAAAGACAGATGGGGCAATGATGGAATATTCTCCCTTTAACAAGAGCGGGAAACAGCCAGTGCAAGGTCAGCAAAACACTCAGAATGTCAACGGCTCACCTCCTGCTGTTATGCTGTCGTGCCATGCGGCAAATTCATTGTCGAATCTGAATTGACTTCCCGCACGCCTTTGTGCCCCTCCTGACGTGAAACATATTGTTTATCGTTTATAAATATGTAAAAACATATAATAATGTTGACCTGAAGTGACTAAACAGTTGAGTGATTTTTAGTTTATGTCGTAAACATTCAAAGCCTGAAACCAGGGTGGTCCCGTACTCTGAAATCCCCGTCCGTTTCAACTCATTGCCCTGCCATCGAACAAAGGGATTGAGTAAAGTACCTTTGTGGGCCCTCGTCCAGACCAGGCATGATACAAGGCGTCTCTGTTCGAGTGGACTTGGCCCACAAACAGGGATGAAACCTGGCCCTCGCTGTCAGCGGCGCACTCCCACCGCGTCTCCGACGGCGCTGTGAAGCGTGCTAAAGTACTTCGTTTAAGATTCACTCCCCGACGCGGCCACCACACGGAGAGCTGTTTGTTAATTATCTTCTTAGCCTAATACATATTCTGGGCCTCACGCATCCACCCCCTCCCTAAGGTGGTTTGGCTGTAGACGCACATAGACACACAAACACACGTGCGCGCACACACACACACACACATGCACGCACTCAGGGCCATTATTTGTTTAGTCGGGTAGTAATGGGATCCAATATAATTAAAGCACAGCTGCAGAGAGCGACGGGCTTCAAGCTTGGAGGTATTTTCCTCACTCATCTTACACACACATGCACACACGCACACACACTCAAAGACAGAGGCTGCCATACTAATCATCTGATGGCGTTTGTAGTAATGCGCGGTGACGTTGGAGTGATTGATATCACAGGGGCCTGGAATTAATAGGACGAGATGGGAGCGACAAAGAGACAGACGGTGTGTGTGTGTGTGTGTGTGTGTGTGTGTGTGTGTGTGTGTGTGTGTGTGTGTGTGTGTGTGTGTATGTGTGTGTGTGTGTGTGTGTGTGTGTGTGTGTGTGAGAAAGTGTGTTCTTTGAATGTGGCAGTGGATGTGTGTTCTTGTGTGAATCTCGTGTGGTTGTGTGTGCGCGTGTGAATAATGCGCCAGTGGAGAAGGGGGAACATATGCTGACGCCCCTATCGCACTAAGCACCGCCCTGTCCTCCCTCTGTGATGGATGGAGCGCCGAGTTCATTAGGAGATAGAAGGGCCCGGTTTAATAAATGCCGTCGTTAGTGCCATTGTACTGGGTGTTATTTTGCCGTTTAACACTTCATCAAGCCTTTGTCTACAACAAAGAGCTCTGTGGCGCCGTCGTTTGTGGTAGGGGGGGGGAAACTCGGAGAGCAATGAAATGAAACGTGTGGTCGGTTACATGTATGAAGATGTAGATGGATTGATCGTTATGTGTGGATGGATCGTTGTGTGTGTGTGTGCTATTGATAAGTGACTCTGGTACTTTCCTAACATACACCTTGTTTTCTTTTTGACTGAAGGCGAATGGCGGTTGACATTATGAGCGAGCTAGGTTCTCTGACTGTATATAAAGCCTGTTTCAAGGTAAATATGGCGTAGTATTGCAAAGGACAACTTTTTCGATTTAGGATTTGTGAGCGTTGAATCAAAATCAATACTTTTTTTCTGCATCCAACGTTTTGTTTACAACACATCAATTTCCCAAACAGATTTCCGTGCCGTGTCAAACGTATTCGTCAACATTTAATCAAGGTTATAATTCAGTCATTCATGTGTGTCTACTCCTGTCGTTCGTCCCACCATCAATCTTTCTGAGCTATTGCGTGTGCGTTCGACAGTGCTACGCGGTACTCGTGTTTTGTTTTCCCCCATTCCGTGGCTTGTGTTAAATGCCTTTCAATGAACCGCTCAGTCAGCCAGACTCTGTTCACGTAAAGACTGAACAACGGAATAGCACAAACACGCAGTCAGATGGACTTGCTTATTCTAGCAAGGTTAAACATGCTTGATTTATTTGAAAATGTGTTCTCTTTTTAATGAATGAAGTTCTTCTGATGTTTATATTTTACATAGCTGCTGAACATAATGCAATTAATACCAAATAGATTTCTGAAATGTTTTATTAACTAATTCCGTTGAAATGTATAAGAGACATAATTCAAAACAACTCATTACTCCAGTGTGTTTATTCAACCCATTGTAATACACGGCCTCAGGCAATGTATTCATCCCTTTCGGAGCGTTTTACCTTCATATGTTTATGCACAGTACAAACAAGTACACATGCATCATTAACTGAGAGGCAGACTTCATCATGGCCACCTGTTTGGCTTAAAAAGAAGGGAGGGAAAGCTATTCGCAAGAGTAGGCACAGCGGAGTTCAGGTTCAATGTCTTTGGCCCGTCACCTGGAGAGTAGAGCGTGATGCATATGAACTGCGCTGAGTTCAAGACGCCCACGCCATGAATGAACAAACACATCAGCGCTTTGAGGTGTGTGTGTGTGTGTGTGTGTGTGTGTGTGCGTGTGCCTGTGTGTGCTCTTCTCTCAGGTTCTCTCCAAGGTTACGATGCAAAGTTTTGATTTGCCCCCTGTCGTGTCCCTCTAATGCGCGCGTGTGTGTGTGTGTGTGTGTCCCTCCTCTCCCTCCAGGTGCTCCAGCACATCTTGAACCCGGCCTTCCTCTACAGCTTCGAGAAAAATGAGGGGGAGCTGCTGCTGGGGCCCCCAAACCCGGAGGGCGACAACCCCGAGAGCATCACCAGCGTCTTCATCACCAAGGTAGCGCACGCTGCGAACGCATGCACTCACGCACACACACAACCGACTGGGCTGTTTCCATCCTTCCCTCTCCCCCCCCCCCCCTTTTTATTTCCACCAATCTTAAACGCCTCTCTCTCTCTCTCTCTCTCTCTCTCTCTCTCTCTCTCTCTCTCTCTCTCTCTCTCTCTCTCTCTCTCTCTCTCTCTCTCTCTCTCTCTCTCTCTCTCTCTCTCATCACTGCCGAAGTGATGACCTCGCATTTCCTCTCCTCATCGCTTCTGCTCATCACCCTTAGGTCATCACCATACCGCTCATCGCCCTTCACCTGGCACCTCCGCCCTTCGTCTCTGCATCTCGTCGCGTTTAGTGTTCAATCTCTTTGGCTGCCTCTTTCTCCCTCTGTTTCTATTTTTCTTTCTTTATTTTCTCTCTTGCCTTCCCTCGCTCTCTTCTCTCTCTCCTCCCCCCCCCCCCTCCCTCTCTCGCTCTCGCTCCCTCTCACTCTACCTGGCTTCTCATCCTGGTCTCCCCCCCCACCATTATTTCTTCCATTTATCAGGGCAGGCCATAATGGCCGGTGTAAATGTCACGGTGTTGCCATGCTAAAGGTCAGTGTGTGTACTGTGGTGGATCTCATCAGCGGCTAACACCAAGCAGCTAATGGCTGCTAATGGCTGCACTCTCTCTATCTCTGTCTCCCTCTCTCTCACTCTTGTGTCTCTCTCTCTCTCTCTCTCACTCTTGTCTCTCTCTCTCTCTCTCTCTCTCTGTGTGTGTGTGTGTGTGTGTGTGTGTGTGTGTGTGTGTGTGTGTGTGTGTGTGTGTGTGTGTGTGTGTGTGTGTGTGTGTGTGTGTGTGTGTGTGTGTGTGTGTGTGTGTGGTTTAAATCTCTTCTTTGTTCTCTGCTAGTGTCTCCGTCTTGTCTATTCTCAGGGGGCAGTCAAACGGTGATTGGCCGTCCTCTGAATGGGGAAAAGCTTACTTTTAGCCGGTTTCTTTGATTTTCTTTTGAGCCACAATTTGATGCCATTATTGGGACGGCTTTTTGGTAAATACAGCAAAAAAAAAAAAACTTTGCTGGAAGAGAAAGAGCTGGGCTGCATTGAGGGCAGCACGGGAGGCCCTTGTCCACATCTTCCATTCAGGAATCCCCCCGGCCCATATTTCACATGGATTTTCCGATTCATGTAATTGCGGCGACTGTTCAATTCAAAAAGAATAAGGCCGCAAAACATGCTAGCCTTTGTGTGGCTTCACTTCCCAGCGCGCCTCTTCTTTTTTAAACTCGGCCCATTACCAGAGGACCTTCTTGTATGGGGAGAGAGTGAAACATATTGGATTACAACCCTGCGCCACCCATGCACATGGCTTATTGTAGCTATGTGCATTGACTCTTATTATATTACACTTGGATACATAATTGAAACACCTTTTTAGCGTGTGCTTTCTCGAACACGAACACACTGGAACAATTGATGCATTGATGTCGTGGTGTCCCTGAGCGAGACGCCTCACCCTAATTGCTCCTGGCGAGCTGGCTGTCGCCCTGCGTGGTTGATTCCGCCGTCGGTGTGTGAATGTGTGCATGAATGGGTGAATGGGTGTCAGTCAACACTGTAAAGCGCCTTGGATAAAAGTGCTATATAAATGAGGACCATTTACCATATATGCATGCATGTTGGGTCTCCGGCACTGAAGACGGCTTCATAAATCGTTTGTTACAGACTCGATCATTTTTTTATTAAATATCCTCACCCATCATCCTGTGTGTGTGCATGTGCGTGTGTAGGTGCTGGACCCCGAGAAGCAGGCGGACCTGCTGGACTCGCTGCGCATCTACCTGCTGCAGTTCTCCACCCTGCTGGTGGAGCACGCGCCGCACCACATCCACGACAACAACAAGTCGCGCAACAGCAAGCTGCGGCGCCTCATGACCTTCGCCTGGCCCTGCCTGCTGCCCAAGGCCTGCGTGGACCCGGCCTGCAAGTACAGCGGACACCTGCTGCTGGCCCACATCATCGCCAAGTTCGCCATCCACAAGAAGATCGTCCTGCAGGTGAGGTGGGGGGAGAGAGAGAGATCTGGAAAAGACGTCTTCAAAGGCTGGACCCAGGATGTGGGATGTCGTTACATGAGTCGTCTTTGATTGTTTTTTCATATGTTTTTATTTGCAGCCTTTCCCACTGCACTCTGTGTATTTCTTTATTCAGTTGGGTAAACGGTTGATTGAAATAGTTGTACCCCTGTTAGTTCCTGAGTCTGATCAGATTTTGTCAACTTATAATAACCTCCCATGTATCCTAGCTGTTGTCGTGAGTGAACACGCCATAGTATGAACAACTGTTCCCCCCCCCCCCCCCCCCCCCCAGGTCTTCCACAGCCTTCTGAAGGCCCACACCATGGAGGCCCGGGCCATCGTGCGCCAGGCCATGGCCATCCTTACCCCGGCCGTGCCGGCCCGCATGGAGGACGGCCACCAGATGCTCACCCACTGGACCCGCAAGATCATCGTGGAGGAGGGCCACACCGTGCCGCAGCTGGTCCACATCCTGCACCTCATCGTGCAGCACTTCAGGGTGAGGGGAGACACGGGGCCCCGCAGGGACCCGGAGGGAGATGATTCCATGCACACTGTTTTAATATACAATATTGTTTGTCGTTGAGTGTTTGTCAACGATCATACTTGTAACGCGTTTAAAAATGAGCGGGCAAAAACAAGAAAGCCTTTGTCATCTAAAAAGTCGAAGAGTTGATATCTGACAGGTAACAATATCCCAAATAAGGAGGGGAAGTTTAACCAAGATTTTATTGTCCAAAACTTTTGTGCCATCTCCGTGTGGTTTGTTTTTGACAATATCCCATAATGCGGATCGTGCTTTTTTTTTTTAATCTGCTGATCCAGCAGCAACCTCCAACAGTGGATGCCTGGCGTTCGTGACCCTGGTTTGTTTTCTCCGTGGTTTGCCGTCTGCTCGAGATTGATCCAATCTCACTGTGGATCAACTTTTAATCCGCTATTATCGCATCACTCCTGCTGAACCTTTTTGTTTGTAAAATATCAGCTTCAAGTGGTTTGAATCGCTTGACTCTGGCTCGGGTTTTACAATCACATTCAATCCACCATCATTTTATTATTACTTTTTAAACCTTGAACGATAGTTTTTTTTTTCCTATTACTTCTCTGTCCTCCAAGCATAGATTAATCCTCCCTGGACCCTTTGAGGGTCTGAAGGTTAGGGGTGCGTCGTCTTCGAAGGCTTTGTGCTTGTGACTTGACGTTCAAATTCACAAAAAGGTACTAAATGCCTTTTAGTTTCGGAAAAAAGTTACGTGAACTCCGGCGACGCATTTTCTCTCTCTCCCCCTCTCCCCCCCCCCCCCCCCCTCATCTCAGCCCGGCCCAGGCCTACCTGTCACGGTGACAGCGTTTAACATTAGCCTGACTTGTGGCTGAGCGGCTCCCCTCTATAGCGGGCTGACAGGCGGCCCTCAGCGGCCCCACATGACTAATCTAATGTAATCACATCAGCATAATTACGCCAGGGAGTGGATGATGACCGACGATAGAGCTGTGTGTGTGTGTGTGTGTGGGGGGGGATGAGTGGGCATCTCCACGTCTGTCTGCGTGAGTTTGTGACGGACAGGGCTTAACCTCTCTGTCCATAAGTGGCTTAGAAGTCCCGCTCTATCGACCGTAATTAGCCTCAAAGTGAAAAGCACTAATATTCCCTGGCAACAGCGGATCTGGTAGACGTCGCATCTCTCGCCTTTCAAATGGGTGTGTGTGATGATATGTGTGTCTCTTAGTTGATGTGTGTGTGTGTGTGTGTGTGTGTGTGTGTGTGTGTTCAGAGAGTGTGATGCCTGGGAGTGCTAGCGCTAATGTGTGTCATCATGTCCTTGAGGCTTAGAGGAGTGTGACTTCAGAGAGAGTCTCCCTCTCTTCCTCTGCCTCGGTGTCTCTCGCCTAAGAGTCTCTAAGCGCTCCAGTCAAACAGTGTTAAACCTTGGGCTTACTACAAACATAATGCGGTTTCATATGCATTGGGTTGGCTAAGCTTTGGGGTTCATTTTACACAAGAACTTTAAATGAAATCTGTTCCATTTCTTTTTATGTCGTTAAGTGCCTGGTATTTTATAGGACACAAAAACAAGAATAGTGCTCAACAGCTGTGTTATGTAAGTCGTATTGAAAGGGATGGGAATTGGTTGTAGATTCTATCCCATAGCAATAGTTAGAATAATAGCTAGTATTTCATAGTACGTTTTGGGATTTCACATTTCAGTGAAATATTGGATGGCAATTGATGTCGATGGTAATAATTGGCATTTGATCATTTCTAAATGCAAAGTGTTTGATGTTGTCAATGGTTTCTGACCTAATTTGTCCTTCTGTCTATTTCATGCATTGCGTGCTGTTTGCTGGTCATTGATGCTTGTTGTCGGTGCTTGTTGTCTGATGCTGATGGTTCGCTATGATTGCAGGTGTACTACCCCGGTGCGGCACCACCTGGTGCAGCACATGATCAGCGCCATGCAGCGTCTGGGCTTCACCCCCAGCGTCACCATAGAGCAGAGGAAGCTGGCCGTTGACCTGGCTGAGGTGGTCATCAAGTGGGAGCTGCAGAGGATCAAGGACCAGCTGGTAGACACACACACACACCCTCAACGGGCACACACTCAACCCTCAAGCAGGCACACACACGCGCGCAGCCACACACACATGCACGCACACGCACACGCATGCACACATGCACACAGACAAACGCACAGAAAAACGCAAGCACGCACACACACACGCAGAGACACACGAGCGCACAGACACACACACAACCACGCCCAGACACACACCCAGACACACAGATACACACGGCCAGAAAGACACACACACACACACATGCAGACACAAACACACGCACACACACAAGCGCAGCATAAGCAAAAACATCACCGAAATTATCGATGATCTTGCACACGCACTTTTACGTGTGGAAAATGGCTGCATAAGCACTGCAGGGCTGAACAGGGCCGCTGACTGCTTAGTGTTTGCTACTCTCCTATTTTGTGTTGGGACATGAAAAACGGTATTTCTCTCAATGCAACCACTGGTGGCTGTCGAGGCCTGAACATTTGAGAATAATTAATTTCCCCACATCTTAGGCTCTCTCTTTTTTTGTTCCTAAGGAAACTTCCGGCTGTGGTTGTTTTTTTATTCCAAGAGAGAACTCCATTTATCTTTTGGCTGGGTTCGTTAAAATAACAAACCATGAAGCTTACTTCCCTCTTTACACCCGATAAACCCTCTCTAGCCTGGTGCTAATCAACTCCTGACCCTGCCCCAGTTTGACTGCGAACGCTTTAAAAACTTCAAGCATGGGAACTATCCCAACCTCTATTGCATTATAGATAACTAAGTGAATAATCTCTCTCTCTCTCTGACTCTCTCTCTCTCTCTCTCTCTCTCTCTCTCTCTCTCTCTGACTCTCTGACTCTCTCTCTCTCTGACTCTCTGACTCTCTCTCTCTCTGACTCTCTGACTCTCTCTCTCTCTGACTCTCTGACTCTCTCTCTCTCTGACTCTCTCTCTCTCTCTGACTCTCTCTCTCTCTCCCTCTCCTCCACATCTCTGCCTCCTCCCCTCCCCTCCATCACCTCCTCCAGCCCGAGGTGGAGGCTGAGGCTGGGCCCGCCGGCGAGGCGACCACCAGCGCGTCGGCGGCCGTGAAGAGGAGCCTCCCTGCCGACAGCCCCTCCCCCGCCCCTGGCGTGGCTGCCGGGGCCGCCGCCGCCGCCGCCGCCACCAGCCAGGATGTCAAGAGGTTCCGCACGGCCACAGGAGCCGCCACTGCCGTAAGCTCCCAGCCAATCAAACGGCCGCCGTCTGGTGTCCCGTCTGGTTGAACTTGCACTCTAAGCGGGGAAATGAGGCTCACTGTCTCACCGGGTCGTTTTCCAGGAATACATTTCAATACCATTTCCATGACTCTCCTCTTCCTGGTCTAATTGTGCATGTGTGCCCATTCTTTTCTATGTGTGTGTGTGTGTGTGTGTATGTGTGTACAGGCGTTTGGACGTAGCACGACCATGCCTGGCACAGAGACGCAGCTCACCAAACCTGTGGAGAAGCCCCACACAGACACTGTGGTCAACTTCCTCATCCGGATTGCCTGCCAGGTGGGATCTCCCTTTTCCTTTTCCTCTCTCTCGCACACACACACACACACACACACACACACACACACACACACACACACACACACACACACACACACACACACACACACACACACACACACACACACACACACACACACACACACACACACACAAGGAATTACTCTAACATCCATGTCAGCAGGGCAAATTCAACAAAATCCCCTAGTGGGCAAGATAGGACCCGGTGGCTGTCCTCAATGCAACTCCATGCACAAGCACACACATAAACACAAGCGCGCGCACTCACGCATGCACAAACAAATGCACACACACAAGCACAGCATTGTGAAGGCACACAGCTGCCACCATGTAACGACGGCTGTGATGTCCTTGGATGCAGGCCTGAAATAAACCACAGTGCCTCACCTCTTCCTCTCGTACGCTTTGTAATCACCTCCCGGCAACGGTTTTTATTGTTCAGCTAAGCATATATTCTGCATGAAGGATATTTAGCTAACCCACCCATAGGCAGATCTAGTTTAACACGTGTGATGGCTTTGCTTCATTGCAGAGCTTGTGTTTGCAAAAATAATGCAAAAATAGTACACACTCAATTTCATTGATCACCCGCTCTGCATTTAAGTCTGTAACAAAAAATCGACACAAGGGATCAATAAAGACATGCGTGTCTGTGTTTAAACAAATGTAACATTGAACTAAAAAAATCTCAAAAGCAAGGGCGCGAGCCACATCCGATTCCTTCCCGGGGCTGACGTCCTGTTGCCCGTGGCTGACTTCCTGCTTCCTGCTGCCAGGTGAACGACAGCACCAACGTGGCGGGCTCCCCCGGGGAGCTGCTGTCGCGGCGCTGCGTCAGCCTGATGAAGACGGCCCTGCGGCCGGACATGTGGCCCCGCGCCGAGCTCAAGCTGCAGTGGTTCGACAAGCTGCTCATGACCGTGGTAAGAGACCCTCCTTCACTCCTTCCGGCCTTCCCATCTGCCTCTGTTTTCCTTTCTGCCTTCCTTTCTGCCTTCCTCCCTTCATTCCGTTCTTTCCTTCCTTTCTTCCTTCCGTTCCTCCTTCCTTCCTTTGCTCGTTCATGCCTGTCCGTCTGTCTGTCTCATCTATTTTGGCTCGTGTTTTCTTTGTTTGGTTTGTTCTTACCGGCTTCCTTTTGTTTTCTTCCTCTCTCGTTCCTTCCTCGTGTTTCTTCATTTGATCTTTCGTCTGAGCTCTCGTTTGTTTAACGGCGACGGTGCATTGCGGAATTTCTCGATTGCAGTGAAAATGTGTGTTTTGTAGTTTTTAATTATGCACCAATAAGCATATTTCCACTTCAATCCTGCTGGATAAACAAATGTTTTGTTATGAATGTACAGATTTTCGTTCGTTCGGCAGTAATTAAATCTAATGTCCCAATAGAGAGAGAAGAACACAGGTCAGTTATGGATTGGAATATAACGGATTGGATTTTGGCTTGGTGCCTTCCTTAAGGACACAGCATGAATCGTGCGAGTCACCTGTGGCAGAACCATGCTGCTTTGCTTTTGAATGCATTTTATCTATCTCCAATTCGGAGACCCCATTATATATTCCTGCACTACCAAAATGTGCAAACCGTCCAATCCCTCAAATATATCTCAAAGGACTTAAAAGCAACACAAGGTAACGAGCAGCGCCTGACATAAACATAACCCTGGCAAGTGTAACTCTGGCCCTGGAGTTCCTAGTGCATGTGCTTTAAATCAACAGCCTCTTTATGTTGCTTATATTTCTTCCCTTTTTAAACGGTCATCGAGCTAAAGCAGCAGGGAAACTGGAAGGGCTTAGAGTTGTTCCCCTCGTTATCGCGTCAGTGCACCGCACTCAGTTAAGGACAACTAATGTTTGTGTTGTGGAGACTGCAGGGGGGGGGGCATCGTCGCAGCCCCAGCCCTGGTTAAGCTCTGTGCGACTGGCTTGTTTGGCCCAAACACTTGGCTCCTTTTGTCCGTTATCGCTAATGCTCTGAGTGAGGCACCGGGCGGCATAATGACAAAATAATGACAGCGGGGGGAGATAACGGCAAGTCTATCCAGTCCACCGCCAGGGCCCCTTCCTCTTCCTATCAGCCCCGCCCGCCCACCACCACCACCTCCACCCCAATCTATCTCCAGCACCTTCTCCACACCTCCTCTTCCTTCGCACGCTGTGTCTCCTCTCCTCCTCTCCTTCGTCTCTCCTTCCTCTCCTCCTTTTCTCCCATCTTCAGCTCCCCTTATCAGGTCCTCTTCTTTATTTCCTCCTTCTTTCTTTCTTTCTGTCTTTCTTTCTAGCATCCTTCCTGCCTGCCTTCCTTCCTTAAATCTTGCTTTTCTTCCTACCTTCCCTCCTCCTTTGTTGCTTCTGTCGTTCTTTTTCATTCTCTCTTTCCTTCCCTCTTTCTTTTCCCGTCTCTCTCCATCGGTTCCTTCTCTTCTCCTCCACTCACTGTCCTTCATGGTCACCTGTGCCCCCCACCCCCTCCCCCTCCCCCGTCCTGTTTGCCGTGACCCAGACAAGGTTATCTCTGCTGGCCGTCGCCATCGCGCCGTGTTTTCCCCCGGCGTGGCTCACTGCTCCGGCCCGCCTCCCTTCTTCCCTCCCTCCCGCTGTTCTTCGGTTCCACCTCTCTTTTCACTTCCTTGCCCACCGTACAAGTCCCACAGGGAACAGCCTGACAAACAAGGTTTCACACACGCATGCACACACGCACACGCACACACACAGAGCCCCGGGGGAGTGTGTTGTAGCTGACCAGCCGTCTTCTTCCGGCTAATGAACATTGCTGTGAATCAGATCTTGGTTTATGTGCCCATTGTGTTGGCATGGCAGTGATTAAATGGTGTGTGGGGGCGGGGGTTGGTATTAGCATGTGTTAACCAGCCCATAGCAGTGTTTCCCCTCCATGCATCCAGCTGTGGCGCAGTGCTACCCCTGGACTATTAGCGCCAGTGCAATCAGCCATGCAACAAAACACTTTATTCTTTTTTGATTATGAATTATGCATAATCAATGCTTATAATGAATGCTTTTTGTTAAATCTAAAAACATATATATATATATATCATAGGTGCCCCATACCCATACTGCAACCCCCTTAATGGTTACAATGTCATTATCATCATTATTGGCTTAGATCTGTGAACTACAGTTAGAAAGTTAGGTTATATTTTGCCCCAATATTACAGGGATTCAATACAAATATCTATGTAATATATATGTAATCCCTCAGTCCTACAACACTTCACCTCAACGCTTAAATCGAGATAAGGGTTGTCTTTGTCAGAATGGCCGAACATGGGAAAACCCAATTATTCTTTGTTATATTTGTATTCAGATATTAGAACATACTTCTATCCCTTCGGTAGCACTCTGACACCTGCTGTCTTTTCAGCGAAACCGACTAAAAGTAGTCATGATCGCGTGAGGCCATTTCTGTTGGAATGCACCCCTGCCTTCCTGGAATCAGTGATCACACCTAAAACCTCTCTGCGCCCTCACACATCAGCACTATGCATTTGCACATCACCAAAGTGCACACGCACTTCAACATAGTGCATCTCACACACACACACCTCAACCACACCGCCGCTCGGGGAAAAAATCGTATTGGTAACACTGTATAGCACATAGACGTGGCCTATCACCATGGCAACTTCGCCTCGGCCCTCGTCGTCGGGGTAATACGGTGTCGGATCAATACGGGCCCCTGATGTCTACCAGTGGGCCTTATCACAGGAGTCACCTTGTTCATTAGCCCAGATTAGTGCTACGGATCTGCTCCAGATTATCCCTCGGGCGCTCGCTTTATTGTAGGCCTTGATTGCAATTTAGACAAAATTAGGTTTTGATGTCGGCCATTGATCTTTGGTTTAGTGCAGACGGTAATAGCGGCGGCCCTCTTTGTGCGAGGAATACATCTCTGTGTACAGAATATTGATTTAGTGTGTGTGTGTGTGTGTGTGTGTACACAAGGCCTCTACGTGCTATTATTGTTATGTAGTGTTAATGGAGCCCGTGAATAAGTCAAGTTTATTTCACAGAGAAAAGCAGATGGGTGTTCATGTTTTCCTGAACCACTCTGATCACTCTCTCTCTCTCTCTCTCTCTCTCTCTCTCTCTCTCTCTCTCTCTCTCTCTCTTCCCCCCTCTTTCTCCCTCTCCCTCCTTCATTTCTATCATCTCTCCCACCTCCCCCCCCTTACAGGAGCAGCCGGCCCAGGCCAACTTCTCCAACATCTGCACAGGGCTGGAGATCCTGTGCTTCCTGCTGACGGTGCTGCAGTCCCCGGCCATCCTGGCCCACTTCAAGCCCCTGCAGCGGGGCATCGCCGCCTGCATGACCTGCGGCAACACCAAGGTGCTCCGGGCCGTCCACTCGCTGCTCTCCCGCCTCATGAGCATCTTCCCCACGGAGCCCAGTGAGTCACGCCGGACCGGCTCGGCCGACCACACCCAGTCACACACGAATGAATATACATTCGTGCATGCACACATGCACGCACACGGATGAATACGCACACTCGCGCATTCGCTTATTCAAAAGCACGCACACGTGCACACGCACATTAACGTACACACACATGCACACCGTAATTCTCATCTGATTTAAGTAGTATTCATAGAAAATGACCTTTTCTTTGTGTTGTAGACACACACACACACACACACACACAAATGCACACACTCAACTCTTTCACGCTCATTAATTCCCACTAATACACACAGTCCACAAACGCCCTCAGAATTGCGTTCTACCTAAAGAACGACTCGTTCTTTATTCGTTCATAGCAAAACAAATGTCCCCTCTAATGACTAACGGGCGAGGCCCAGAACACACAAGGTCTCCGCCCGTTCGTCCCGCCCTCACCGCTGACCTCGCCGTTGTGTTGCCGCCCTCCAGGTACGTCCATCGGCACGTCCACCGTGGCGTCCAAGTACGAGGAGCTGGAGTGTCTGTACGCGGCCGTGGGGAAGGTCATCTACGAGGGCCTGACCAACTACGAGAAGGCCACCAGCAGCGCCAACCCCACGCAGCTCTTTGGTAAATACTCTCTCTCTCTCTCTCTCTCTCTCTCTCTCTCTCTCTCTCTCTCTCTCTGTCTCTGTCTCTGTCTCTGTCACTCTCTCTCTCTGCTGCTGTTCTGTGAAAGCTTTAACCCCCCTCCCTCTCTCACTCTGTCTCTCGTCTCTTTTACTGTCTCGTTCTCTTTTTCTCTGTATCAGTCTCTTTTTCTCTTTCTGTCTCTGGCACTCTCTCACTCTCTCTTTCTGTCTCTCTCTCACTCTCTTTCTGTCTCTCTCTCTCTCTCTTTCTGCCTCTCTCTCTCACTCTCTCGGTTTCTGTTCTGTAAAACCTTTACCCACCTCTCTCTCCCTCTGTCTCAGGCGTTCTCTCTGCGCCTGTGTCTATCTCTATCTCTCTGTTCTTTCCCTATTTCTCCCCCAATTTCAATAATTGATCCCACTTCAGTCCGCATGTGAGCACTTGTGATCACGCTCACTTAAGAAGCTCATAAAAGCCCAGTCATGGCTTCTTTATTTTTCTCACTCTTGCATGCCCACACACACACATTATAATGCACAAATTATTACACACAAACTCATGAGACACACTCACACACACACACACACACACTCAGCTTGGCCGCTGAGGCCAAGCGAACGGGGGTCATTAAAATGCAAAGCGAAGGGCCACCATTGGGGGCCCAACAGCTGGTGGGTTAAACAGCACGCCACAGTCCCGCGCGCAGATAGCCGCGTCTTGGGATGGATGGGGCTTTCCTCGCCGGGCCCCCGCCACAGCCCCTTCCTCCCCTTTTATTCACCCAGATGTCCCACTGTTTTAATGGCGGGGAGGCGGCCGCGAGAGGCCGGGCTGGGTGGCCTCGCCTTAATTTCTCCTTTTACCAAGTCGTAGCGGATTCCGTTTTTTTTTTTTTTTTTTTCTTCTCTTTGTCCCTTGGTTTGTCATTATGAATATATTTCAAAATATATCTTTGTAAATATCAAATTTCAAATACGTTGAAACGTGGCTTTCTCTCAGTCCCTTCCAGTAAAAAGGGGGTCTCCGAGGTGACAAATGGTTATCGGAGAGCAGCCTAATGTAACGCTACCTGATACGGGGTCCCACAATGGCAGCCCTCCCCCTCACCCCTCTGCTCCATCATCCTCCCCCATCATCCTCCCCCCCCCCGGCGGAGGGAGAGAGAGGCAGGCCGGGCCGGGTGATGCATGCGTCCGGCCTGAGGGCTGACATTTTAGCATTCATCTCCCCGACGCCCCCCCCACCCTCCCGCCGCCCTCCGGGGAGCGCGGGCGACGAGAGGCATTACTCATACCGCTCACAAGTCGTATGACTCTTTGTAACTTTTGTTCCATTCACTGAAAATGAGCTTCCAGTGGACGGAGTTGTGCGGTGGGGGGGTCAACGCCCCGCTGGCTCTCGCTGTTCGAGGGCGTGTGTGTGTGTGTATGTACCTGGATGTGTGTGTGCACCTAGATGTATGTGTGT
Organism: Micromesistius poutassou; assembly: GCF_964030765.1. Lineage (NCBI taxonomy): Eukaryota > Metazoa > Chordata > Actinopteri > Gadiformes > Gadidae > Micromesistius > Micromesistius poutassou. The sequence continues at coordinate 6,795,951 of NC_140291.1, read as the reverse complement.
TTGCATACCTGGGTGTGTATGTGTGTGTGTGTGCCTGGGTGGTTGGTTTTGGGTGTGTGTGTGCGTGCGTACCTGGGTGCGTGTGTGTGTTCTTACCTGGGTGGTTGTGTGTGTGTGTGTGTGTGTGTGTGTGTGTGTTTAATCTACCTCGTGCATGTTTGTGTGTGTACCTGGCTAAGTCTGTGTGGACGGGGGGCCACAAATGCTCTAGTGCACGGTCACATGTTATTATTCCCCCACGACGGTTCCATATTGAGGTCCCAAAGGTGTCGGGCCTTTTGGTTTTCCTGGCACCAAACCCCCTTTCTTACCCTTCTTCTCTCGTTCTCCTCCAGGAACGCTGATGATCCTGAAGTCGGCGTGCAGCTACAACGCCAGCTACATCGACCGCCTCATCTCCGTCTTCATGCGCTCCCTGCAGAAGATGGTGCGGGAACACCTGAGCCTGCAGCAGGCCAACCCCGGGACGGCCGAGACCAGTACAGGTACGGTACCAGGTAAAAGAGAGGCCGGACACTCATATAGTGTTAATTTCGTCAGGCGAGACTAGACTAAATATGTTCGTCAACAACCTTTTTTTCCATGACTTAAGACGAGACGATGACGAGACTGCACCAATGTCCAAAAACGCTGACTAAGACTAAATTGACATGCATTATTGTTGACGAGAAAGACGAGACTAAAATGTTTTGCATAAAATAAAAACTAAGATAAAATCTCTCTCCATTTTCGTCTACAATCATCTCTACTTTTTCATCATGAGATAGAATAGATAGAATGAGATAGAATATTCAGCTGTTACGCCATCAAAATATTCCGAATGAGTTCGTACCCGACCCGACCCGCGTCCGACAGAGAAGTAAAGCCGGCCACACACCGCCGGCGCAGCGGTGCGCGGGCAGTGTGTGTTGGGCATAACAAGATATATATGTCCGAGCCCGACACAGTTAAAGTAAATTTTTTCTCACACTAGTAATGACATGTTTATGTTTGTACCATGAAAGCACGCCTTTATTAAACGAATGCAAGGCATTTTGGAATTGTCAACCGATCAGCACAACAAGCGTGCGTTAACTACGAGCACAATCATAACTTCATAATACTTCCACACAGTAGACATTCCTTGACTTTTGATCGTTTTAAACTCTCCCGATGCCAATTGCGTTGTCACATATAGTATGGACGCTTAGAACCGTATAAGACCGTAACAGGTAAATGTTCAAGAGACTGAACACAAGCACAGATCCCTCTAAGGTTTCCCTTTTCAAGAGAGACCTCAAAAGCTGTGCGATGTTTGCTAAAAAATAAATACTCGCTGGAATTTTACTTGTGAAATGCTGAAGGTGTACACATAAAAACCCAGAGGTTTTTATGTGTCGGTAGTGACCAATCTGAGCAGTCTTGGGAGAAACTCGGAAGGACTTTGATGCGGGTGAACACAATTGCACACTTCTACAGTGTGACACCATCTGGGCTATCTCAAGGCCCAGATCTCCTGTGTGTCCCAGTGTTATGGCCATACCGGGCCCACCCATGACCTTTCCGCATCAATAGGCTGAGCTGTGTTTCTCTGAATGGCCTTATCGCTCGGGAGAGATCAAACTCCAGAGAGCCTGCTTTCACTGGGAATGTACCTGGGCTCTGGTTCCAGTGGCTGTATTGGGACCGAGTTCTCTCTGTGGAATAAGATGACAGATATGCTTCTTCAAAAAAGACCCGGAAAAGACAAAGGTTTAAAGAGTCATGGATTTCTGTTTGGATGTCGTGATAGATTTTGTGTCGGCTGGACAAGGGAAAGGAGAGTGTAGGCATGTTAATTATTGTACTGAATTACAGTAAAGGTAACATTAATGTTCTGTGTTTCGGTCAGTTCGATCCTGATCAGTGCTTCAGTTAGCTTCAGTTCCCCGCCTCAGATGTTTCAACCGACATGGCCGGTCGGTGTCCCGTTAAAGATAGCAGCAAGGGAACCCTGTAGTTTTTTAGTCCCTCAGACAGGCTGGTAATGGCCGAAAGATGCTATCCAGTCCTTAAGCAGACCTCTAATTACTTTATCGGGGAAAACACAGCCATTCAACCCTCCGCTGCAAACAATTACAGTCACTCTACAGTCCAAAGGGTGCCCGGCCCGGCGTGGGTCTTGGAGGGGTTGCGCAGTATCTCATTACCCCAGCATTTCATTTCACAGCTTTTTTGTTTGGGGTTTTGTTGACTGTCACAGATTGGTTTCAGGTTTGAAGTCATGTGGTCTCATTTGGTCAACGCTTGGATCTCCCAAATTGACATCTGAACAAAACATAACCGGGACAAAACCGTTGTAGGGCTGCCACTAAAGATTATTATTATTATTTTTGGATCGATTATTTTACAGATTAATCTAAACATACATTTTTTCTACAAAAAAGGGATTCAATACATTGATATCTGAGACAAAATGAGTAAAACAAATATATGACAATTTAATTTCAGCTATAATCTTCAAAAATAGTTCTTTCTGTACAGAGATTTTTTTAAAGATAATAGCTGAAATTAAATAATTAGAAAAAGTACACCCAAGCAACCTATTTAGAAGATAATGGCTGAAATTAATTAATTAGATAAGGTATACACGAGCACGAATAATAAGCCCCATTCTAGTCTCAACAAGTTAAAACCAAAACTCATTCATGGCGAACAGCAGGCGAACAAGGGATAATGACTTAATAACAAGCGTAATGTAGCAGCCACAATGGCAAAAGCTCTCCCTTCTAATAACAAAGCGTTGGTCATTTGTTTCATACATATGAACAGATTACGCTTATTATCGCACAGAACCCCGTCTTCTCTTCCCTTGACGAGCTGAGCTGCTCGGTGCCCAAGGGCCCAAAGATAAGCATCAAAAGAAGGCATGTCGGCGTAGGCCCGCTCTATTGTTGGAAAACAATGAAATGGTGGGCGGCACAGATCGGCTCAGTGTTTTTGTTATTTCTGGCGGTCCACCTTTCAATATGGCAGAAGTGCTGCTCTGAATTATCATCGACATTTTGCACATATTACCGTTTTTAGTTGTTGTCCGATTCAAAGTGTTCCCGTAATTTTGAAGCTTTCATTCCGGGGGAAACACCCAATTTCTTTGGTGGCAGACTCTGCTGGAGCTGCAATGTATTTTAGAAATCTGTAGATATTTGACACAAAAGGACTAATGATGCAAGCCAAAAGCAACTGATTGTACAGCAATTATGTATAATATATAATATAATAATTATAATATATGAGGTAACACATTTACCCTAACCAAATTAAATTGTTATAGTTTGAATAATACATACTAAATATCAACGTTGATGCATTGTCAGCGTCGGTAGTGACCGCTGACGTCGACGAATCACAGCAGCTCTACTTGCCATTGCTTGTTCCATTTTATGATCTGCCCTTTTCTCATCGGCCTCCCTCGCCCTCCTGTTTCCATAGTGACCAGTGAGCTGGTCATGCTGAGCCTGGACCTGGTGAAGACGCGGCTGTCCGTCATGAACATGGAGATGAGGAAGAACTTCATCCAGGTCATCCTCACGTCGCTCATCGAGAAGTCGGACGCCAAGATCCTGCGGGCGGTGGTGAAGATCGTGGAGGAGTGGGTGAAGAACAACTCTCCCATGGCCGCCAATCAGGTGAGTCGCATTTCCGGCTGTTCATGTGTTGTTTGGATTTAACATTTATATTATTAACTCTATATTAACTCGTGAATCCGTCCAGAGGAATGTTTCTTGCTAGCGCTGATATTGATGTAAGCAACTTTGACTTTGACTGATTCCACCCTATCGGTGTATCACTCAAACGTGTGATTAAGCCAAAAAACTCTCTCACTCGCTCTCTCTCGCTCATTTATCTACCAAATCTTTTTAATGTTTTTTATATTAAACCCACACAAGAGCAGTATTCCGCCGATATGAGGTTAAGGGTTCAGAACAAGGCTTGTGGAGAACTTTTAGGAAGTTGAGTGGGCAGAATAACTAAGAACATGCAGTGCGGTGACATGGAGTGTGTAGCTTGTTATGGGGGCTTACCTAACTAGGCACAGGTCTCTGGGTGTTGCCAAAGGGCAGAGACACGGTTTGGGTAATCATGCTGGAGATCATATTTCCGTGGATTATATGACTTCTGTGCAGGTGTTCTCAGAAAAGTGAATATGATATGAAAAAAATGTTTTTAATAACAATACAACCGTGAGCATCATTAAATAAAACCAACTCATTCCCCAGGTGCATGTGGAGTTTGAATAAGCAGGCGTAAGCCGCTGTCAATCACGCGTAATGGGAATTGTCAGTAGTGTCGGAGAACGCGTTTGAATATTGAGCTTCTGTGGTTTAGAAAATAAGGAGCATGTTCATCCGCATGCACTTTCCTCATCGCCACGGAAACCAATCACCCACGCGTTCTCTTGTAACCCACCCACACTCTTGTCTCTGACCAAGCTGCCCCGCGAACCTTGCCCTCACCCTCTGACCAACCGTTTTGACGTCTCTCCATCCTCCCCCTCCTCCTCCTCCCCCTCCTCCAGATGCCCAACCTGCGGGAGAAGTCGATCCTGCTGGTGAAGATGATGACCTACATCGAGAAGCGCTTCCCGGACGACCTTGAGCTAAACGCCCAGTTCCTGGACCTCGTTAATTACGTCTACAGGTAATTGTGTCCATTACTCATCAGCGGGGTCGATGTGGCCGCCGCCATGGCGACCGTCTTCAGGCAGATGAGGGGGGGGGGCAGGAGGGAGGAAATTAAATAAATAAGCGGGGCTAGTGGAGGAAAACGGGGTACATCATGCTTACCAAGAGTACTAATTCGAGGCGAAACGCTGCAGCGGTACGAGAGGGAAACTTAATAGAATCCCTGACAAGGTTACGGACTCGCTCATCTGGGCGGCAGCGGTCCGACGCAGGGCTGTAATGTCGTCCGCCGAGACCTCCCCCCGCTTGTCGGTTTGCTGCTTGTTTACGTCTGTTGCAGCGGCAGAGGGCCTTGAAAGCCCAGCTCCACCGAGCAACGGATCAGATATGTACGCGGCTTCCCTGTTTAATTCTGAGAAGAGTCTGGGTAGTAGGAGTGAGGGGGAAACAAAAGCAGCCCGGCAAACACAGAATAGTTAGAGGGCGAAAATGGGATAGGCGATGGCCGGTTCTCCCTCTCCACTGGGCGAGGGAGGATGAGTAAGAAGTACCTCGTCAGCGTAACACTGGTGTAGCGGGGTGGATACGAGGGTGGGGTCGGGTCGGAGGTGTGACGGAGTGAACGCTCCAGGGTCTTGCGTAGGTCGCTGTAAAGACGGAACCTAGTCAGCAGGTGATGGGACACTTCGCGAGGGAGAGCCACCCCCCCCCCCCCACCGCTGTGGGCGATTCGTCATCTCTGTCCCTCTCGCTTTCCCACTCCCACTGCCTCAGTCTTTGTGTGTGTAGCCGTTTTCACATATGCCCTCCGTCTTTTCTCCGCATTTGTAGAGCAGGAGGTTCGACCGTGAGGGTCATTCACACTTATTCACACTTGATGCCCGATATGCGGAGATATGCGGTGTCGCTCAGTCATCAGTTGAATCTCCGGCTGCTTAAGGGGGGCGGGCTTGCAAGGGGCGGCATATGACGATCATGTTAAATGTTGCTGCAGCAATGCATATATTCCGTTGCATCCACAACATCTGCATCGATCGATGAAAGATTGGAGCATGAGTTACAGACAAATAGAAGAAACGACGAACAAGAAAGGCGTCGCGAACGACTGCATTACCGGAGGAAGAGAGCGTCTTTTTTGGCTTCATTTCACATCTAACAAACACTGGGACAAATGTAGTTGATTTCTGTGTTTAACTGAGAAAACAGGGAGTGGAAGGACGGGACCCTATAATGTTCAGCCAACCGTTGTCATTAATAATTGTGAGAGTAGCGCATGTGTGTGCGCGAGAATGGCAGTGTGAGTGGACGAGCGAGGAGAGCGAGCGGTAGCGTGTGTCAGTTTAGTGAAGTAATGAACGAGTCCGGTTGTGTCTGTGCAAACGTGTACTGTAAAGTTAGAGAAACTAAGAATAAATTACACAGCCTGTCAAGAATCGGTGGCCGCTTCATTCCGACCATATTCAAACCTATAAGCAGACCCACTGCCGTTACTCCCGAGAGAACATCGACCCTGGACGGAACGTCGCTCCTGTGCTCCTCGACTATGGTCTGGGAGCCGACAGCAGGAAAGGTTAATACAAATATTTTTTAAACCATTCAGCGAACAAAAGGCAATAGGCTGATTATCGAATAGGGTGCAGGTGCCACTCAATGACATGCAAACGTAGACCAAAGCGTCATCAACACGCCCACTCAACTGGTGTGAAATGCTGACATCCTACTGTTCATTCACATATAAGGTAATTAGCATTTCCGCCGGAGGAAATACTACCAAGGGGGGTGGTATTTTTTTAGGAGGTCCAACGTCAGGATATGTCATTCACATATACGGCACGTCGGTAGAATAGATGATCTCTTTCATTCTTATGCCTCGTCTCTTTCCCATGCTTCAACAGGCTCACATTCTCTTTTGTGCAAATGGTAAATAGACTGCATCTGAAAGCGCTTTACAACAAGGGTCTAACATTCGTCCATTCATGCACACGTTCATACACCGGCTGAGTGTCAACCATCTAAGTGTGTGTGACCTTTTGGTTGCTAGCCGACCTACCGCTCTACCTCCTGAGCCAATGCCGCCACATGGGTTTCTTCTACTCAATTCCCGTCGTCTTTACACAAAGCCCCCCCCCCCCCCACACACACACCGACACGTTATTAATCCATCTGTCAGAACCGGTCGCGGTGTCAAAAAACAAATTCACACGAGTGGCGATGGATGTAAAATAATAACGGGAATCCATTGCTTCCGTGGCAGAGCAATGTGTCTGACGAAGTGTCAGAACCTAGTCTCTGAGTTGTCCCCCCTCCCTTCCTCTCTGTCTCGTCACCTGAGTGGCCCCCGCAAAGCCTGTTTTTTTTTTGGGAGGGGGTTTAATGCTAAGGTGTTTTAATGCAAGGCTGTTAGTGCTCTTGGTGCCATTAGATCCCGGCAGTCTTTGCACAGCCGAGCGCAATTAATATCCAGCTGGAGCCGTGATCCCCAGCTCTGTTATCCCCCCCGGCGCTGCATCTTGCGCGGGGTAACGCTAGGAACAATTCAATTATTTACTATGAATGTTATTCCATTGCCACTTATGGTGAAATGCCGTCCATTGCACGTGTGCACTGCGACTGCTGCTACTTGATATTTTTTTATGTTTGGTGTTAATTTCCTTTTAAAATATACACTCAAACTTTGCCGTGTCGGAAGAACCGCATCATCAGGAACGACCCCGTTTCATCTCGTGTGTTTTAACACCCATTTTTTTTTTTACATATCACGTTTTATATTTAGTTTTCCCTCTTTTATGATTTTATTCCCAACTATTATTTCTTCTCTCCCCCCAGGGACGAGAGCCTCTCAGGAAGTGACATCACGTCCAAGCTGGAGCCGGCCTTCCTGTCGGGCCTGCGCTGCCCCCAGGCCCTCATCCGGGCCAAGTTCTTCGAGGTGTTCGACTCGTCCATGAAGCGGCGCGTCTACGAGCGGCTGCTCTACATCTGCTGCTCCCAGAACTGGGAGGCCATGGGCAGCCACTTCTGGATCAAGCAGTGCACCGAGGTGAGGGCCGGCCCTGAGGCCGTCTGCTGCGACTGACCCCTTTTCCTGCTCCCTCATGACATCTATCTATCTATCTAACAGTCAGTGCCATTTCACTATTGTAGATCGTATTTAGCTTTCCATTCTCTATTAAAATCGAGAACGGGAAAAAAAAACAAGTAAGGTTAATCACCGGGTTTCCATCATTCATTAATTTTGAACAAAACGTTAGTCTTAATATTTTATTACGTCACTGGTCATAAAGATTAATGCGTCTGAACGCATGAATAAAGGCATACGGTTATAAAGCAGTTATACAATGTTATATATGACACCTTTTGTGTCACTTCCATTCAATATATTACACTTTAGTGTCGTATATACACACAACTTAATTATCCCTTGTGTCTGTCTGTATGCCTGTCGCCGAGTAACCATGCGTACGTACGTCCGGCTGTCTTTCTGACGGCGTCTGCCTGCGTCTCCAGCTCCTGCTGGCGGTGTGCGAGCGGAACACCATCATCGGCACCAGCTGCCAGGGCTCCATGCTGCCGTCCATCACCAACGTCATCAACCTGGCCGACAGCCACGACCGCGCCGCCTTCGCCATGGCGACGCACGTCAAGCAGGAGCCCCGTGAGCGGGAGAACAGCGAGACCAAGGAGGAGGTGGGTGCAGGGAGGAGGAGGAGGAGGGGGGGGGGGTGGGGGGGGCTGCAGCCTCGCACACAGATCTATGGAGTGACCTAATGCGCACGCACACACACACTAGGCAGGTAGTGGGAAAAGGGCACAGTTATTTGTGTATTGCCCTTTCTCAAGTGTTTAACAGAAGATGTTGTTAAAAAGGTATATTAAACACGATGATCATATTGTTGTGTATTGCATTGATCCGGGTTTTAGTGTTTTATTCAGTGTTTCATTAAAGGCTTAACCAGAGTTTTCAGGAAGTAATTATGTGGTAAAGTCTTGCCTTAAGCAAGACTTTCCATTCAAAGAAAACTAAAAGGTGAATGATTAACATCACGGCGGCGTTTGAAGCTCTTCTAATGTACCTCTCCTGAAACGCAGGATAAAGTGCTGCCGCTGATTTATTAGCTAAATAAGCGGAGTCATTACAAAGACAAACAAAGCTTTACCTTGAAACTAAACGGGAAGTGTAACTTTTTGCGGTTGTAAATCAAGCGGCGGATGTTTGCACTTTCTCGGACCTCCTCTGACGACGTGCCCTTTCAGAACAGCGTGCGTGCACAACAGGGACATGTCATGGCTAGTGCCATCATTAAGGCTCTGTTGTTTTCACTCCTGCAACACCTGCAACCCCTACTGCTCCCTCTCCTCCTTCTCTCTTGTCTCTCCTCATCTTCTCCCTTATCCCCCTCTCTTGCCTCGTGCATCTCACTCCTACCCCCCCCCCCCCCCTCTATCTCCTCCACCTCCTCCGCCCCCCTCCTATTCACACTTCCTCCTCCTCATCAACACTCCTCTTTTTTTCTCCTTCTCGTCCTCTCTCCTACTTACACCTCTCATCTTCTACCCCTTCCTCATCTCTCCTCCTCTCTCCTCCTCAACCCTCCTCCTCCTCCTCTTTCCTTCCTCACACCTTCTCACCCTTCTCACACCTCTCCTCCTGCACCTCCTCTCTCCTCCTCACCTCGCTCCTCCTTCTGCTCCTCCCCACAGGACGTGGAGATCGACATTGAGCTGGCGCCCGGTGACCAGACCGCCGTCCCCAAGACCAAGGAGCAGGCGGAGCGGGACGCGGGGAACCAGCTGCACATGCTCACTAACCGCCACGACAAGTTCCTGGACTCACTGCGGGAGGTCAAGGTAACCATGGAGACGCACGCACGCACGCACACACGCATGTGTGTGTTTTAAAATTACTATCTTAATTTTTTTATTTTTCCAATTTATATTGAAATTACTATTTACCCTCATTTAAAATAAAAAGGAAAGGCATTAACCCGACGCCTTTTCATCAAAATGAATGTCAACATCTCTCCGTTCAGTCTTGTCTTAGTGGGTCGTGTCATTCATATTAAAATAATGATTTATTTTTAATCAAATGGTGAGGCTTAATAATTAAACACTCATTTTCAACAGCTTTGCTGGCCTTTAATGGCCAAATTTGGTCTGTTGGAACACCGCTGCTGTCCAGTTATGGACAGCATAATGTATACTTTTATACATGAGCGTATATGACTTATATTGATCTGACGATTGATCGGACTGATCTTTGATATCTAATCTTTATTTAATTTTCTCTCTCTCTCTCTATTAGACTGGGGCCCTCCTGAATGCTCTGGTCCAGCTGTGTCACATCTCCACCCCCCTGGCAGAGAAGACCTGGGTGCAGCTCTTCCCTCGTCTCTGGAAGATCCTCTCCGACCGGCAGCAGCATGTGAGTACTGACCACCCATTGACCCCCCCGTGTCACCCAGTCTCACCTCGGGACTGGGCCGTCGCTGAAACTCTGCGCCCTACAACCAGGGAACCTTGTTCTCTCTAGGCGGGCCGTGCAAACGAACAGATGGGCTTCGGCAGACGTGTTTGATTCGTAGCCTAACCCTTCAAATTAATGGGAATGGGCTCATATGGTATGGGCTCATAACTATCAGGCGTCATGTTTGAGTGTGATAGTAACACCTTGGTTTGCGGTGAAGTGCAGCGGTAATTACCCAAACAAAATAAGTCATTGCGACCTTGCCCGTCTGGAAGAAGGGCTCGCAAATGTGTCGACAGACGGGCCTCATTTGTGAGTTTTGACCGATTGTATGGCTGGAGGTCCCTTTTTTGTAATGTAGAGTGCGTAGTAGATCGTAGGTTTAGAAATGGCATCATGGTGTCTGGTCCTGTCTGAGCCCCTCTATGCTCTGTCTTCCACTTCCTGTGTGAACATGGGAGTGGGTAGGGTGTTCCCCTCCAAGCACTTTCCTAGTCTCCCACCCTGCCCCTGGGCATGCTTGAGCAGGGAGCATACCCCCCCCCCCCAGCTTCTCTCTCACGACCCGCGTTGGGAGCTCATCGCTAGGCCTGTCGTGATAAGCAATAAATATAAATAATAATATATATATAAAAAAAAAAATATATATATATATATATATATATATATATATAAATAGATAAATAAGCTTTTTTTCTTTTTTCTCATGTCTCTCTATATCAAAGAGACTGGATGACAAGAGTTTTCACTCAGGAGCATCGGTCTCAACAGACCCCTCTCGCTTCCTTGGCGTAATGAGGAGTTAACCCTCGAGTCGTGTCAGTCACTTGTCAGCCGCATGGTCTCTGTGTGGGGAGGCGGAGCCCTGGCGTTACAGAGTCAGAGCCCAGCTATACGCCCGTCTTCCTAGACGTTCTCTGCCAGAGTGCAGCATGAGAGCCCCGTGAGGAGTAGCAAGCCAGAGAAAACGCTAGTTGAGATTTGGAGGAATGAAAAACAAAGATGGAATCGGTTTCAAAGCCGAAGGCGACAGCTGGCGCGTGGGAGCACTGCGGGTTCAAACCGAATGACAATGGTGAACCACTTAACCTGTGCGAGCCGGTATGTCGCATTTGTTGTAAAACGGTAGCAACTAAACGCGCTAATACAACAAACATGCATCTGCACCTAAAGCATAATCATCTCCGCAGCAGTTTTCCCTGCTGCGGAAAAAAAAATACAACAGATCATGGGACGTCTCCGTCTTCCTGACAGTCCACAATCACGCCTCTTGCACACTACCTCCGTCAATGGACGGATCTCATTGACTTTGCATGGGGTGCCCTCGAAATGCATTGTGGGTCTGTCCATTCTTTCGGCTCCGTGGCCTGCGTCAAAAGTTGAGAAATGTTCAACTTTACAGGAAGCGACGGGTCCGTCATCAGATCGTGGTTATGCAAATACACTAGTGTGCCGCTACTTGGACTCTGTCCAATGAAATCGTCTTTGTGATACAACCCGCCGTGGAAATGTCAAAAAGCCGGCCGGCAGTGGGGGATTTAAGAATGGATTTAATGGGTTTAAGATTTGGGCGATTGCTGTGGTTACACGTACAGGGGCAACACTCTCCTTGCGACTACGGGATCCATTTAGCAATAACAACAACAAGCAGGAAGACGCAGGAAAAAGCTGGCTTTATAACGCCTGGTGCAAGGAGAGCGCAAGGAGAGTGTTGCCCCTGTTGCAGGCTGAGTCCACAAAGACTACTCCCCCATACGTCAGACACGCCCTCGCCCATCCGTCGACGGACGGATGGGCGGAATTTGTTATCGTGACAGGCCTAATCATCGCTTCCCAGCTGCAACGTACCGGGTCCGAAGTTCAGCCCACCGCTAGGCTCCCTGGAGCAAGACATCCTCTGTCCTGCTGCTTAATGACAGAAAGTGTCCCTCTGAGTTGAGGAAAAACCACAAACTAACAGCAGTGGCAGTGACTGAGCCACCAGCCAGGAGCATATCTGTATTTCCTGGTGCGGTCGGGTCACCTACGAGCGTGTGACAGAAGGTCACCCGGACAGACGGGTCAGGAGGCAGTGGCCCGCCATCCCTGCCCCGTGTCTCTGATCGGTCAACCCAGAGCCACCACCACCCTCCCTGACACGGACGGCTGGCTCCGGGATGACCTGTCTTGTGTGTGTGTGTGTGTGTGTGTGTGTGTGTGTGTGTGTGTGTGTGTGTGTGTGTGTGTGTGTGTGTGTGTGGGGGGGGACTTCTAAGAATCTGGCAGCTGGCAAAAGCACACTTGCCTCCAACAGAGGTGATAGAATCGGCTCCACAGATGGAATCGCAGACAAAAGAGAGAGACGCAATCCGAGGCGAGTGCACGTAAACACATGCACGCTCACACACGTACACACACAGATGCAATTGGTCACGGGGATAGATTAACATCCACCCACACTACCTTCATGGGTCATTCATACAGCGGCTAGTTACTTACCGCCGACTAGTGATTGACACAACACACCCACACACACGCACACACAAATAGCTCCAATGTGGCTTCTTGGCGATGTGGAGCACGCAGACGATAGTTAACCGTGACCTTGGCGATCCCACTTCTGGCAAAGGGAAGGGGCTATTCTGCCTAATGAGGACAGATTCGTTTATGCTAAATATGGAAAGGAGAGATCAGTAGGAAGAAAGAGAGAGAGGGAACAGAGAGAAAGAAAGAAAAAAGCCTGTAATGAGTTTAATGAACCAGATGCCTGGAGTATTTAGAGAGTCGTTGAAAGCCTTTGATTTGAAGTGATTGAGCTACACCAACTACACCTCCGAAATAGGCCCTGGAAATAGAAAACGGCAAACCATGTTGTTTTCAACCCCCGTGCTCCGCGGCGACATGAAAAGTACGGAGCGTGCTCGCGTGTGCGCTGATGGCTTAACGCACCGGTGTTATTTTGCGAGCTGAGCCATCCCGCCGCATATTAATTTAATTGATTGGGTAAATGGAGTGGTTTATCTAGCTTGATGAGCTTAGCCGTCAGCACATCCTTCAATTACGGCCCCGGAATCGAATGCTAATTTACCTTTCATTTTCCACGGATTGACACGCCCGATCTTTCAACTCCATTTCCAGGGAGGTTCAGGGTGGGGGCGGGGGGGCGGGGTCTGCATTAATGTCCGTCGTCGCCTGTCAAACTGCCAGAGAACCCATCACTCCCACCTGCGGTTTGTCTGTGTGTTTTGAAGTTTAAAAACCTTCGCACTGAATATCGATTGGGTCATTTTGTTCTTGTTCTCATCGTCATTGCTTCCCTTTGAAGCACAGGTTTCATGAGAAGCTCTATTTGAATAAAGTTGCATCGTTTGAACTAGTGCTGCCACTAACGACTTATTTTCTAACGACTAATCTTTCGACTAATTTTTTGATTAATCGACTAATCTAAACGACTAATTAAAACAAAATTAAATTAAAAAAATAAATAAAAATGACGAACTGAAAGCAGGCAGGCACGCAGCTATGCTGCTCGCGTTTACACCTGCGTGCATGGCGGGGATTAAAACATTACTGCCAAAGTCATATTAAGTAATATAACACAGGTGCGCAACTAGGTACACACAGGAGACGGCAACATTGTTTTCAACGCCTCGGTACCGCACCGTATTAATTCCAAAGTTTTGTAGCGAATAAGTGACGCTGTTTTTGATTTGTTTATTTGGTTTTGAACTAATTGTTTTGGATGCATGCATCGGCTTTGAGTTTGTTTGTTTGTTACTTTGAAATCGCATAGGCTCGCAACACACACACACACACACACACACACACACGTTCATTCATTCATGCACGCACCCACCCACTACAACCTGCCGATCTTCAATCAAAACAACATCAAGTAAGTGATGCCGCAGCGCGTTGACAAGTCCGTCCTGAGGCATCCATAGGCTTTATGGATTATATGTTTGAAAGCCATGACACACTCTTTTACCGGTTGGCCTGAAATACTTGACTTGATTTGGAGGACTCACCTTCTTCAGCCATTTTTCATATGAAAGCAGTGAAGGCCAGGGGGCAGAGTAACCAGCAGGGCGCGAGCAGCGCACAGATTTGTGTGGAGGTGAATTACAGTGAGCCGTTTGAGACGGGAGAACAAAAATAAATAGGCGGTCAATAGGAAAACGACTTGTCGTCTAAAAAAATAGCCGTAGACTAATTTTCATGGTCGATTACATCGACTAAGTTGACCAATCGCGGCAGCACTAGTTTGAACTCACCAGCGTGCCAAGCGTACCCATCCGATCTCTCTTTCTCTCTCCCTCTCCCTGCCCAATGCCCTGTCCATAGACGCACAAAAGACAACGAAAAGCAAAATTTGACCATTTTTCTGTCCTCCTTCCAGACGCTGTCGGGCGAGATGAGCCCCTTCCTGTGCAGCGGTAGCCACCAGGCGCAGCGCGACTGCCAGCCCAGCGCCCTCAACTGCTTCGTGGAGGCCATGTCGCAGTGCGTGCCGCCCATCCCCATCCGGCCGTGCGTGCTCAAGTACCTGGGCAAGACCCACAACCTGTGGCTGCGCTCCACCATCATGCTGGAGCAGCAGGCCTTCGAGAAGGGACTCAGCCTGCACGGCAAGCCCAAGCAGAGCACCGAGTTCTACGAGCAGGAGAGCATCAGCCCGCCCCAGCAGGTAAGGGCAGGTAGACCCGCACCAGGTGTGGTACAGCTGTGGTACACCCCACTGATTAGCGCAGGAGTGTGCAAATGTAGTTTGTAATCGAGAGGCTAGGTCACAGCGGTTGTATTTCGAGATGTCTCAAGGCGTTTGGATCCCTCGATCAGCCCAGCTGTTGTGCAGAAGGTTTTTGATTGTGTTGAAGATTGTTTAGTTATTGATTTAACTGCCGCCAGGCAGTTAAAGCGATGGCAAATTTGCGTTGGCAAATGCAGGGCTTTATCATTTGATGGCCGCCCAGTATAGTTTTACCGTTCGTTGGAATTAGATTTCTTGTCTTGGCTTCCGTCTTGTTTTCTTGAGTTTAGGGCTCCGGTGCTCATAGTGTTTGAGCGTACTGATCGCATTTGGTCAGTGAGGCAACGCTTTTCTCCACGGCCACTTACAAGGGAAACAGGGAGCGGTCGGAGCGACTACCAAAGTATTTGGAAAGATTTAAAAAATAAAATGAGTGCATAATAATAACAATATTCTGTGATAGCGCATGAATATATATTAAATTCCATATTCAAATTGTTGGTGATTATTCAGACCTCTGATGTCTCCTCCTGTCTCCTCCTGTCTCCTACTGTCCACCAGGAGATCCTGGACTCCCTGGCGGAGCTCTACTCCCTGCTGCAGGAGGAGGACATGTGGGCGGGGCTGTGGCAGAAGAGGTGCAAGTTCCCCGAGACGGCCACCGCCATCGCCTACGAGCAACACGGCTTCTTCGAACAGGTGACGACCCGTCTCCTCAGTGTTTATTTGTGTTAGTTTATTTGAGCTCAGAACAGCATCTGGGGTTACTCAAACGGTGTGTGAAAGCATGGTGTATCCCTTCCTAAGCTTTACCTTGTTACTGTATGTACCATCATAACATGACGGTGACTATATTAATGCAAATGATTGCCTTCGCTTTAATTGTGTATATATCGCTCTCCGCATATATCGTGCATAATGCCAATTATTGATTGGCCTTATTAATTTTTAATGCTCAACAGACATACAAATCAAACTATACGTCTTTGGGTTTTGAAAAGTTAGTTAAGTTAATACATTTGGTATATATATCAATATAATAGTAAAAATATAAATACATTTCTTACAATAGTTAGTATGGGTCTGTTTGTAGACAGTGACATTGTTTACTAATGATTTTGCAAACCCCTTATATGTAGTAGTGCTTGTAAAACATTTACGTTGATAAGATCCGAGCAGTCAGTCTATGACCTGAAAGGGGCTGGTTCTGGAGAGACCCAGCCCTAAGCTTACCGTGTTCCCCAGGCCCAGGAGAGCTACGAGAAGGCCACGGATAAGGCCCGCAAGGAGCACGAGCGCAACAGCGTGTCCCCCGCCATCTTCCCTGAGTACCAGCTCTGTGAGGACCACTGGATACGGTAAGCCAGGAGGAGTGGCTGTTTTTATTATGACTAGAGTTTCTGCGCGCACACCCTCTAGTTGTAATTAAACCCATATCTATAATGTGGAAACCCCAGTCAAACCCCAGGATTCTTTTTTTTTACCAGAAGAATACGTCAAGACAGGCAGCAGTAGCCTACAGTCACACATAGCATACACACAAAACATCAGAAAAATAAAACTGAAACAGGGGAGGGGGGATATCAATATCGCAAGACATTTCGGGAGGCTCAAGGAAGAGAGTAATATTAAGTTTGAGCAGCAACGTGTAAAGACATTTAGGGAGGCTCAAGGAAGAGAGTACGGTAATATTACATTTTAGCAACAAAGTGTAGTCTTGTGGTGGACTCTTTAGTCATAATTCACCATACTGTGTTATTGACATGTTTTGTCAATAACACAGTATGGTTATTGAAGGTATAGCAGAAAGTCTTACCTGGGAGAGTTTGACGGCGGCGGGGCCGTTAAAACAGACTCAAGGGGGGAGAGGGGGATATCAATATCGCAAGACATGCGGGATGCGGGATCAATCTTGCCACTGTCTTTCAACGTCTGTGCATGCGTGTGTGCAGTATGTGTGTATGCAGTGTCCTGCACTGCCTTTGTCTTGAAACGTCTGCGTCAGCGCATGTGTGTTCGTGCGCATGTGTGGTGTGTATGTGTATGCGGTCTGTATGTGCGTGCGATGTATGTGTGTGTTCGCGCAGGCTGTGTGTTTGTGTGTGAGCTGCAGGCTGCTTGGCACATGCACACTGACCAACTTGTTAGATTAACTTGTCCGGCCTGCTATTAAATAATAGTAAGATGCTTTTATTATTGCTGGTTTCTTTTACGACTTCCACTATATTTTTTTATAGTGTAATTGGCGCTTTGCTGCACTGTCGCTCTTAACTGGACCAGTGAGGAATTAAAATTCAAAAGAAAGCAAATGATTATCAAGTGTGAGTCAATAGAGAGCAATGCAAATGGGAAATGCAACAAGCTGACATAAACCGACTTTATCGCAAACAAAGGCCAGGAAAACCCTTTTTTCAACACTGAACACTGATCCGTTTCTGAAATAAATAGAGAAAAAGAAAAAAAAAACCACAACGTCTATTGAGATGATAAACACGGCGGTGTTGAGCGCTCCCGGCGCGACCACAGCTCCCCAGCCTCATGGGCCGTGTGTCCTGCTGTCCTCCTGTCCCCTCCAGCTGCTCCAAGGAGCTGAACCAGTGGGAGCCGCTGACGGAGTACGGCCAGTCCAAAGGACACTCCAACCCCTACCTGGTGCTGGAGTGTGCCTGGAGGGTCTCCAACTGGGCCGCCATGAAGGAGGCCTTGGTGCAGGTGAGAGCGCGCTCGCTGCCACGCCGCGCGGCATGCTTGAAAATGGGGGCCCTATGCAAGTGCAGTGATTTTGGGGGGGGGGCGTCGTCTGAATTGGGGCGTGACTTGGCTAATACACAATCACGCACACACACTCACACACGCGTGCACACGTGCACACTAATGTGCACAATCATGCTCACGTACTTGCACACACTCACACACACCCCCGTCGTGTGGTATCTCTAATATCAGCTCCCAATGAACCAGGCTCCTTGAAAAACACTTAAATTAAATAAAGAGTAAATTTCAATTTCTTATACTCATTTTTATTTTGTTACCAGCGTTCAGTGCTGGGCGGCATACAACACAACCTAACTAGATATAGCTCCCCTTTTCCCATCAGCCAGGTGGGCAACCAGAGCGGGCGGCCGGCCTGCCGTAAAGCTGTGGAGTCTGTGTTCGGGCTCCTTGGTCTTCTAATTTATTGGCATCATGTTTTCTAAAACAAAGTGTAGGCGGGCCTTGAGAGCGTGATAGTACCTGACACATAACAAATACTCCCGTGCTGCTCTTTCAAGGAGACTTGGAACAAATCCATTGAGCTGCGTCGTCCTAAAGGTGACACCTAATTAAATTGTCTGGATGGCCAGCACACGCTCACGTACACCCTTTCACCGCCCCCCCGCCTCGTCCCCTTTCCCTCACCCACTCCTGACTCCCTCGCCTCCCCCCTTCTCTAATGGGTAATGTGTGCACCCTCCCTCCTTTTCTTCTTTTGCCATTTATTTATCCCTTCATTTCCTCCTTCCCCTTTTTGTTTTGTAAAGTATTTCATGGCCCATTTTCTCCCTCTTTCCTCTGTTGTGCTCTTTCTCTCCTCCCCTCCCCCCACCCACCAACTTAATCTCCCTCTCTACCCTCTACTCTTCCTTGCCCTCTCGCTCTCTCTCTCTCGCTCTCCCAACCCTTAATCTCTGTCTGTCTGTCTCGGTCTCCCTCTCCCTCACCCTTCTCCCTCTCTCCTGCTCTTTCTCAGCGGCAATGCTCAGGGCCTTAGCTGCTAATATTTACAGCACCTGTGTGTGTGAATAATTACTCGGGCATCTGCTGCTAGATGATTTGTTTTATGTGCAGAAGAAGACAGCCGCCCTCCGTCGCCACCACCACCGCCACATCAGCGGTGAGGCGATCCAGTCGCTCGCCCGCCTCTCAGGCAAAGTCCAAATGTCCCCGCTTTCAATTAACGTTGGCCCTTGATAAGGGTGGCCCTGACTGGGGGATATTCATCACACGTCGCCCTGATAAGTGCGCCTTGACCGATTGTTGTAATTTCCTCCACTGTGGAGAGTGAGCGCGAGGGAGCAAGAGGGAGAGAGGGAGAGGGGGAGGGAGAGAGAAAGGGGGGGAGGGGGAGAGAGCTCCCGTGCACGTCATGAGCACAGACATTCACTCACAGACATGCACACCTATTTCACTTATTCCCCGAGTTGAGTCATGCCGATCGTTTTTTTTCTTCCGTTGTTTCCATTATTTTCGTTCACGGGAAACACACTCAAACTCAGGCACGCACACCGATACACGGAGACTGAACACCCACGCACGCTACAGTTTAACCATATGAGCCATCACTTCACCCAGCCCTCTTTTGTCTGCTAATTGAGCTGGTTCATTCACCATCACATACACACAGACACACATACACACACACACACACACACCTATATTTACGTGTGTGTGTTATATGTTACATGTGTGTGTCTCTGACACACACACACACACACACACACACACACACACACACACACACACACACACACACAATCACAATGTGACTTCTCACACCCACCGCCCGATCATTGCTATCACTTTCTCTATTTGACACAGAATTAATCAGTCTAACTCGGAGAACAGGTACACGGGCGACACGCTGTCACACCGACCCACACAAGGAGCCAATCCACCGCAGGCTGTTGTGCGCCGCCGCTCCGTTAACACACTCAGCGCTTTAATCAATGGCGATGGCCTTTTCCCTTCTCGTCAGACGAGACATGTTGATTATTCATTAGCACAAAAGTCCTGCAGGATGAATGGAGGGAGGAGGCGGCGTTTGGCCCGAGTCTTTCTTTTGTGCGAGAAGGTGCGACCATTTTCGGGGTTCCCTCCCCCTGCTCTCTTGACGGATGATTTTGCTTAATTGAACTGTACGGATCCGGTCGCGGCCGGTTTCCGTTTGGCTCCCTATCCGACGGGGCGTTGTTGTTTGTCCCCGGTTCGTTTTTGATTGATCTTTTCAGTGTCACTGGGGTGCAAAGCTAGATCCAGAGAAAAACATTAACGTGTGTGTGTGTCTGTGTGTGATCAGGTGGAGCTGAGCTGTCCCAAGGAGATGGCGTGGAAGGTGAACATGCACCGCGGCTACCTGGCCATCTGCCACCCGGAGGAGCAGCAGCTCAACTTCATCGAGAGGCTGGTGGAGATGGCCTCCAGCCTGGCCATCCGGGAGTGGCGGAGGCTGCCGCACATCGTCTCCCACGTGCACACACCTCTGCTGCAGGTACGCACGCCACACACACACACACTCACTCACTCACTCACTCACACCTCCAACTTGTTGTTGTCGAGAATCGTGCAAATAACAAACACACTTTTGTTATTTTTACACCAAACGTATAGAATGTCTTTCTATGGGACACACGTACACACTCACAACACACACGCTCTTCTCTGCAATGTGTGGCCTCCTTGTTTACCCAAAGTTAGGTTTGTTGGCGACATTAAGTAGGGCAATACATTTAATCATCTTATGTCTGTGAAGGTTTGTTTCAAATATAATGCTATAAATATAGTGCTAATCTGCAATATATACGTAAATATATCTCTATTATGTTTTGAAGAAAAACATAACAGAATATCAACTGAAACAACATGCCTGCACTCGTATGAGAGAGAGACACACACACACACACACACACACACACACACACACACACACACACACACACACACACACAGTGTCTATTCTAGATCAGGGTTGATGTTACTATGTAGGGTAAAACCCGTCCTTCTATTTTAGAGAACTCTTGCAAACAATAAACCATAAAGGAGAAAAGACGACAGCAGCCACCATGTCTGCCCTCATAGGACACATACACATCTCCTTGTTCTACACAGTGGCTGCGTAGTGCGGGAGCTCGGAGAGTATAAGAAGTTGGGATATAAGGGGACTATGTGTAGTTTTGCCTTATTGGAATAAAGCAATTCGAGAGCCGTCTGTCAATAGATACTTCATCTGTGGCTGCCAGGCATTACGTTGTCAAGGGACTCGACAACCCACTCCATCTCTCCGTCTCTCTGGCTCTGTCTCTCTTTGTCTCCATCTCTGTCTCTCTTTTTCTCTTGCTCTGTGTTTCTGTTTCTCTCTAGCTCTCTCTGCTCTCTCTCTGTTGCTCTGTCTCTGTTTACCTCTCTTCTTGAAAATAGGTAATAAGGAGAAAGAGAGACTTAGAGAAATTACAACAGACAAGAGGGCCTAGATGGAAAAAAGGGAGAGAAAATGACGAGATGATAATTGAAAAGGAAAACTGATATAGGAAGAAAATTAGCCGGCAAGTGAAGGAGCTGAAGAGAAAGCGATGAAAAAAAGAGAGCAGGAATGAGGGAGTTAGTTTAGAAAGGCTGTAATTACCGCGCTGCCGTCAGATAGCATTTGATTAAATACCTGCAGCAGAATTACATTTACATGATAAATGGGAATGCTTGAATGGAGGTTCGGAATAGGCTATCAGCTGATATAACAGATAATTGTGAAAAATATTGCATTGCCTAATTTATTTAGTTTAGACGGTGGGGGGAGGGGCAGCCTTCAGTACAGCTATGATTCAGGGGAGTTTATCTTTTTAAAATGGCTATTGGAATCCGCTGGCGACATTCTTTGTTATTGTGTGTGTGTGTGTGTGTGTGTGTGTGTGTGTGTGTGTGTGTGTGTGCGGGCACATTATGTGCATTCTCTATCTAGTGTCTCAAGTATAGCTCTAGTGTGTGTGTGTGCGTGTGTCAGTGAGCATGTGCGTGCTTAGTGTGCTTGTCTTAATGCATGCCTGCTTGCATATGTGCGGTCCAATTATTTATCCTAGCCAAGGGAAAACAAGCTATTTATTCTTCTGCCCAGTGGAGCAGAGTGTTGTAAATCTCCATCCCAGACTCTATATCTCATACCCACAACTCTTTGAGCCCTGGAAAATGAATAGCTGGGGCTTGGCTGCTGAGAATAACATGGGCAGGGGGGGAGGAGTGGGGGGTGCAAATCTCTCTTTAAATCAAGCCATCATTGAATCCCGGTGCCCGCCACTGACTGACGGGTCGATCGGATTATCACCTGCGGTATTGATCACCAGCCACACTATTAATATTGAAGGATGGGCGGCCATAATGGAGCAATTGATTACGTGTAAAAAAACAAATAATAATACGGCTTTGGCCCGAATCGATGAAGACCTCCTTTGCCACATGAAAGGGACGGAAGGTTATCATTTTCACATTTTCCTACCTCCCCCTCTCTCCGTCTTCACTCTTTTCTTCCCTTTCTCTTTTTTTCGCCTCTCCCTCCGAGGAACTAATCATCGGTCGAACTAATGCCATCTTTTCTGAGGGGTTGGAGGGAAGGCTGAGGGCGGGGGTGGGGTGGGTGGGTGTGGGTGGGTGGGTGTGTGGGTGGGGAGAGTCGCGGCCGGTCATTATCAGGCCGTCTCTGGCGGTAAATAGCCGATAAGCCGCTTTGATCCGTCCATTTGGCGTCCGCTCCAACCCCCCAACCCTCCCCGGGGTGCGGATGTGTCCGGTAACGCCGCGCTACAGTGGCCTAATGGCTTCTGGGCTGGACCGGAGGAGCCATCAGTGGAGCGAGGAGAGAGCCTAATAACCCCACCTCCGCGGCCCCCCCGCCGACTCCCTCTAACCTGTCTGATTCTTTTCATCTCTGTGTCTTGATGGCGGTGACTCGCCTCTCCGTCACTTCCATCCCCACCACCTGTTTTCTTTACCCCCCCCCCCCTTCGAATTAGGGTCTTTTATGTCTCATACTACCATCCAGTTTCTTTGCAGTTTTTTTCTTTCTTACTGTCCACCTCTGCACTCCTTCACTTTATATTTTCGTTTCTCGGTTTCATTATTTTTCGACCGAGTTTGTGGAATAGCTTCCTCTTTTTTTTATCTTTCTCCCGTTCCGGCTCTCTCAGAAAAGCAACCCTCCGCACTCTCTCCAACAGCCCAGATTAATACAAAGGGGCTTGATAAGATTCAAGTTTCCTCATGTCAACAGTACCCCGGCTGTATCAAACCCGGGTCGGATCTGCAGCTTCTTTTGTCTTGAGACCTTAACTCCGCGGGAGCCATTCATCTGGCTTTGCTTTTCATTCCCTCCTCTGTGTGTGTGTGTGTGTGTGTGTGTGTGTGTGTGTGTGTGTGTGTGTGTGTGTGTGTGTGTGTGTGTGTGTGTGTGTGTGTGTGTGTGTGTGTGTGTGTGTGTGTGTGTGTGTGTGTGTGTTATCAACGCCATCGCCCAACACGCCATCTCACTTACACCCTCTCCCGTTATCTGTTTTTTTGCATTCAAAGTCCATAAGTTTGGGCGTCCCGGTGGCTCACCGGGTAGAGCGCGTACCATATAGGCCCAGTCCTGAACTCAGCCACCCGGTTTTCGAATCCTGCCCGCGGGCCTTTGCTGCATGTCCTCCCCTCGATCTCCCATACCTTCCTCTCTATCTCACTCTACAATAAAGCATAAAAAAGCTCAAATAAATCTTCACAAGTCGCACAAGTTCACCCGGAAGCGACCCGGTCTGTGTCTACACGGGGTCCTAACGTGACCCCCCTCCCCCCCCCCCCCCTACCTCCACCCAGGCGGCCCAGCAGATCATTGAGCTCCAGGAGGCGGCGCAGATCAACGCGGGCCTGCAGCCGGCCAGCCTGGGCCGGAACACCAGCCTGCATGATATGAAGACGGTGGTGAAGACCTGGAGGAACCGGCTGCCCATCGTGTCCGACGACCTCTCCCACTGGAGCAGCATCTTCATGTGGCGCCAGCACCACTACCAAGGTGTGTTCCCAATGCATTGTGGGTAGTTAAAGTGTGGTTGTGGCGGAGTATCGGGTGCCCACCTGATGCGGACGAGTACGTATATGTCGTTGAATTGAGACCAAATATAGTATTGCTTTATTTTCCTCTTTCTGTCTGTCCGTCAACAATCTCCCAATCTCATTTCCCCTCTCTGTATGTCTCTCTCCCTCTAGTTTATTTGCCCCCCACCGCCCACCCGACCCCACTCTTTCTTTCAAAGAAACCTTTCTGAAGTCTCTCTCCAGGTGCACACTGAATTAACTTGTGTATTTACACAGCCTCAAACCCATGGACACAGAGTTATGAATTTGCACCTATATGTGACTGTTTAAAGTCACACACACACACACACACACACACACACACACACACACACACACTAACACACCACACACACGGCGCCTCTCTATTTCTCCCCGGCGCGTAGATTGATGTTTAGATTTCCAGGAGTCCTAGGAAGCGGTCTTCTCTGAAAGGCCACTATGTACCGTGCCCCCCAAGGGTCTCTGTACCTTTTCCAAATGTCAGCTCGCCAAAAACCCCTTGCTTAATTCACTACAGGATACGATATGCATTCGCTCTCACTCACACCCACGCACGCATGCACGCCCACTCTCACCCACACACGCACACACGCTCACACGCTCACACAGGCGCTGCGGCTCTTCCACCTAGGGTTCTCTGTGGCTCAGCTCTCTCTCTCTCCTGCTGTGACTTTGAAAGCGGTGCACAGAGGCAGCCACTGCAGAATGGGATGTCTGCGGCTGGACTCCTGCTCTCATGTTCTGCCGCACCCCAGATATGATGATGATGATGATAATAATACAAATATTGATGATGATCATAAGCATAACAACAGCGCTGCTGGATTCCTGCAGCGGCGGAGACCGGAACCTGACAAAGCGTGGCTTCATCCATACGACGCTTGCCTTTCTACCGTTTATAGACGTGAAAGCGAAATTGAAATGCCCCGAATGCCCTGAAATACCCCCTCCCTCCTCCCACTATGTCTGTTTCTACAGCAACGCCGTGTTTCACTGAGAGAAAAGAGGCAAATCTCCGCCATTCATTTCCCAAGCGACCGCTGTAGAATACTGTGGCTCGGCAGACCCCATTGAGTGACTTTCTTTTTTTCTATTTTGCATCTGTAGCCATAGTGACGGCCTACGAGACGAACACGCAGCACGACCCCAACAACAACAACGCCATGCTGGGCGTCCACGCCTCGGCCTCGGCCATCATCCAGTACGGCAAGATCGGACGCAAACAGGTACGGCGGGGAGGGGGAATGGTGGCGCGGCCTTTGGGATTCAGATTCAGACCACTGTAAACCTTATTATGGAAGTCGACTTGAGGAGCATTTCCGGCTTCTTTTGCTCCATTGAAGTTGAATTGTGTTGAAGTTGTTTGTATGTTATTAATGAGCAGGCAGGGGGCTACCACGTCCCAAGTGGGATTGACCAATAGAGTGGACCATGGGGATTGAACCGGGAAGCTTTTAGTTTTTTTTGGAGGAGTCAAACATCTTAAAACTGTACTACTCTGCATCATTTCATCATTCCATTTCACTTGTTGTTTTTTAAGCGATCAGATATTGTTTGAGTTGTATAACCACATGGAGACGGTTTCTCCCTGCAGGGCTTGGTCAACGTGGCGCTGGACATCCTGAGCCGCATCCACACCATCCCCACCGTGCCCATCGTCGACTGCTTCCAGAAGATCCGACAGCAGGTCAAGTGTTACCTGCAGCTGGCCGGAGTCATGGGCAAGAACGAGTGCATGCAGGTAAGATCAGACCAGCTCCTCATGTCCTGTACATGTGATCTGCACGTCACGTCCAATAGCAGTGCACAGAAGTGTGGATCGGGGGCGGGCCTCCAATCCCACCACCAGACTCTTACTATAGGATGGGGGTCCGCAGCATATATATATTTTTTTGTCGGCAGCAGTAGCTTAAGGCCTGTTAGGCAGGAGGTAGAGGAAGTTTGCTGGTACTACAGGGTGACAGTTATAGTGGGCAGAGTCTTGGAAGAGGGTGTAACTCTGAAATTTGCTCTTAAGCCCATGGAGCTCCCCTGATTAACAGCGTAAGACCAGCGCACCGCAAGCCATTAAAGTGCCAGTGGACTCTCTAGCCCCTCTCTCGCTTTTTTCTTTCGGTTTCTCTCTCGCTCGCTCATCTCTCTTAATCTCTCCTGCTTTCTTGCACACTCTCTCTCTTACTCTTTCTCTAGCTTCTCTTGCTCTCTCTCTGTCTCGCTCTCTCCTTCTCTCTCTCACCCTTTCTCTCCCTCCTCCTCCATCGTCTGTCACAGCAGTACTTAGGAGACAACTCATCACAGCCTCAGCCTAATGGAAGTTTAGCTTCCACCCCTCTTTACTTTCTTCCTAATGAACACTTTGCAGCCTGTTTGTATTTTCTCTCTTGTTTTCCTTCTCTGTGTGTGTTTTCTTTTTTACCGCTCTGTATTTTAGCCTCGTGTCGGATAAACTATCATGCCAGCTACTTCACTGTTCTCTAGCGTAGCATGACCAAAGTGTTTTACTCTGACATTAGCACTGATGGCTTTGCCTTTGCATTCTGTGTGTGTGTGTGTGTGTGTGTGTGTCTGCCTTTGTGTGTGTGTGTGTTGGCAGGGTCTGGAGGTGATCGAGTCGACCAACCTGAAGTACTTCACCAAGGAGATGACTGCCGAGTTCTACGCCCTAAAGGGCATGTTCCTGGCTCAGATCAACAAGTGAGCCCCCTCGCCCGTCCTTCTCTGTCATGCCTCACATCTGAAGGCCTTTTGTATTTCTGTTGTTTGTCAGGAGGTGTCTGGAGGATGCCAGATAGGGCCACCACGGCGAGAGGCCCTAATCAATTATTCAAACTATTATTTTATCTGATAAATCTGAAAGATTTGTTTTAATCCAAAAGCGCATACAATTCTTTCAGATGGCTTTGCCTGTGACTGAGAGGTAAAAGAGATCAAGATGGGATAAGAAAAAATTCCTCATCATTATTCAACATTTACAACTTATAGTAGTAATATATATATATATATATATATATATATATATATATATATATATATATATATAGTAATATTCCCTATGTTGATTTTAAACCTTAAATTATATTGATCACAATTATTCAAACGTTCTTCAGATGACATTCCCTGCACAAAGATATGTGCTTAAAATAATGCCAGAAATGTCTCTTTCTTTTGCTTGCTCGCTCGCTCGCTCTCTCTTGCGCTCTCTTTGTCCCCTCTGTTCATCCCATCGACAACGACAGCCGCCTTTCTCTCTCTCACTCACCCACACACACACACACACACACACACACACACACACACACACACACACACACACACACACACACACACACACACACACACACACCCTGTGCCCCCTCATAGTTTTCGGCACAATGCCCTCCTGAGGGGTGAAAGGCAAATTGGGGACGGCTTATTAAATGTATGTGCAGCCGAATAATTAACTGGAGGCAATTTGCAGGAAATTTCTGGGATCAGCAAAACCTGGCTCCACCTCGACGGGGGTTTTAACACAATCATTAAGTTTCCCCTCCACACTGTGGGGAGCGCTCGCAGCGCAGGGAGAGCGGTCAACTACACGCTTGTGTGTTTCCTGCCCTTTTACGAACACTTGAAGGCGTGTGTGTGTGTGTGTGTGTGTGTGTGTGTGTGTGTGTGTGTGTGTGTGTGTGTGTGTGTGCGTGTGCGTGATTGAGATCGGCCTTGGCTTTATTAAATAGGTATTGGATCAATCCGAAGGCAGCGGCGGCGGAGCGCCCCGTTTACCGGTTTACCCGGCGAGCCGGCCGTGTTAACACCATCACAAATAACCCAGAACAGGCCACCTGATGCCGGAGACAGACGGATGAAAAGGAATGCCGCTCCGCTCCCCCCAGTGATCAAGGGCCTCGTTTACTTTATCCCACGCTAAAACGCCCGTCATAATAGCCCATCATAGCTGATTGGTTGGGGAGACGCTTTAATGTAGTGCTGGGGCGGTTGAAAGCGGCGCTGTAATTGAGGTGCTTGTGGGGGTGGGGGGGGGGGGGGGGGTTGGGGGGCTTAGCATCTGCTCGGCGTTCCTCTGTATGGGCGGCCGGTCTCTGTTTCTTTGACTGCAGGGTAATGCCCTCCAGGTCCTGCTCCACTTATTTATTAATCAAGGCCTCGGAGAGCGCTAAAAATTATTCAAGCAGTGTGCCAACGAGAGCGGCGGCGAAGGGGGGCGTCGGAGCCCGGCGCCAAAAACAGCTGATGATCCAGAATGTTTCCCTTGTCAGCATAAATTGTCTTCTTCGAGCAGCCAGCTCCTGGCCCCCCCCCCCCAGCTCTACCCCTTCCCCCTCAACTCCCCCCCCCATGCCTGAGTTCCCCTGGATTGTCTCCCATCCTCCTGCTGTCTGGCCACGCCCCATATAGCCTCGACTGCCTGTATAGGGCAAGGCTGTCCTGGCATTCCCGAGGTGCATTCACCCAAAGCCCCTTCACCACATAGTGAAATCTGATGCCTATCATGATGAAGCAGGTGCTGAGACGCTACCCTCTCCAGGTCCTTTAGGGGATGGATATAGTGGTCGTAACTTCCAAGGAATCTCTTCCCTCACTCTGGAAGTTTTCCGAAGCAATTTAGTTTTTTGGTCGCCGGCGAAGCGTTTTCCCACGGATAGATGGATCCGACAGCCGCCGCGTTCTTCATCTTCTTATTATATTTTTCTTTACCTTGAAGCGTCTCTCTGTCACTTTGGCGCACGATGGAGAGAGATTCATTGGGAATGTCAGCCGGTATTAAAAGCGTTGATCTGCACGGCGTATTCCGTTCGGCTCCACCTGTATCAGGTGTCGAGTGACGCCCCCCCCCCCACCAAACTCTGGTGACTTAATTTCTTTCCTCCAGCGTTTTAGTGCTTTACTCTCCAACGTCAGGGTCGGGTGGGAGCGGATCAAGGATTAAGTTGAATGAAATGTGAAATATGCTGCTTATTGATGTGTGTTACATAATTCATGGTTCAGTGGTCATCATAATCTGTCTCTCAGCCACTCAATCATTCTCATCCTCTTGCTCTATGCTCCTTTGATAAACTTGCCGCCCGGCCCTTTCTTTCTCTCTTTCAGATCGCCCTCCATTGATATATATCTTCCCATGTCTGTGGTTACTATCGTTCTTGTTGTGATGCAAAAAAAAGTACAAATAGAATGAAATCAATTGCAGGAAAGACACCTAAATCCTAAGGATTACACGTCTATAGATACATGCAGTTAATGAGCTAGTACGGGTCTTTGGCATCTTGCTCAAGGTTTGCCCAAAGGTGGACTGCCAACATGGGGGATTGAACCTAGAAACCTTTGGGCGGTGGGCGTCCAACTCCCTAACCATCTTGCCCCCCCCCACCCCCCCTTTATGAGTCTCCCCGTTCTAACATCCTTCCCCCTCTCGTTCCGCCCACTCAGGTCGGAGGAGGCCAACAAGGCCTTCTCGGCAGCCGTGCAGATGCACGATGTGCTGGTGAAGGCCTGGGCCATGTGGGGCGACTACCTGGAGAACATCTTCGTCAAGGACCGCCAGCTGCACCTGGGCGTGTCGGCCATCACCTGCTACCTGCACGCCTGCCGCCACCAGAACGAGAGCAAGTCCCGCAAGTACCTGGCCAAGGTGAGCGGAGCGGGGGGGGGGGGAGGAGGAGGAAGAGGTCTGTTGGGTCTGCCGGCTGGGTTATTGCAAAATAAATGCTTTCGGAAGTACTAGATGGTTCGTTCACACATGATTCACGACCCTGCAGTTGAACAAGGGTGTTTTTGCCTTGAAGAGTTGTGTGTTTTCCAGCGTATGAGCCTCAAGTTGAGAAAATGCTTTCAAAAGAACCAAAAAAAAAAAAATGGCCATGGATAATTCACAGATAATACACTGGGTAAAATAGCTATGATTTGAAAGGAGGGAATGAAGCAAGATCTGAAATTGGGCTATTTTGTTGTTTACGTTGTGCGTGATTGGTAGCATCAGACTAAGGGAAGTTTAGTTTTGGTATGCTTTAATGGTTTGAGTGGGGCTAATTAAGCTAGTCGTGTATTAGCGTCATGCACAAGGGTGCTATTTAGACGGTTGGCAAGGCACGCAAACACATGCTTTAGCACATCTCCACTAATGACTGGAGGGAGAGGGGGAAACTAGCAGTTTAGTGTTTTTTTCAAATAAATATACAAACTTCATGCTCTCTGTGGCATGAAAGAAAGTAAATTAAAATCTTGCAGAAAAAACAACATCCTAGCCAGCGCACCTCATGAAGCTCTTCCCCAATTTAGCGCTGACAAGCTCACGTCTGACAAACACATGAAAGGGAATTTTAACGAGATTGTCGCTTAGAAAAGCACATTGAGGTGGCTGTGAGCATCAGTACCTGTGCCCTCATTTAAGTGTCATGATCCTGACTACATGATAGTCTATTTCCATACGATTCAGACTCACTTCCCCTGTCCTCAAAGTCACAGGTAGGTTAGCTCATGAAACACTTCAACCCATGTTTTTCGCCATGACACTCAGAATACCTCAGGATCGTCCACTTCCCCTACACCTACGCAAGTCTATTCCCAGGCAGGAAGTACATGTTTCATTGATGGCATTTCAAGTAGCAATCACATGGACCGGACCCTCCTGGATAAACGAGGGGGGCTAATGGGCTCCCCAGATCCTCCTGCCTCACAGTCCTATGACCTTTCACTAACAACCACAGCCACCCCTATAGCCTATAGAAGGGAGCAGGTGTGTGTGTGTGTGTGTGTGTGTGTGTCTGAATATGTTGTACAAGCAGCATCGCACCACCAAGGCTCCGAGCTTAATCAGTCAAGACACCTCATATGTTGCCCTTCTGCACACCTGCCCGTTCACGGGGGGGATATTAAAAGCCGACTAGCTATCCTGACATCCCGGTACGACTCTGAACAACTGTCCGCCCACCTTAACCACCAACCCCCCTCATCGTTTGGCAATCCCGGCATCGAGGCGCAACCCCTCCGCACAAAGGATTTGACCTCCATTCGCTGGCGAGGAGTCGGTCTGTTAGAAAGATTTGTGCTCGTTTGTTTAAGTCCAGTGTAAGGCGGGGCGGGGGGGTTCCAGGAATGTGTGAAAACGTTTCCATTAACTAACGAGGCCCTCGGAAGGAACCGGAAAGGCGTCAAGGTCTAACGCACTGCAGGTTGGTGCAGGCAGGTGGTCACCGCTGGCACGGACGGACTGCAAAGTGCACACAGCACAGCTTTGGGCCACTTTCAAAACCGGCCGCACTGCTGCTCACGCTACAAGCCATTGGTCCTTGTAAGCCGTTATGTTAGTCGCGTCGCAGGCGCGTGATATTGAAGTGCAGATGAGGTGTGCGGATGCCGCCGTTATTTCACCCGGAGAGGTCCCTGATGAAGTGCGTCTTTGGTGGCAGGCGGCTTTTTGTGCGACTCTGCCCCGACGGAGGCCGCCTCAAAGGAAGAGTTACGTTTCTATTCAAAGCACGTTTATTCATTTATGCCGGGAAGTGTCAGAAATGAGTTTTCATTTGAGTCAATGGGTGACTGTGTGGTGTATGTGTTGAGCGGAGGTTGTTTTGACGCAGGAGGCCTCCTGGAATCCTTTATTGTCGTGAGGTTGTTCGCTGTTATTGCTCGCTGTTATTGCTCGCCGTTTTTCAATCGCGCGGTAGGATTGGGAATAATTTCAGTCGACCTGCGCAATAGTGTTGATTGACAACCACTCTCACACAATGTAGTCAAAATCAAGGGCGTTAAAAGACTACTTTTAACGATTGACAATTAACTAAATTTGTAATTCTGAATTACACATAAATAACTGTTAATTGTGCAGTACCAGACATCCAATACTTACCTAATTAATTAATTATATCCAGTATATAACAAATCTAAGTTCATGTTCATCCCCTTTATTTGATTCATTTAATCTTTTAATCAGATTCTGAAGTTTCTTTCATCCTGCTAATGGGGAAGAAAATGGGCCATTGACATTTAGAAATTGAACCAATTAGAGTACTTCCTTAATATGACCTTTTATCAGTGGACCAATAAGAAGATATTATTAAAACGAGTCCTAACTGCCGGTCCAATTTCTGCTATATGATCAAACAGTGGATGCAGGCTTCAAAGGTTCATCCCCACGGCCTCTTACCAACCACCTGTCTTTGTTCGTCTGAGCAGCTTAATATCCATGTCTCATCACCTTTTTCCCTGCTCTATCCATCTGAGCGAATTGTGTGGTGTAGCCATGTTTTAAAGTGTGATATATTTAATTGAACAAAACAAATCATAGTCACAGTCATACGTGTATTATCTCTCGCTCTTTCAAAAGGAAAAGAAAACCTTCCCTGTCTATCCTAAAAATGTCCACTCCTTCTGAGACTTCGGCCATTATTTGCTAAAAGGCAGTTTATGTCGTAACTCTGCAAAAACTCGTAGTTTTCTTTTAGGTTTTTTTTCTACGTGTCTTAATGGAAGGATTGTGTGCTATGAAGCTCTGCTTCTTCTCTCTCTCCAAATATTTACGTGGCAAATATTACACCATGCTGTTTGGCAGATCTCCCCCCGCTAACCTGAGGGTTTTTAACATAGCGGGCATTCCTGTTGCCCTGCTAATTCCCCCAACCCTGGAAAACAGTATTTTAGAGGTGGAAATGGCACAAATAGGGGAAATACCAGTCTGCAGCGGATCCAGGTTTTTTAAAGTAATGGCTCTGAATGGGTAGGATTAGGACAGGTAGTTACATTTATTAAAGAGCCCCTGTTTTTCTCTTGGATTATTGATTAGCCGTTTCAAGACATTTCAGAAGCTACCCCGTAGTGACATCACATGGGACTGTCCAACCAGATGCATTATGGGTAGATCAGCCTACCAGTTAGCAGTGGTTACAGTCCACTGCTAATGCTGGTAGGTAGATCTGTCTATAAAACGTCTGGGCCTTTGAATAATTGATTTGACTAGGAAACAAGAGTGACTAGGAAAGAAGATTTCACTAGGAAACAAGAAATTCATGTCTTCACCAAAGACGTGCCGGCACAGGACACGTACTATTTCTATAGTCTATACTCTCTTAATGAGACCACACCATTTAACAAACCACACCAAATGTTCCATAAGCTATCCATCCATTTATTTAGTCTTAAGATTCTTAAGATTCCTTGCTATTAATTAAAGTAAAAAATTGATTGAACAGTATCCAGTAAGATGCACAACATTACTGAAATGACTCTTTCATCGCAATCTGCTTGCTTGTTGACACTGGCACTAAGCGGGTGGATCTTGTGTTGCCATGGCGATGTTGTCACTAAAGGTTGAGGTGGGGGGGGGGGGTTGCTTTTGTTGCTAAGCCACCCAGAGGCCCGGTCTAGGCCTGGCAAGTCCTGGTGCTGATGGATGGGAGGAGATGACCGGTCATTATCAGTAATTATACACACGCTGTGGGGCCTGCATCGCTTAGGAAGGCAGAGGGGGGATAATGTCTCCATCAACAGGCACATGTCCATACACACACGCACACACACGTCCATACACACACCCATGCACACACACAAGAAGAGACGCCCGTATGAATGATATGCTCAGCCTCGTCACCAGCTCGGCAATGATGGCCCAATGAACCGTGGTTAAAATCCCCAAGATGCACTGCTGTCTCCCTGCCGCAGCCCCGCTGCGAGCAAAGCCCTGGCCAGCCCATTTAGCTGAGTAATGGCACCGGCATCGCTTCCAAAACCTGTCTCCGGGCCTGGCGGAAATCACATTAGCACCTGATATCTAGCATATTATGATCTCTGTTATAACGGAATTACTGTGTTTAATCATGTCTCAGTCCCCCCCCCCCCCCCACCTCGCTTTTATCCATCTCTCTCTCTAGTCGTCTTTGTCTCGGTCGCTCTCACTGTCCCTGTCGCTCTGTCTCAGCCTCTCTGTGTGAATCTGTCTCTCTCACTGTCTCCCCCTCTCTCTTGTTCTCTCGGTCTCTCTCTCACTGTCCCCCCCCCCCCCCCCCCTCCCTCTTATTATCTCTGTCTCTCGTTCTATCTCTCCTTTATATCGCGCCCGTCTCTCCTTAACACTCCCTCCGTCTGTGTTACCAGGTCCTTTGGCTGCTGAGCTTCGACGACAAGAACACCCTTGCGGACGCGGTGGACAAGTACTGCATTGGCGTGCCTCCCATCCAGTGGTTGGCATGGATACCGCAGCTGCTGACCTGCCTGGTGGGGTCGGAGGGCAAGCCACTGCTCAACCTGATAAGCCAGGTGAGTGTATAAAAGAGGAGGGGGGGGGGGCTCCCATGATCGGGTGAGGATTGGATGTCGCGATCGAGGTGGAAAGGGGCCACCTTGGATCGCCTCGAACGAGCGTCGTTACACAGTAGCTTGTTTTTGTGTGAAAGTGTGAAGCGCGGAACCGCGAAGCACTTCAGGGCTGTGATCGATGAAGGGTTATATGAATACACTTCATAGGGAGATTGGAGGTTTTAGAATCCACAACGAGGACATTTCGGCAGCCCATGTCCTCGCCCTAACATCCCCATCATTCACTCCATGAGTCTTTTACTGTTGGCTTTATTGGGTGTCTTAGCGAAGCTCTGCCTCGTGGCAGATTCAGCGTTCTCGATGCTGCTCACTCGCGTCTTGTTCCTCGCGTTCTTCCCCCCCGCACACAACGCTTCCACGCGCTCTTTCCCAAATAAGGAGTGTCCGATTGCTCCACCATCGCCTTCGACGGTCACTTACCGGCCCTTTACTCCGTCCCTTGTGCGGTGCGTAATTTGTTTCGAGGAATCGTTTGTGAATGTAACACGGCACGTAGCCGCAACGTGGGAACAGCGTTTGTAATTAAGATTGTTCAAGAGGAGGACTCATTTGCTTTGGTTAATGGAGTATTATGTCCGAGGGGAAAAAAGATTGTGAAGAGGGTGATCTTCAAAGCGCAGCCCCAGTGGTTCCCGTCCCCCGTAGCACGCCACCGCAGAGAGAGAGCCGGCGCGGGATCCGGCAGGCTTAACGAGACGGCGCGGCTTCTGAACGCAGGTGGAAAGGTTTATTAAGTTTATTTCACTTTATTTCACTTTATTTTATCCAAGTGACGGGTGTAGAACAGAAAGATGAGAGTCTTGAACTGTGAGTGTGATGAAATGTGATCTTCAATCAGGAGACCGTTTTACATTTTGTTTTTTTCTCTTTATTATTTTAAGAAGTTGGATATGGAAAGAAGAGAAGGGGAGAGAGAGAGAGAGAGAGAGAGAGATGGGTGGCGGGGAACGCTGGAAAGTTGCAGAGATCTGACGCTCGATCGAGCCCGTGACGGGCAGGCTTCCGTCGGCGCGGAGACGCCGGGCCCTACTTAGTGCGTCTGATTCCGAACGAATGAACATATCACGGCGCCGCATGTCATTAACGCTGACATTTAGAAGGTGCTTAACTAACGCTCTCACCCAGGCGTTAACAAAAAGTGCACGCTTGAGAACTTTGCCTCGATGACATTCAACCCAGCTTAACTTCCCGTTAGCGGGGGGGGGGGCTACTTAAGTTAGCTTGTGAACGGAGGGAGCCATACTTATTGTTTGAGAGTTTACACGGTGACCTCTCCCGCTCCCATTCAGGCCATTTTTCGGACGTATTTTCTGTCGTTTGACCTTGTTTGACCTTGTTTGGTCTTTCTCGTCCGCCTGTGATGGCTGAAGGTGAACAGGTTGACACTCTTTCAATTTTATTTGCCCCGGCAACCTCTCTTTCTCTTTCATGTGAAAGGGAAAAAAAATAAAGAAAAAAGGCTTCTTTTAATGCACGGCAGGATTTATCTCTTCACCGCTCCCTCTGAATTATTTAGAGTTTCTCCGGCACGTCAGGAAAAAAAAAAAAAAAAGGAGGAAGAAAAAAAACGACAGTGAAATATTGATGAAGGTGAGGTGGAGAGCGCCTACGGGTGGGTGATGCGTTGGGTGGTGTGACGCGGGTGGGGTGGAGATGACTTCCCCATACTCAGCCTCTGTAGTGTTAAGGTTTCAGACCCCCTCATCACTCTCTCCCCCCCTTCCCACTCTCTCCCCCATTTCCCACTCTCTCCCCCTACACCACTCTTTCTCCCCCCTTCCCCACTCTCTCCCCCCTTTCCCCCCTCTTCCCGTCTCGCTCCCCCTTCCCCACTCTCCTTCCATCTTCCCCATCTCTCTCCCCCCTTCCAATCTTTCTTCTCCCCCTTCCCCACTCTCGCAACTCACTCCCTCCTTCCCCACCTCAATTGCCGTCCCCCCCTTCGGCACGGACCACGCTAGCCCAAAGATGACATTTCCGATCAAGCCATTAGAGGGCTGATCCTCGGCTTCTGTTCCTCTCTGCACGCACCCAGCCCTCCTCTTCCATTTTTAATCTCGCCGCTGACGGCCTTTTAGACCTCCCAGTACCTCTAAGCCCCCCCCCCCCCCCCACCGCCACCTCATCTTTCGAGCAGAAAATGTTCCTTAATACATATTTTTTCTCCTCCTTTTCACCCGGAGACGAGCACTTATGCACCAAGACCATTAGCAGATATATTAAGCCCTTATGTCAACTTGTGGCTGGATTAGTTTTTATTTTTATGACACACCGCATAAAATGTTTCCCGCCTGACACGTAATGGGTTCTTAGTTTCTCAAATGGCCGTTCCTCTCGTCGTTGACCCTCTTTCTGCACTTCCAACACGGTCGCGTTTCTTTGCCTTGGTTAGCTTTTCGCCTACCTTCCCTGCGGGCTGAGGGGTGTAGCTCTTTAGAAATGCATTTCATCCAGGCTTTGTTTTAATGTAGAAATGTCTTGTGTGTGTGTGTGTGTGTGTGTGTGTGTGTGTGTGTGTGTGTGTGTGTGTGTGTGTGTGTGTTTCTGAGAAGGCCATATTCTTTTTATTTCGCTCGTCCTTTTTTCGTAAGAAGTCGACCTGTTTTAAAAGTTGTGCTCTGAGTTCAGATATGAAAATGGACTCATAAAACGGATGACTGGTCTACTTTTCATGTTTTTTTCTTTAAGAGTCTATTCCAAGTGTTGAGTTTCAGTTTATTGGCTGGAAAGTGTATTTTGGGCGGTGTCATGTATTTTTCTGTCCTTACAGGACTACCATGAATAATTGAACAATGTTTTGTTGAATCTGCTGCCACTCACATTCTTTGTGCGTATTGGTGTAGATTTCAACTCTGTAAGAAAATGTCAGTTTGGACGCTTTTATTTTATTTCTCTCGGAGGCTGTCAAATTGTTCAGTGAATCATCCACATCAAAGGGCTTCTTCTAAATAATACAAAGATAAAATCGTTATCGTTATTATTGATGGGCACATACCCATAAATCATATTCGCTAAATAATAACATTTTGGGTGCTGTCTGTATTGTTGAAATGATTCTTATCCGAAACTATGTGTAGGATTATTTTTAAGAAGCCACCATCATCATCATGACATCATCAGGTTGCTATAGGTACAGTCCTCCTCGTTCTGCTTTGTCTCTCAGACTCAGGGCCTTGGCTTGACCCAGTTCCCCAGCAGTATCGCTACTTTCTCTTTCATCCACACTACCACGTCGAAGTACACATTTTGCATCTACAACTCCCAAAGCAGCCAGCCGAGTGTCTCTCTCTCTCTCTCTCTCTCTCTCTCTCTCTCTCTCTCTCTCTCTCTCTCTCTCTCTCTCTCTCTCTCTCTCTCTCTCTCTCTCTCTCTCTCTCTCTCTCTCTCTCTCTCTTCTGTTAAATTTCAGCCATGAAGTGTTTTAACTTCCTGTTGCTCCCCTGACTCGAGGCTTCAAACGCCTGCTGTCTTACAGCAGAGGTCTCTGGATACATTGCCGCAATCATCGGGCACGCACACCATGCATGAACAATGCCTTCAACTACCACCAACCTCTCATTTATCTTGTTCTCTATATCTGTCTCTCACTCGCTCTCTCATGCTCTCCATCTCTCGCTTGCTTTCACTCTCTCTCTCTCTCTCTCTCCCTCTCGTTTGCTCTCTCGCTCTCTTAAGGCTCTTTCTGTTCTCCGCTTTCATTCCATTCCTTGTCTTTCTCTCTGCCTCTCTTTCTTGCCTTTCATTTTTTTCCTCCTCGTCTGGTTGGAGAGAGAGAGAGAGAGAGAGTCCTTTGAAATGTAATCTGTGACCCTCTTTTATCTGCTAGGTGGGACGAGTGTACCCCCAGGCTGTCTACTTCCCCATCCGCACGCTCTACCTCACGCTGAAGATTGAGCAGCGGGAGCGCTACAAAAGTGGTAAGAAAAGCCCCTCCTCCTCTGGTGCCCTCCCTCACGTGTCCTCCGCCTTCCTCCTCCTCCTCCTCCTCCTTCTCCGATGTCTTCCTGACTTCGGTGTGGGTGCACCACAAACCTTTTACACCCTTGCCAAGTGGTTCTGGGTTCAAAGCCGAATGTCCGCAGTATGCCTGTAGGGATCTGTGACCCTGACCGTCTCGTTTTTGACATCCGTCTGTGAATGCTTGGCTTGTGACCTCTGAATGAAGGATAATTACCTCTGGATGAAAGCAAATTACAGAATGGTTTCTCTCCGCACCCTTCTATCATTCTCCACTCTATTCTTCTCTTCTCATTCCCCGATTCATCATCCATCTCCTAAACATGTGTTTCTTCTCCTCTTCCTCATGCGTTCATCGTCTTCCGCTCCACCTTCTCCTCCTCATGTGTTCCTTCTCCTTCTCCTCTCCTCCTTCTCTTCTTCCTCGTGTGTTCCTCATCCTTCTCCTCTTCCTCATGCGTCCCTCCTCCTTCTGCCTCTCCTCGTCCAGACGCGTCGGGCCAGCAGCAGCCCAGCTCCGTGGGGGCCCAGCCCCACTCGGGGGCCTCGGACCCGGGCCCCATCCGGGCCACGGCGCCCATGTGGCGCTGCAGCCGGATCATGCACATGCAGCGGGAGCTGCACCCCACCCTGCTCTCCTCCCTGGAGGGCATCGTGGACCAGATGGTGTGGTTCAGGGAGAACTGGCACGAAGAGGTAGGACGTCTGCCGGTGACACTGGTGCCGGGATGTTTAATACACTTGTCGAGATGTTTAATACACGTGTGTGTGTGTGTGTGTGTGTGTGTGTGTGTGTGTGTGTGTGTGTGTGTCGTCTGCAACGGTTGGTAGATAACCCACGCCCAACCCCAAAATTAATAAAGCAGTGCATTCCATATTTACTGGTCTTGGGAGTCGTGTTAAATAAGCTGTAATTATCGATCCACGAGGTGAAAAGTCTCCCTCCTGAAAGGCCTTTATTTCTTACCTATAGTGCTCCGCTGACATTTATGGTCAATTATCTTAAGCACCTAATGGCCTGAACCAAGCACATGCATTCCCAAAAGGAGTTTTGTGTGTGTGTGTGTGTGTGTGAGAGTGTGTGTGTGCGTCCGGCATCCTTGTTTTTTCAGGCTAGGTAGTCAATAAGTAGCCCATTCCTCTCCCCCAGCCGCCCGCCCACCCACCCCAGAATCACCTCCCACTCTCACCGCAGTTTTCTCCCATGAGTGGCTGCCGCGTAGACGCTGACAGCCAGAGAACCAGCCCTGACATCAGAGTCCAAATTGAACCTGGCGGTCTTGCAAAGAGCTTTAGCCATGCTACGGAAACCACCTCTCACACATACGCACTCGTGCACATGCACGTACACACGTACACACACACACGCACACATGCACACACATGCACGTGCACACAGGTACACAGGTACATACACACACACACACACACACACGTGTACACACAGACGTACACACACACACGTGTACGCACGCACGCGCATACACAGGTCTGTGGACGAGGAGATGACACTAGCATGGAGGAGTGCGGTGAGCCGGGAGGACCGCAGCAAGTTTAAGGGGCCGCCAGCGTGCGTGTGTGTCTGTGATAGTTTGAGACCCTCAGCAGCAGTGGCAGCTGTGGTGTCTATGCATCGTTCCACTGGGCAGACTGGGTCTTCCTGGGAGAATAGTGTTACATGGCTGTTCCTTACAGCAGTTCCCTCCTGTGTTGGTGTTGTCGTCTACGT
The DNA here is from genome assembly GCF_964030765.1 of Micromesistius poutassou. NCBI lineage: Eukaryota > Metazoa > Chordata > Actinopteri > Gadiformes > Gadidae > Micromesistius > Micromesistius poutassou. The sequence continues at coordinate 6,756,271 of NC_140291.1, read as the reverse complement.
TTTCATATCCAGACGTTAACCTTTTGTTGTTTGGCGGGGGGGGGGCTTGGTAATTAAATCAACTCTTTTAGAATACACAACTGGTTCTTTTATGCATTCTAAATATGCTTAGGTGCTTAAGACTTTACTCAACTACTAAATACATGTGGTACTAGCATAGCAATTGCCAAACAACCGCTCCTATCAAGTAGTCATATTAAGCTATTAATCTCAATCATCCTGCACTTCATTGTGTATGTCTCTGTCTGTGTCTCTCTCGCCTATCTATTTTTATCTTAAACATTGTCTGAGTCTTAAGTATGTGCGTGGCTGTTTTTTTTCCACCTGTGTTGAAGCTAGGTTCCAATTGCGTCAATAAAGGTTTATTCAAAGGCTAAACATCCGTCTCTCTCCCCCCCCCCCCCCAGGTGCTCCGGCAGCTGCAGCAGGGCCTGGCCAAGTGCTACTCGGTGGCATTCGAGAAGAGCGGCGCCGTGTCGGACGCCAAGATCACGCCGCACACGCTCAACTTTGTCAAGAAGCTGGTGAGCACCTTCGGCGTGGGTCTGGAGAACGTGTCCAACGTGTCCACCATGTTCTCCAGCGCCGCCTCGGAGTCGCTGGCCCGCCGCGCCCAGGCCACGGCCCAGGACCCCGTCTTCCAGAAGATGAAGGGGCAGTTCGCCACAGGTCAGTCGCTCTCCGCTGCTTTATTGTCACGTTTTCAGTTGGCTTTCTCGATTGCTTTTGACTCTATAAGAGCCGGCTGGTTTCTCACTAGATGCGTTGCGTGTGATCCTTCAGCCGAAGGGTTGCTGGTTCAATCCCACTGAGTTTCCACCTTCAATTGGAGCTACCTGGACTACCGGGATCGTTGTTGTCTTGTTGTGAGTGAAGCGAATTCCTCGTAATAGGATGCCGTCCATTTAAGCAGTACGAGGTTTGCTCTGTTTCCCGACTGGTTTGTTGAACAAATGATACCGTTAACAAGTGTGCCATTATCTCGGTTCTGTAACTTCATAGTTACATTTTCATACTAATTAATGTTTTGATCCGTCGCTCCATGTGAAGATTTTCTCAACATAGCTGTGACAGGCAACACAGGCTGTTCTCAAAACCCTCACGCAATCGTATTGTTGTGATGTTGTTGTGATTTCTTGATTTCTTGACTACAACACATACATTTAGCTACACTTGGTGCTGGGAGCATATTTTGGGCCATCAGCATGGTTTAGCATTTACTCCCGCCCCCCACCTCCCCTAGCTCCGACCCCACCCCCAACGACGCAAACACCGCTTTGAAACCTCTGTGTCACTGCCTCCTTTCAAGACACCTGGCGCCCCCCCCCGCCCCCCCCCAGTGTCTCTCTCCTCTTGAGCATCGCCACACTGCCACAACTCCCCGAGCGCTTAGTTCTGCTAACAGCAGGCCATCTGATGTTTCCCCCCTTCCCTCTGAGCTGGGTGTCGTGACTGTGAGATCTTTTTGAAGAGCAACAGCGTGGCGAGCATACGGCGGTCTCTCTTCGTACGCGTGGAAGGAGGAGGAGCGCCAGTTCATATGCCGAGCATGTGGCCGGCAGGTGCGTGTCAAGCTGTGGTGACTCAGAAGCCAGCAACACCTCCGTGATCACAGCTCCTCCGGGCCCTCCCCGGGGAGACCCCCAGCATCCGTCAGAAAACTGACGGGCAAGAAAAACGTCCAGGCCCGTCCCAAGTCCCGTATTCTTTTTAAGAAGAATGAAAAACAGATAGGCCCCCCTCTCCACCAGGGGATGGATGTGGATGTGCGTCGGTCTGTTCACCCTTGCGGTCTCCCCCGTGCGTTGACACCCAGGTGCTGTTCGTTTTAGCGTTTAGTGCCTTGACGTCACGCCCTCGCGGTGCTGCATCTGGAACACAAGTGCACCAGAACACGAGGATCTCAACCAAATGATTTGATTTAGTGGTCCGGAGGGGGGGCCGCGTGTGCGCGTGTGCGCGTGTGCGCGTGTGTGTGTGTGTGTGTGTGTGTGCGCGTGTGTGTGCGTGTGTGTGTGCGTGCGCATGTGTGTATGTTCCTCGCTCTCGCTACATGTGCATACAGTTTACACACCTCGGTGGGTTTGGAACATTAACAGCTTGTGCACTGCCTCATGTGAGCGTGTTTAGTCTCCCCGCTCGCTACACTTGGCGTCGGCTAACACAATGACACAGTTCAGCGGCCCTGCTATAGGCCGAGCTGTGGTCAGCAGCGATCCCATTGGCTGAACTCTACGTAAACTGTGTTCAAGGCCGTCGGTATGACTCATGTGCTTCAGGTATAGAGATGAAGGGGGTGTCACGTGACTGGTCTGGGGCTGCAGGTAAAATCTGAAGAGCCTTACATCAAGGTTTTCCGCCCTAGGGCAAACTTTGGATGTTTGGCGGCTGGGCAGTCGGGGCTTTGGCCTGCGGAATTCATTTCCAAACCACAAGTATATTAAATCAGCAGCATGAGAAAATACCACATTTTCCAACTGTCTGGAGTGTGAGCCACGCACTTGTACACTGAATAGGTGTGACAGGTTATTAAATTAGGGAGAAAGCTCCTTCGAGTTCCTGGCATTTGCGAAGCAGAGGTGAACTCTCCGCCCATCGGTATGCGTTAAAGTCAGCAATCGCACCCTCCATAGAACTTCTCTCTCTGGTTCTCTCTCTGGTTCTCATTCTGGTTCTCTCTCTGGTTCTCTCCTCGGTTCTCTCCCCAGTTCTCTCCCCGGTTCTCTGGTTCTGTGTCTGGTTCTCTGGTTCTCTCTCTGTTCTCTTTCTGCTTCTCTCCCTCCCTGGTTCTCTCCTTCGCTTGCTCCGTCTCTCTCTCTCTCTCTCGTCTCTTCCCTTTCTCCTCTGCTAACCAGCAATGCTAATGTATTTGGCCCTGGGAAAAAGCCAGTTTAAGGGTTGGGGTGGGGGCGGGGGGGGGGGAGGTGGGGGGGTGATTTGAAAGCGTCTGGAGGAGAGAAGGGAGGAGGTTGAGTCAGCGAAGGGAAGCGGCCAATGAGAGGAGAGCCGTGAAACTGGAGAAGAGTAAAATGGACACTGCAAGCACACCGTGTGCTTCATACACGTGCTATCCGAGGAAAACACCTGTGTGCTCACCGCAAGGCTCGGCCTGTTGGTCCGCTTCATGCTCCACGGTGAGGCATCCAAGTCACAGACTTAGGAGATGAAATTCATTCATGTATAATTTACTCCACGAAAAAAGTGATTAACACCGATTGCAGCTACAAAAACGCCAGCTTATCTGCCCAACATTCTTCACATTGTTTTAGGAAAAGGTTGCGTGAGGAAATGCAACCATGTGATCACAAACTGGCAAAGCCCATCTGGTGACTTTGGAAAGAAGAGGGAGAGTAGCTGGACTGTGTCACACGGTGGAGTTCTAGAGAGCCAGATGTTGGGTCCTGCATCCCTCACCATGACCACGGTCTCACAAGGGCCCTTGCCAGGACCCACAGTCTTGCAAGGGCCCTCGCCAGGAGCACGGTCTAGCAAGGGCCCTCGCCAGGAGCACGGTCTAGCAAGGGCCCTCGCCAGGAGCGCAGTCTAGCAAGGGCCCTCGCCAAGTACAGCGGTCTCGCAAGGGCCCTCGCCAAACACCACAGCCCCTCAAGGGCCCTCATCAGGACCCACGGGCGCGCCAGGGCCCCAGGTCTCACAAGGGCCCTCGCTCCGAACCTTGGTCTTGTAAGGGCCCTCGCCAAGAGCCACGGCCCACGCGAGGGCCCTCGTCTGGGGTTTTGCCCATGGCAGCGGGGTTTAGGGGGGGAGGTGGAGGAGCAAGGGCGTCGGAGGGAGAGAACCATGCCGTGCCTCCGGAGCGGAACAAACAGCGTCTCACTCCACCGCTGAGCAGTCAAGTGCCTCCCCACTCCCCCCACTCCCCCTCCTCCCCTTCCTCCTCTACCAATCCCCCCCCCCCCCCCCCCCCCCGCCAGCGTCAGGGGTGCTGTCGCTGTCGGAGGGTTTGTGGGCTGGAAAATATGGGTTTATGTGTGCACACATACCATTTGGCAGCGGGGATGCATTCAAATCCAATTACGGCGCACGCCATTTGCATGAGTTACCGTGTTAGCGGTGGGTCCGCTCTCCACAGACCTTTGTTCTAAAGGGCCTCTTCTGGAAACAAAACAATCACACACACACGTTCTCCGGCTCCTTAATTCCCCCCTCATGGGAAGTTCCACCCGCCCGCCCCCCCGCCCGTTTCCCCCCCCCCCCCCTCCCGCACTTGTTTTCGCTAAGGAGACGCTTTGCATTGTTCGGCTCAACTTATAATTTAGCATAATGGCTTTGGTTTCCCTTGTGGTGAGATGGTTTATTTGGAGGAGCTGACAGCCTTTCAACAGCCCAACTCAAGCTTTAAACGTAGTATTTTATAAATGGTGCGAGTTTGGGGGAGCATCATCCAAAACTCTGCGTGCATGTGCGTGTGCGCGTGTGTGTGTGTGTGTGTGTGTGTGGTCATGATCACATGTCCCCTCTCCTCTTTTAGCCTCTCTCACACACAGCCCCTAAACAGAAGCGATGCCTGACTTGTCGTCACACACAGCAGTGCTGGCTCCTCCAGGGTGTGTGTTCAGTGATGGCGGTGCAGCAGTATGCTGACTCCTCTCTCTCCCTCCCTCCCTCCCTCCCTCTCCCCCCTCCCCTACTCCTCTCAGGCGGGAGGTCTCCGGTCGACAGTGCCGTGTTATTTTCCTCCACAGAGGTCAGAAGGCGGCCTGGCTAGTTATCCTAGCGGCAGGATACTCCATCTCTTACCAGCTGTCCTCCACCCACCTCTCCCTCGCAGCAGAGAACCAACGCGAGGTGTAGCAGGAAGTGGATTTGATTGTGTCACTGCCTCGCTGTGCATGAAGGTCTCAGTGGGAAGGTTTTTTATTGGTTTGGAGTGCAGGTTGGATGCAACGGACGATCTATAGGAAATGGCAGGTTTGATGTGTGTGTGCACTTCTGACATGCATGTTTTTGTTTAATGTTGCCTCTGTGCGTGCGTGTGTGTGTGTCTCTGTTGTTCTCCTGTGTGTGTGTGTGTGTGTGTGTGTGTGTGTGTGTGTGTGTGTGTGTGTGTGTGTGTGTGTGTGTGTGTGTGTGTGTGAGTTTACAGCCGGGGCCTGTGCTAAAAGGGGAGCTGCGGTGCGGCGAGCATCAGTCAGTCAGAGCCATAATGGCTCATAACTGAAATGTCAAGCAGGATGGTCCTGGTGCTTAGCCTCACTCCATCACAGTAACCACAGGCCTCGTACTGTCTGGCCCGGCCCGTCACGGCGAGGGGGAGGAGACCGCTAGGAATGGAGGGAGGAAGAGAGAGGGAAATAAAGGAATGAATGAAGGAAGAATGATGAAGGAAGGGGAAACAAGGAGAAAAAAGATTGTTAAGATCTTGTGTCGCCCTATCCTGTCCATCTCCATCGTCAAGATCCGCCTCCTTGTATATTTCCTAAAAGTATTCAATTATAGCGCAGCAAAAATGGCCCAAGATATTGCCCTCTCATTGTCCTGAATATAGCCTGGGCAGTCGGTGCCAAATCCCTTTTACGAGCAAACCGCTGTGTGTCTGATTAAACACTGAGTATTATTGCGTTCTAGCATTTAGGGGGATAATCACGCTGAGATTCTGAAGCCAGGCTCTGTGGCCCAATGTCCTGAAGGAACGGGCCGTGGCTGTGTATTTCTTGTCCACCTCCACACACACACACACACACACACACACACACACACACACACACACACACACACACACACACACACACACACACACACACACAGGGCTAACATATTACGATCAACGCTTGTTGATTGGACAATCAAACTCAACCTTAACTTCACTGTATCAAAGGCGACTTCAACTGTGAGCTTCGGGCATCTCGCGTTCCTGGCCATGAGGTGGTGACTAATTGAGAACTAATTATAGATTAAAGGGGCATTATGTCCCTTTCTGAGATGTGAAAAGGGCATGCTGGAAAATATTGAAAGCTTTGAATGGCCACCCTTTTCCCCACTGTTTCACGGCCGCAATAAAGCAAGCACCGGTGTGTGTGTGTGTGTGTGTGTGTGTGTGTGTGTGTGTGTGCGCCTGTTGTTACGAGAGAACAGTCCTGGGGGCTTCTTTTCTTTACTGTGCTCAGTGCCTCTTAGTTGCCAGTGTTACTGCTGCAGCTCATCACACTGTTAGGCGCCATGCGAGTTGTGGGTTGAAACAGGAACGATAGTCTTTATAAAGCTGCCGTGTTTGTGGCTCATGTCTTTCCCAACCATAGAATGATACAGCAAAGTGTGCACAACAGTCTGTTTTGTGTGTAATCATTCTTTGAAAGTAGTTATTAATGAGCGCTGTGACCATTAAGTTTTCAGGTTATCTGCACAATATTAGGCACTCTATTTTTCCTCCCCACGAAGGGCTTAGGTTTAAGTTGCAACATGTGTGATTATGTGAAAAAGAAATAACAATTAGAAACTGAAGGTAAACACATTACAGTGTGACGCTATGTCAAAGACGTCTATGCATTGTGTTGCAGAGATATTTAGTCAATTTAGCAGCAAGCATTAACCCGTACTCTCTCGTAGTACCACTTTCTACCTCAAGAGGCGACAGCCGTGAGGGGATGAGGCCCAGCACCCAGAATCCTATTCTAACTATATCTTTTTATGAATACTCGATTCTGATTTGTCAATCACGGCATTCTACCGGCCATTACTTTTTGTATAGCAGACCGCTGCTTTGCATAATGGACCGTTGGGGGACGCAGTTTGAACCGTATCGAACACATTTGTTTTTTAAGGTGTACATTATCCCTTGCATATTACCGCTACACATGCTTACTTAGTTTACTAGCTAACCGAGTGCTGCTAATGTGCTGTTGATTCGCCGTGTTTACGCATTTCCTTGTTTTGTACAATGAGGGGGTGGCCACCACCACTTCCTGGTGATTCACCGCCCCCTATTTTGTGGAGGACCACTTCGACAGTCGGAGTCCAAATTGTACACGTTTGTACGATTGTTAAGCAATTGTATGACGATGTGTTTAGCAACCCACACGTTTAAACCTCCCCCTCAATCCCCACCATCTCTCCTCCACCCTCTCCGCCCGCAGACTTTGACTTCATCGTGCCGGGCTCCATGAAGCTGCACAACCTGATCTCCAAGCTGAAGAAGTGGATCAAGATCCTTGAGGCCAAGACAAAGCAACTGCCCAAGTTCTTCCTCATCGAGGAGAAGTGCCGCTTCCTCAGCAACTTCTCGGCACAGACAGCCGAGGTGGAGATCCCCGGGGAGTTCCTCATGCCCAAGCCCACGCACTACTACATCAAGATCGCCAGGTACAGCGGACACACACACACAGACTCACAGACACGCGTACACATATTCCGATCTATTATTTTAGCATCATATTATCATGAGCATCTTTACTGGTCACACAACGGTGCAGTCTCAACCAAAGGTCAGATCTCTGCTGTGGCTCAGACTTTACTAATTTGTGTTTTTATTGGAGCTTCCCTGTTCCGTACGTGCACCGGAACAGCTCCCTCCCCCCCCCCCCCGGTCTAAGTGTCTGGTGCACAGCTGTAGGGCCAGATCTAGTTTGGTTGCTCATAAATAACAGGACCTCCGAAATCCACGCGCACTCTTCCTTTCTCTTGAACCTGTTTTAGGTTGTGTTTATGTTTAATTCAGTATATGCTTTTGAGTTTAACAAACCCAATGCCCCTGGAGAAACGAATACATAAACGAATACATGTCATGGAAAATGACTCTATAGCCTTCCACTTCACACATTTTAATTAGTTCTGCATCTCTATTTCCTCTCCGCTCCTCTCTGATCCTCTCCGCTTCCCTTGTTTTGTTCTTCATCTCCACCTCTTGCTTCTCCTCTCCTCTCCTGCCCGATTCATTTCCATCTCTTCTTCTTTTTGTCTTTCCACCTTTCTTCTCCTGTTGTCTATTTTTTCTCTCCTCTATTTACACTTCCCTCTCCCTCTCTCTTCCAATTCTTGTCTTCTCATCTCTCCGCTCTCCTCTTCTCTCCTTCTCCTCCCCTCTGCTCTTCTCTCCTCTTCTCTCGCCTATCTTTTCTTCTCCCCACATTGTCTCTCCTCCTCGACCCCCCCCCCCCGCCCCTCTCTTCTCTCTCCAATACATTGCCTTTGCTCTTTCATTCTACTGTACTCCCTCCTCTCATCTCTCCTCTCCCATATTCTCCTCCCTCCCCTCTCCTCTCCTCTGCTTTCCTCTCCCTTACACACTTCCTCCCCCCGTCTCCTTTCCTCTGCTTTCCTCACCCCTACTCTCCCCCCCCTCTCCTCTCCTCTGCTTTCCTCACCCCTACTCTCCCCCCCCCTCTCCTCTCCTCTGCTTTCCTCACCCCTACTCTCCCCCCCACTCTCCTCTCCTCTGCTTTCCTCACCCCCCCTCTCCACCCTCCTCTCCTTTCTCCCTGTTCCTTCATCCCCCACTACGCTCCTCTCCTCTGCATTCATCTCCTCCCTCCTCTCTCCTCTCCTCCTCTCCTCTCTCCCTGTCCCTTCATCCCCCACTCATGCTCCTCCTCTCTGCCCCCCCCCCTCCCCCAGGTTCATGCCCAGGGTGGAGATTGTCCAGAAGCACAACACGGCGGCCCGCCGCCTCTACATCCGCGGCCACAATGGCAAGATCTACCCCTACCTGGTGATGAACGACGCCTGCCTGACGGAGTCGCGCCGGGAGGAGCGCGTGCTGCAGCTCCTCCGCCTGCTCAACCCCTGCCTGGAGAAGAGGAAGGAGACCACCAAGAGACACCTCTTCTTCACCGGTAAGACCACCCTCTCCTCCTCTATGATGGGCCCTTCATTGCGTTTATACTGTGCTTTTCAAAGCATTCAAAGCACTTTTAGTGTGTGTGTGTGTGTGTGTGCGCACATGCCTGTCTTGTCAAGTAAAGAGACACTTCCTCTCAATCTTACCCAGCATGCACCGTCCCTTTTTCTCAATCAATACCTCCCCTCCAAAACAAAGTCAAACACGCACTTGCACACGCTGACTACAAACACATTCTAGATCCTTTTCAAGCACAATGTCCTTCTCACCATGTCCCTCCGCCCCGCTGATTGGTTGGTTTGAGGTGAAACCGGGGGACAGGAACTCAGTAAACCTTTCGTGTGGGCCAGCCTATGTCAATGTTTAGACTGCATCCACCTCCACCACCACCACCACCCCCACCACCACTGTCCCACACAGCAGGCTCCCCAGCTGGCCCTCTCCAGCCCCCACTGTTCTGGGCGCTCTGCCACCCCGGACAGTGGGTTGTTGGTGGCGGCGGGGGCTGGGAGAGGGGCGAGCAAGTGTGGTCACGCTGCAATTATTGCGGAAATTCCCGAGTATTTTGGTTGTGGAGTTTGGATCTGCGGTCGGCGGTGCGGTGGTCACGAGCTCAACTGTTGTTTTCCTGAGTCGGGATGTTTACCTTCCTGGATGACGCTGATTCACTTGTTGTGCGCCTCTCTTTCCACCATCCTCTTCTTTTCCCCCGCTCCTGCTCTCCTCTCTCCTTTCCTCCCTTGTTATTCCATGCTCTCCTCCCTCCTTCTCTTCACTCACCTCTGTCTGTCTCTCTCTGTCTGTCTGTCTGTCTGTGTCTCTCTCTCTCTCCCTCTCTCTCTGTCTTTGTCTTTCTCTCTCTCCCTCTCTGTCTGTCTGTCTCACTCCCTCTCTCTCTTTGTCTGTGTCTCTCTCTTTCTCCCTCACCTTTTCCCCTCCACGCTTCGTCTTCCTAATCACTCCACTCCACTACACCCTCCTCCTCCCTCCGCCCCTCCCACCTCGCCCCCTCCCCTCCCCTCCACCTCCCCTCCCCCCCCCCCCCCCCCCCCCAGTGCCCCGGGTGGTGGCGGTGTCCCCCCAGATGCGGCTGGTGGAGGACAACCCGTCCTCGCTGTCCCTGGTGGAGATCTACAAGCAGCGCTGCGCCAAGAAGGGCATCGAGCACGACAACCCCATCTCGCGCTACTACGACCGCCTGGCCACGGTGCAGGCCCGCGGGACGCAGGCCAGCCACCAGGTAGCAAGGGGAGGGCGTCCGTGTGCTGCGGCTCTGGGTGCAAAGGGGGGGGGTTTGTTTGAAATGTACCGTTTTTTGGGGGATTTTCTGTTTTGAGTCATGGAAAGTAAATAAATTGGGATATCTTGATTTGCCGCATTTGATTTAGATTCGTATTTTTAGATTTGTTTCGTCTTTTACTTTTTTTTTGCCGTTTCTTCCAAAAGTATGGCTTAAAAAAACACAACTGACCACTGAGAAACTGTTACTACTGTTATTTTTTCTCAATGGCTTGGCTGGGAATGGGTGTTGTCGAGAAAAGCAAGTGGCATAGCCAAACTAAATGAACCACGAGCGGCCCTCTTCCACATACTCCAGCGTCCACACACCGTATGGCCCATGACGAGCCCACCCATTCCCAGAACGCCGCCCCCCCCCCCCCCCCAGTGGGCATCAAACCCCTAACCCGGGTGTTGTTGACACAATGCACCAGCAGTCAGAGCAACACAGGGACCACCCTCTTACCCTTCCTCCTCCTCCTCCTCCTCCTCCTCCTTCCCCAGGTCCTGCGGGACATCCTGAAGGAGGTGCAGGGCAACGTGGTGCCCCGCAGCATGCTGAGGGAGTGGGCTCTGCACACCTTCCCCAACGCCACCGACTACTGGACCTTCCGCAAGATGTTCACCATCCAGCTGGCGCTCATCGGCCTGGCCGAGTTCATGCTGCACCTCAACCGCCTCAACCCCGAGATGCTGCAGATCGCCCAGGTGAGAGGAGGACACGCACCCTATACGTGGAGACACACGCGCACCCTATACGTGGAGACACACACACACACATGGAGAAAATAAGTCAGCAACTACTGTTTCCATAGTACATGTAAAAGGGTTAAAAGTTAATGAATTCATTAAAAACAAAGTGTTTGTGATTTATTTTGATTTGAACTACACACACACTCGCGCGCACACAGGCACACAGAACCACTTCACGCTTGCTCCTTCTCGTTCTCTCCCGGTCAAAAGTTGTACACGACCCATGTGCTGTTCGTGGCAATTATTTCCATCGCTATGAGCTTTCAGTAGACTAATGCAAAAATGGGCCGCTGGCTTAAACGTATACCTCTACAATTTCAGCGAGCGATTGCGCAATCGGTACAAATTCATGGTACATGAGGATACCGATGTACCATGAAGATGTGACTTAGAGAGGAGAGGGAGAAACTAATAGGACTGTATATAGTTAAGAAAAGAAGTCAGCAACTACTATTGTCTAGTTATTTTCTCAATAGAGACGTCTTTTATACTCCTATCGCTTGTCCAGTGCGCATGCTCGTGCGAAAGCACAAGCCCAGATGGCTACGCCTACAATCATAGAACAATGAAGATTACCTTCTCTCTCACGCACGCACGCACGTACACACACACACACACACACACACACACACACACACACACACACACACACACACACACACACACACACACAGACACACAGGAGTAGACAAGTGTTTTCATTTTTGGTATATTCCTCCTGGGGGACTTATTATTTATTTATTGTTATTTTGTTAGATGCTGCATCTGACATCAGAATGCATTATTTAGCAGTTTGCACAATTTAATTGCACAAAAAAGTGCCAGTGTTAAGAAATGTTTAGTAAATATTGATATGTTAAGAAGAAATGTTTTGATATCCTTATTGTGTGAAAAGTTATGTTGATCAAGTAATGTGAAATAATCGGTAACTGAAAAAATAATCGTTAGATTAATTGTAATTAAAATTAAAATTAAAATTAATCGACAGATTAGTCGACTAATCAAAAAAAGAATCGCTAGATTAATCGCTTGAAAATTAATCGTTTGGGACAGCTCTAACACACACATGGAGGCACACACTCACAAATAGAGCCACACACACACACACACACACACACACACACACACACAAGGAGGTAATGGAGATCGCACAGGTAAGTGTAGCAAAAAGACAAGTAAAACACACAAACCCTACACACACAGACATGGAGACATACGCACGCACTCTTTAGAGTCTGTCGGTCAAGGACAAGTGGGATCAGTTTGACTGGGGCTAATTCGGTTCTCTCTCTCTCTGTCTCTCTCTCTCTCTCTCTCTCTCTCTCTCTCTCTCTCTCTCTCTCTCTCTCTCTCTCTCTCTCTCCCTCCTCTCTCTCTGCCTCCCCCCGAGATGCATTAAGAGATCGTCATTACCTTCTGTATCGGGACGGGGGCGCGGGTGTGAATTACCATTCTCCCCTGTGACTTTCACGCAAGGCCCTATCAGTCAGCCGCGCCGCTGTCAAGTGTGGCGGGATGTTTTGACAGGCCGTTATATTCAGTCAGCGGGCCGCATCGCAGTTATCAAGAGACGTTTCAATTTGAGAGAGAGAGAGAGAGAGAGAGAGAGAGAGAGAGAGAGAGAGAGAGAGAGAGAGAGAGAGAGAGAGAGAGAGA
>NC_140291.1:6734450-6743590 GCF_964030765.1 Micromesistius poutassou | reverse complement strand
TGTGTGTGTGTGTGTGTGTGTGTGTGTGTGTGTGTGTGTGTGTGTGTGTGTGTGTCTGAGGTTGGTTAGTGAGTCCCAGTGTGGGGCTGTAATAACAGGGCCTGTGTTTTCTATGTATAGGACCCCCCCCGCCACTGCCACCGCCCCCCCCCCCCCCACCAGCACTCTGACACACACGCAGGGCGGCGGGATGTTATCAACGAAGTGTATAAACCTCATCAACTCCCAGCGCTGTTGTAACCTTATTGTGCAGCTGAAACCGGCCGCCGGCGCTCCAAACACATAAACGCACGCAAGAGCTTTGAAGAACGCAGCTGCCAACCCCCGCTCTCCCACGGGGTTGTGAGCGTTCTGAGCCTGGCCGGTTCCTGGTCCCATCCCGTCCTGGTCTGGGACGGACGTGCGTGTTTCAATACCTCTCCTCTGTAATGAGGAGCGGTCTCCTTTCCCCACCCCCCCCCCCCCACATCAGGGGCCGAGACACCCTCACTAAATCTGCAGTTAACGAGCTTGTTTTCCACTCGGTTTGACTCAATGTTTTGTTTTTTTTACACTAATTTGTGTTTTCGTTTGCTTTACTGACCAATTCAACCAGCCAATAGAGAAAGAAAAAGCGAAAGCCTTTCCTGACACCACATCTGTCTCCGTTTTTGTCTTTTTTCCCCCAACAGGTGGACGGCATCCTGAAGGCGGTGCTCCGGGACGAGATCATCGCGTGGCACAAGAAGACCCAGGAGGACACGTCCATGCCCCTGTCCCCCGCCGGCCAGCCCGAGAACATGGACTCCCAGCAGCTCGTCGTCCTGGTCCAGAAGGCCGTCACGGCCATCATGTCCCGCCTCCACAACCTGGCCCAGTTCGAGGGCGGCGAGAGCAAGGTCAACACCCTGGTGGCCGCCGCCAACAGCCTGGACAACCTGTGTCGCATGGACCCCGCCTGGCACCCCTGGCTCTGAGAACCCCCACCACCCCCAGGATCTGGGGGGGGGGGTGTGGGGGTGGGAGGCTGAGCTGAGCCCGGGTGCTCAGGGCAGTTCCCCGGTCTCTCCGGAACGTCGGAAGAGGATGTGGCGTCCTGCAGGAAGGTGAAGTCCGTGCCGTGGGCGAGGAGCCGGAGCAGGGAGGGACGCGGTCGCTGTGCGGCCCGTCGCCGCGCGTCTCCGGTGGGAGGGGCGGAGCGGGGCAGAGGCGGCGACCGGATGTCGTTGGCATTGGAACTTTGCAATCTATGAAGTGTTTGTATTTTTTATCGTTGAGGAATATGAAGCTTTGTACTCCCGCTGTGGTCGCGTGTCATTATGAGTTGTAGGTCTGGAAGAAAACTATTTTAAGCGAAAACAAAATGGTTTTTTTTGTCGAGGTTTATAATGCAGCAACGCCATACGTTTTCGCTCTGTGTTTAATTGTCCTGTTTAAGTACCTTTATTTTTTTATTTTTTTGCGATCCTTATTTAAACTGAACGTTGCTCTACGACCCCCTACCAGCCTGTAAAATGTCAACATTCATGAGCAACAGTCATTCACTTTTTCTTTTATCCTTATTTTGTATGGTAAATGTTTAATGTATTTTTTTTATTATTTTAATTCTCGCAAAGGACCTGAAGAAGGGTCTTCAAGCAGGTCTATCAGGACTGCAGGGCGTCGAGTGAGTCACTGTCATTTGCTCTGCGCCCTGCAGTGATGTAGGTACCATTCTCTCCTAGGTAATCCTTTGTTTTTGTATTCCTCTTTCCAGTTTGTAAAGAAAACAATGTCTTCTGCCAACCGAATGACGGTTACCTCTTGCCTTGTAAATAAGCCTTTTGTTTGAATAAAGTCATTTTTAATACAAATCTTGGAACCGTTGGTTTTATAAAAGCCCATTGGGTTCCAACTGAATTAGCCTGTTAGATGCAATAATTCAATATTAAAAAATGGAAGAATGTCATATCCTGAATTGATTAAACGATTAATCAGGGGGGGGGAAGAAGGGGATAATGGAGCAATAGATAAATAATCAGGATCTCACTTACCTTAGTTCTTAGGAATGTTCATTCCTTTCGGCGATGGACAGTCCTTTATTACATTTTATGATTTATTTTACAGCGGGACGTTTCAGTTCTGGCATGTGTGGATTCTAGTCATGGTGGGCTGTTCTGTGGTCTCTAGGGGGAAGAAAAATACCATCAAGGTCATTACCCCTGTCCCCCTCTGAGCCCCCCTCTGCTCCCTGTGGAGGTGGGGGGTCAGGGGGGGGCATAAGGGTGTGCTCTGTCTCCAACTCCCATGGCGAATGATTAATGTATGTCAGGGGCTCTCCGAGTGGGCATGGCCTTTACTGAATTACACACACTGTCACCTGGCCCCACTCTGCTCATAAACAAAGGTTATATCACTGTTGCTCCTACCTCCTCTCTCTCTCACACACACACACACACACACACACACACACTCATTTTGTCTCTCTGACTCCCACTGTGCCTACTTAACACATTCACACGCTCACACACATGCATATACAGTAAATCTACACAATCTTTCTTCCTGCCTCTCACACCTTGACACATTTACACACACAAATGCACAAACACACACAGTACACACACACATTTACACACACAGTCAGACATACACACACACACACACACACACACTAAAACACGCGCACACACACACAAACACACACAAACACACACAGTGTCGCCTAGCAAAGGCCTTGTTCCCTACTAAAAGAAGAAAAAAGACAGGAAAATATGTTGTCTGCTGTCCAGATTGGCTGTCGTATCTCACTGACTGGCCAAGTCGTTCAGCTGCTTTTTCCACACTCTGAAGATTGTAGTCACAGGACAGACAAAGTTAAAAAAAAAAAAATACCCCCAAAATAATTGCTTTCTAGCCCTTGTCGTGTCATGAAGGCACATAAAACAGGTTTGGATGTGTTATTTTAGATTTTCCCACCCGAGATTCCTCACCTTTTACTTTTCAACACATTTTGATGAACAAACAGGTAGTTTCTGGGTTTCTTTTACTCTCGACTTCGTGACCAGGGTGGGGGTTGTTGCTCCCAAACAGGTGGGAGCAGCAACGTCGACGCATAGTCGACACTTAAGGCACAAGAGGAGGTCTTTGACTGTATGCATGCGTGCGCATGTATGCGTGTGGGCGGCTGTGTAGGGTTTCTTCAGAGTTTTTCCTTCAAACAACCTCATTTGAAGTTGAGGGGGGGGGGGGGGGGGGGGGCGGGGGCACTCACGTGGCAGGAGGCATCCATTTCACGGCTGCGGGGCTTGCTTGAGATTTGAGGGATGAGGGGAGGATATGAGACGGCTACACAGGGCCGACGAGCCGTCTCTATCTCCCCTCACTCGTCCTCCCTCTCCCTCGCTTCCTTCCTCCACTCATTCCCTCCTTCCTTCGGGGGATCGTCGAGCTGTCAGTCTTGCCTTGCGTCTGCCGTGTGATATCAGCGGATCAGAGGAGCTGAAGCATACCTCATCCTCTCTCTCACGCTCTCTCTCTCTCTCTCTCTCTCTCTTGTGCTCTCTCTTGGTTCCTCTGTCTTTATCTATCGTCACTCTTCTCCAAACACACACACAAACTCTATTTGACACAAGTGGATTAGAGAAGATGCCTGCAACAAGCCTCTCTCTCTCTCTCTCTCAGCATCTTATTTGAATGTTATTTAAATGTCTCTTGCTCTCTTTCAGTCCCACTCCTACCTTGCTCCTCTTCCCTCTGTGTTGTTCTGTGGGACACTTTTGTCCAAGTATCTGTCTTTGAAGTGATGGATACGACTCTCTTTTCAGCTGGACTGGTGGTGGTGGTTGTGGTGGAAATGGTGCAGGTGGTGTTGGTGTTGGGGAGGGTAGTGGTGTTGGTGATGTTGCGGGTGGTGGTGGTGTTGAGGATGGTGAGGTATGGTGGTGTTGAGGATGGTGGTGGTTGTGAGTGTGGGGGTGGTTGTGTCGGTGCTGATGATGGATGTGGCGGTGGTGTTGCTGGTGGTGGCTGTGAGGGTGGTGGTGGTGGTGGTAGTGCTCATTGTGGTGCAGGTGGTGAGGTAGAGGGGAGGGCTGGGGCTGATCCTAGATCTGCAGGGGGGATCTCTGGGGAGACTTGGCGGCGCATCAGAGGACTCCAGGGGGAACAGAACAGAGGAGAGAAATCTGCTTTGTATGATGATCTTGTTCCTGTTACAGAGGAAGTGTAGGGGGAAGGGGACGGCTCCCTGGTTCCCACGAGGAAGGAAGGGGAGCAAGGCTTTTACACAAAGAAAATGACAGACTTTTCACAGAGCTCGTCTGATTACAGCTTAATTTGAGTTTTTTCCTATCATGCTTCAATGTTCAATCAATGTGATGTTGAAAATGGCTGCCGTCTGGTCGTTCCACAGAGATGCATTGTTATTCCTGAAAAACATCTGTCCTACCCATCCATATAACCAATCATTCTTAACTAGTACGCGGCCTCGTGGATGAGACGTTCAACTCGGCTCCTGGCCCCTTGTGGCCCCTAAAGAATCCAGCGGACTCATGGCAAGACTAGGGATACTACCTCGGGAGCCCTGGCCCAATTCCCAATCTGGCTCCGGTCCCAACGTGGCCAACTAATCATCCTCTGGGCTCTAATTGGACGGTTTCATTCCTCCTCTCCACTGTGATAGCCAGTGGCTGGTGAGCATTCTGGTGCATACTGGCAGCCGTGCACAATCCAGTTAGGTGTTACACACTGGTGGTGGATGAGTGGGTACCCCCCAAGCCACTCACTATGTTAAGTGCCTTTAGCCTGTTCAAATTAGTAGTATTATTCATTAAATTAAATTGTGACTCCTCCACCTCAGAAAAGATCTCGAAGCTCAAATCGAAAAAAAAATTGAATAGAAAATACTGTGTACTGTTTGTGAAAAAAATGTGAGATCTGGAATTGTTTTGTATGGGAAATCCTGCTGCTAATAGTGTGTCATGTTACATTAGATCAGGTCGAACCATGGATCTGGGATTGTTTGCTCATGCCTGTATATACAAGCAGCAATAATCACGACTTATGGACATGGTCTGTATTCCCAGAAGAGCAGAGACCAACGATTTGTGCAGATGGCTAATATAGTTTTAGGCATGAAAGATTTAGGGATGCACTGTTAGGCATTTAATCATTTTAAATAACACGTTTGTGTTGTCCTTATGATATGGTTTCAGTTACTATGGCTATTATATTATATATATATATCAGTTACTATACGGTTATATTTATGTACGCTACGCTCAGCTATTCATTTTGAAACAGAAGCTTTTTGAGTTTGACTCTAACCTTCCTCTAACAGTTTATATCAACTGTCTACTGTATGGCATTTACTGTAACTATTTCTGGCATTGTGTACTTTGGAATTGCACCGTACTATTAACAAGTTAAAACTTGATTGATGATACCTAAAGCTGCCTTTCACATTTCTGGCCGTACATTATTGCACCTGAATGCTCTTTTACTATCTTACTCTTACATTGTTTATTTTCACTATATATTTGCTCTTTTTCTACATTGTACTGCCACTGCTTCACAATAATATATTATAATATCTTATCTTACTGTAAACTATTCACATATCAGCCCACAGCTACGAATAGTGGTTTGGTCAACGTGCCTCAGAAAGATAGAATTTACATTAAAATACATACTATACAGTGCAGCCATTGACTGCATTTGCCATTTTTAAAATAGCTTTAAAAAATTGTACAACGCTATAAAATAACAATGTAGAACGGTGGCCACCGGTGAGATATTGTCAGTGGGTATTAATACACAGGTAGAGATAAGAAGGATGTAAAGATGATACAGGGAGGAGGTGATTGCATTATTATTGAGATGAGGGCTCCTATGGATTCCCTGCTCCTCTCTGCCTTTGCCAGTGAACCGTGTTTCCCAAACTCCGGTCTGAATCTGGCAACTTGCTGACAATTAACATTGTTCCGGGAAACTTTTCTGCATTTCTACAGCTGGGTGAGTCCATATTCCTATTGATGAATTATGGATATTTTATCATATTTTTGTAGCGATTGAATTTCCATGTACCTTGACGGTTAATCTGGCGTTAAAAGGCTTATCTAATATACTATTCTGTGTATTGATTTACCATCAGATGTTTTTTGTTAGACATCTATCTCTGTACTATTAAGCAGCATTGCAAGCCTTTGCATCAGTCATACTCTGGACTTGACGTCTATTAAACTGTTGAGTTTAATCTTTTTGCCGCCATCCCTCAGGGAAATAGTTTGGAATGAAGACGTTTTTTCTCCCCAATTTAGCTTCCTTTATTCTTGACTTGTCTTAACTGAATCTGTATTTTAAATGTTTGGTTTAAGATGAATAGTATTAAAGGTGTTGTAGGTAATATTTAATTTGTAAGAAATGCCATACCCATCCATCAGCTGTTAGTGAGTGAAATGTGCTGTGAGAATATCCGTTTTGAGTTCACTGCACCTACCTCAGAATAAGCAGATTCAGATTTTAGATCACTCCTGGCTCATTATTGAACAATCAGGACATCTTTTTCCTGATTGGTTCAGGGAATCCATATTGCCTGCTGATAACAGGCACTTGAAATATTACACATTCTCATTGGCGGAGAAACCCAGGGAGGGAGTGAGCAGAGAGTCTGGGAAAACATTTTCTTTGTTTTTCTCTGTGTTGCTCTTTTTTCTCTGAAATTGTACCTACAGCACCTTTAACATATCGTTTTGTATTATTCCATTGCATTGAAGAAAGTAATTGTGGGGTTATCGGAACCTGCATAAAAAACAAAGAAATAGCTATTTCCCATACTGTTCTATATGCAAATGTGATAAACAAACTAGTGATGAAAAAAGGTCCATGACTTATATAGCCCCAAGTGTAACCCTGAAAAAGAACACATTGATTTGTTAGCTTCTGAAGAGTAAGTGTCCCTTGATTATAGAAGGGAAATTTACCTTCAGCGTGGGTTGCATCTGGAAAAGTCCATCTCAAGCCTCAATGAGGGAGAGAATAGAGAGGGAGAGAAAGAGAGAGGGGAAAGATGAAAAGAATGAGAAAGAGGGAGCGAGGGAGAGAGAAAGGGAGGGAGGGAGGGGTAGAGAGAGAGAGGGAGGGACAGAGAAAGAGAGAGAGAGAGAGAGAGAGAGAGAGAGAGAGAGAGAGAGAGAGAGAGAGAGAGAGAGAGAGATGGTTAAAGGTTTTACCTCAACAGCATCATCAACTTTTAAGTTTCACGTTCCACCAACAATTACAACACAGAGCACAGGGTTTGAAAAAATAAAAGGTGAAAAGGGAACTCATGATGTAGAGAGCTGAGCAGAGAGTTCACCAGCACCTGGGAGCCATCCCTGTGCTGTGGGAGAAGGTACTCAGATTGTGGACCAATTAGAACAAGGCAAGAGGGGGAGAGAGCGAGCGAGCGAGGGAGAGGGAGACCCACACACACACTCTCTACATCACCTGCATCTCAGCACCCTGACAGGCCTCCAACCACCACTGATAAGCCCTATAATTGCCACCCGTCACTACTTTGACACAGTGGCAATGCAAAGCCCCCTACCCGGCACCCACCACCTCACCCCCCAACCCACCGCTCTCCTCCCTTCCCCCTCCCGCACACAGAGGAGGAGAAACACTGAAAGGAGAGCGGTTCTGCTCAGCTTCATGTGAGTATTACACCACCCACCATCTCGCTCCTCTCCTCCCCTCCAGTTTCCCTTGGTCCTTGGGTCATCCACCCCCCACCCCCACCCCCCTCTCCCCCGGCCCGTGTGATTTAATTTGTTTGGTAATATCAGGATTGGCGTGTACAAGCCCGGCACTCACTCCAAAGTGAAATTGGACAAGGGCATTGGAGCCTCCCCGCGTAACACACAGAAAGGGAAAAAAGAGAAGCGCCTCACCTTGACAGCTGCCTGAGTGGGCATGCAGGATTGCCGAGGAGGGTGGAGGGGGGAGGCAGTGGTGGGGGAGGCAGTGGTGGAGGGGGAGCGGGGGTGGGGGCAGAGAGAGATGAGTGATGTGCTTGAGTAGACAGAGGAAGGTTTTGTGTTTGTTCCACGGGGGAGCGTCTTGTCAGCCGCGGCAGCCGGCTTCACGGAGAAGAACGGAAGCCATTTAAAAAGGTTGGAGACAAAGCACCTGGAAGCTCGCCGGGGACCAATCTGCCCGGCGACAAGGCACTGGAGCCCGGCCAATCGTCTTTCCCTTCCAATCAGCCGCCGGAGAGGAGGAGCGAACACCCCGAGCGAAGCGGCCGTAGAGCTTGTAGTGCGCGATCTGTCGTCGTCGTAACGTGTCGGGTGTTATTTTCAGGGATTCAGCCACGGATATGTGATGAGATTTCAGTGTAGGAGCCGAGATACCTTAGGTAGGGTGACCAGACGTCCCCGGTTTCCGGGGACAGTCCCCGTTTTCAGTGACCTGTCCCCGGCTACTGCTGTCCCCGGAAATGTCCCCGGATTTGACTGTGACTGAAAGATCCGAGCAGTAAGGGCAGTGTCCCCGTTTTAGTTTTCTATGACAAAAACACTGCATGTTTGGAGGTTTTTAGACCGCAGAACCCAAAATGTCCCCGGATTTTGTCTCAGAAATATGGTCACCTTAACCTTAGGTCGATTGTAAACTTGAACATTTTTGTGCAACCGACGTCCAGCTGAAACCCGGAGCACGCCACTCCCCACCCGACGGCTTCTATAAAATAAATATTTGATTGACGAACAGCACTAGTGTGAGGGCTTACACATGTTCGAGGGGAAATCTATAATTTAAACGTATATATACTGTAATAATATATAATGTACAGAGATGTATAAAGTACTAGAGACCCAGACTTAAGTAAAAGTACAAGTACTGTATCAAAAAAGTGACTTGAGTAGAAGTGTTCTTTAAACACCCCACTTAAGTGGAAGTACTAAAGTATTCAAAATGTTTTGTACTTACAGAGCTGTACAGAGCTGTCTTAAAGCCACAAAGGCCACATACAAGTGTTTATGTAAAAACAAACAACTAAAACATCTCAAAGGCCAGAGGGGTATTCCAAGAAAACGGCTAAGTGACAAACGGGTAAGTTAAAAGACAATTCCGGTATTTTGAACATTGAGCCCCCTTTCCGGTTTGTCTAGGATGAAATAGAGAACATTTTGACTACTGGT
>NC_140291.1:6719450-6731950 GCF_964030765.1 Micromesistius poutassou | reverse complement strand
ATTTATTGCGTTGCTCCTCGTGAAATGTGTCATAAAATAATTATATTTTGTTCTGAATTCAAACCGATTTTGCTTAGCGGGAGGTTGATTACGTCTTTCAGTGGAACACTAGCTAGGAACAGATTTTGCCCCCCTCCTCCCAAAAATATATCCCCAAAAATGGATAAAATGGATTTAACCAAGTGATTTGCCATGAGAACGTTTGAGGAGAGGCATGACGCAGTTGATGGAGTTCATCTCAATATCCCTTTTGAAAAATACTTTGGAGGCAACTTTATTAGTCCTGACCGGGCCCAGGGTGACTGGGCGCCGTGACAGGGGGGCCGTGACAGGGGGGCTGGGGCCGAGGGGAACAGCCTGTGACAGCAGCACTGCCATGCAGGTACTTTCAGATAAAATGAAAGCGAGAGAGAGAGAGCCACACACACACACACACACACACACACTCACTCACTCACTCACTCACTCACTCACTCACTCACTCACTCACTCACTCACTCACTCACTCACTCACTCACTCACTCACTCACTCACGCACATACATACACACATACACACATACATGCATGACACATGTCCGCAAACACACGCAGGCACGCACACGTGCGCACACATACACACACACACACACACACACACACACACACACACAGAAACACACACACACACACACACACACACACACACACACACACACACACATGCACATACACTCAAACACACGCACACACACACACACACGCATGATACATGTGTGTGCGCACACACACACACACACACACACACAAATAATCGAAAAATGCCAGAATGAAGGTGCTATGTATTGGCATGTTGTTTTCCTCCATGTTTTTTTTAACCGTCCACTAAAATTAGAATTGTGGACAGAAAGGAACGAGTTGAAATGAGGAGCAAAGAGGTAGGACTACCCTTGGCAAATCTCCATGGGAATATTAATCAATGGTGTCTGAGTGTGTGGAAAAGTTTCCCTTCTTGTCTGCTCCACACATGCTAATGTTTTAAATAAGACACTGGGGTGGAACCATAGCCTCTTGGAAATACACACTCAGATAACTCCTCTAAGAAAACATAGGAGGAGGCTGCAGGCAAGAACAGAAAGGGAAAGGAGAAAAAGGAGGAAAACAAAATAAGTAGAAAAAGGAGAAGAAGAAGAAGAAGAAGAAGAAGAAGAAGAAGAAGAAGAAGAAGAACTTGTGTTCCCATCCCCAGACATCTGGACTTGCTGTCACCACAGTCACATGTGGTCAAGGCTGGGTGAATAAGGACAAATACCAATTAATAATGTTATCTGGGGATTATTTTAGTACACCGCAATTTATTAGGATGATCACAACCATAGCTTAGCTCAGAATAAATAATTACTCTTGTAGCTGAGTAGCTAACCCTTTACAGAACATTTAAGTGCAAGCATAATAAGCTACAATATCTCAGTAGAACATTAAAGCAATGCACCAATATGAAATATATATTGGCCGACTATAGTCAATACAGAAAAATAAATACAGAAAACTATATTATGTATGTTATTCTGGTTTGTGCAGGGTGATGCTAGATACTGAAAGTGGTTAACGGTCTGTTTTATGCATTAATCACCACTCCCACAGCCGTAAGAGGTGTCTAATGTATTCTCTTGATACAATGTCTTGATTGAGGAGGCTTTCCCGGTTAGCCTAATAATAATAAAAAAAAAAATAATAACTATTATAATTATAAATCAAAGAACAATAGAACAATAATTACTATAAAGGTTATAATAATAATTATTATAATAATAACAATAAGCAAATTATTATTAATAAAAGCAGTAAAAGTAATAATTATACAATAACGCAGAAGTAGTTTTTTTCACTGTTATTTAAAAATGTCAGCACACTATGGCCTACTTACACAAGTAAACTAACTGCCGCTGAAATACAACTTCTCTAACTTGAAAATGTGGTCATACTTTTGAAAGTTTTATGGCCATGGTGGATTTCGACTAAATTATAATCCATCCGTGCCGAGTAATGATTACAATTACCTTATCTCCCAGGGATAAATGACTATCCAAATAAGGCTCCACTGACACGTATACGGTTTAAACGCAGGGCGAGTCAAACCGGAGAGTTCCGGGTTTTTTAGAGCATAATATTTTCCTGGGCTCTTCCTTCAGAGGCAGAAGTGAAGGCCCGTTGCCCTCATCTCTTTTAGTGCTCTTGCATTCTAATCTCGCTTCCTCTCTGCTTGCCCACGTGACCCAGCTATAACTTACCAATAAATTAATATTTAATCTGCCCTCCATAACCCTCCCACACGGCTCTGGCTGCACCCTCACCGCGTACAGATATTACTGATCACTATTTTAGCCTTGACGCGCTGAATAATTCACTGGCTGATTGGAAAAAATAATAATATTGGCGGGCTGTTGAGGGAGGGGCTGGCTGGAGCACAAAGATAGGCCTTTAATTTGGTGTTTTTTTGCGGATACATTTCTGGGGGATGTAAACAAATAGATGTTGTTGTGTGATGGGTGCACCCACAGAGTTGGATACATGGACAGAGTTCCTTATTTTATTGATTTCATTTTGCAGTAATGTTAACTGTGTTCAAAGACGTTGGCTTGTTGTAAACAAGTGTTGCAAAATGGCCACCTGAGATGGAGATATAGGGGTACACCTGAGATATAGGGGGTACACCGGAGATATAAGTGGGCTACACCTGAGATATAGGGGTACACCAGAGATATAGGGGTACAACTGAGATATCGGGGGTACACCGGAGATATAGGGGTACACCTGAGATATAGGTGGGGTACACCTGAGATATAGGTGGGGTACATCTGAGATATAGATGGGGTACACCTGAGATATAGGGGTACACCTGAGATATAAGTGGGGTACACCTGAGATATAGGGGTACACCTGAGATATAGGGGTACACCTGAGATATAGGTGGGGTACACCTGAGATATAGGGGTACACCTGAGATATAGGGGTACAACTGAGATATCGGGGGTACACCGGAGATATAGGGGTACACCTAAGATATAGGTGGGGTACACCTGAGATATAGGTGGGGTACATCTGAGATATAGATGGGGTACACCTGAGATATAGGGGTACACTTGAGATATACGTGGGGTACACTGTGTTGTACACTGTAGATCGTGCCTGAGTGTCACTCAAAATTAAGAAATAACAACAGTGGGTCTGTTCATAATTCATTTATATATTTTGTAAATTGTAATGTAATAATTATCAACCTTAATTTTGGGGGCCCCCTCCAGGTACTTGGGGCCCTACATGCTTTGCATACTCTGCGTATGGGGAGCGGAGGCACTGCCTGTGGATAACAAGATTTGTTGTCTGATCGTACTCAATGCCGGGCGGTGTTGGTTGTTATATCTCGGGGGGACACCTACAGTCATCATCTATGTAAATCCACCCCTCTCATTCACTCCGATTCCACACACGTCCTCCACCCGTTTCTGGAGGTGTCACCACATGGCAGGCCTCCCCTTCTCTCTAGTTATACGGCTAGAAAGGAGGTCATGCTAATGGAGGAATGACCACCCCACGGACTGTCCTTCTCTTTTGTCCTTGGATAGAGCTTATTTGAGGAGGGGAACGGGGGGGGGGGGGGGGGGGGGGGCTGCTTGGAATACACTCCCCAGCGATGAGGCTAATCTATTCAGGTGCTGCGGGGCTGCTCAGCTATATGACAGAGACAAGTGAACGGGCCTCACTGCAAGCGGAGGCGAACGTAGCATCATTATGCTAGGCTACGTAATTAGCATAGACCGGTGGGGCCCTGCCTCAAGCCCACTCCCCACACACCCACCCACTCAATGTCCCTGTGTCGCCGAGCAGAATTCGTGAATAATCGCTGACACAGGGGAGAGTGCTGTCGGGGGAATACTACACCATAACGAGGGTTTCATAAAACAGAGACGAGAGAATTCATGAAATTGCATGTTTTTCTATTTTCTTTTCAGGTCTGAGGGTTAATTCAGTGAAACGGAGTGTGGTTAACCTCACAGCCACTTAAACATGTTTTTTTTTTACGTTTTCCCCCGATTGCTTTGCCTAGGATGGGGTTGTGAAGAGGGGTCACCCCTGTGACCTCCACCTTCCATAATAGCATCATCATGTCGCTAAGAGGCTCTTCAAGGGACACACGATGCCAGGCCATGGCTTGCAGTGTGTGTGTGTGTGTGTGTGTGTGTGTGTGTGTGTGTGTGTGTGTGTGCGGCGGTGGAGTCCGGAGCGAATGTGGGTCGCTCCTCTGTGTCTAGGCAGCCTGTGCAGAAGGCGAGTACGTGTGTGTGCATGAAGCCGTGTGAGTGTGCGTGCTCATGTTTCTCTGTGCATGTGTGTGTGTGTGTGTGTGTGTGTGAGTGTGTGTGTGTGTATGCGTGCGTGCTCCCGCGTCTGCTCCTTCAGGATAGGTCAATGTCACTTGATCTTCAGCCAGCTAGTCTTATCGCACCGCCGCCGCTATTCCACTTGGTACAATGTCCGCCTGTCACATGACTCAAGGTTTAAGGGCCTCAGCCCCTAACAAATAACCCCATTACCTTTCTGCAAGGTGGGGGAGGTACAGATTAACCTCCCCCCCCGCTCACCCCCCTCCCTCCCACCCCAATAGCATGGACCCCACGCTGGTGATGATTACGAAACCCACGGATGCTGTTGTCAAAGGTCATCCATCAACTCTTAACAGTTAGTGTGTGTGTGTGTGTGTGTGTGTGTGTGTGTGTGTGTGTGTGTGTGTGTGTGTGTGTACACACGTGTGTGTGTGTGTGTGTGTGTGTGTGTGTGTGTGTGTGTGTGTGTGTGTGTGTGTGTTTGTGTGTTTGTGTGTGTGTGTTTGAGCATGTCTGTTTGTTTTTATGGACATAAATAATAAAAGGACAATTTTATTGTAACGTTTGGAAAGTTGTTTATTTAGTTAGTTGTGCATGTGTGTGTGTTATTTAGTTATTTAACAATCCCAGGTGAGATGGTGTTTACTGAAAACCAACTAGGCGCCCTCTCCTTAAGAAATTAATGAGGTTCAATTAGCACCAGTGTGTGTGTGTGTGTGTGTGTGTGTGTGTGCGTGGGTATGTGTGCTCATGAAATTGCTCATATGCTCATATGCCGCATACTTGTGTATGTTAACAAAATGTGTAGACGGATGTAAGTGTACACACACACACAAACACAAACACATGTGTTTGTGTTTGTGTGTGTGTGTGTGTGTGTGTGTGTGTGTGTGTGTGTGGCGGTGTTTGTCTGTTTATGTGTGTGTGTGTGTGTGTGTGTGTGTGTGTCCATGCAGGACTAGTTGACCCCGCCCCCCCTCCTTACAGGATCCTCTGTGATAGATTGTCGACAGCCCCCATTGTAATTACTAGTTGTTTGATCTGATAGCTATGCTCACCAATTCCAGAGAATAGAGATGAGATCCCCAGATAGATCCACCATGTACAGGCTTGTCGCTGAATCCGCCCCCACCACCACCACCACCACCATCACCACCGCCACCGCCACCACCACTGCCACCACCACTGCCACCACCACCACCACCTCCCCATTTCCTCAGCCCCCAAAATGATCACCAGTCTGTGTATGTTTTTTAGTGGGACATAAGAACACAGAGGTAACGGGACCCTGTGACTTTGCAATATCAACAGCTTCCGCAGACGGAGAATATATAGAAGGTTCTAGACTTTGTTTTAGGACAGTAATTCTGCTGGTAGGTCACGACCCATAAGAGGGTGGCAGAGCATATGCCAAACCTGTATCTTTAGAAAGAAGCCCATGAATGAATTTATGTTTCCATGCTAATGTTTCAATTGCTTAGTATTTCATTGAGTTAGCCACGATTCTTGCAGGTTTTTTACTATAATATTGGTCGATGAAAAAATAATGACTAAAGACACACGTTAGTCCTGAGGCCAGGCCAGGATATAACCACAGTACTATAACATCTGTTGAGACTGTGTTGTAGACCAGGAACGTGGATAGAACATTAGTTCTCGACCAGAAACTGACGAGAAATGATACCATCACCATTAATCCCCAATGCGAGCAATCACAACATGTTTGTCTTTCTCTGTAGGTGACCCCCCCCCCCCCCCCCCCACACACACACACACACACACACACAAACACACACACCGTCTCAAAGAGCAGAGAGCGTTTGAAAACAAATATCCCTATTTATGTCAGTGGATGGGTAATCTCTAATTACAGTGGTGCTGGTGCGGGTGGTGGTGGGGTCGCGGGTTGAATTCCCTTATTTTCCCCGCTATTGATATTCACTCAGCGACTCATTCACAAACTCATCGGGTGGGAACAGGAGTAGGAAATCCAAACAATGGCGCTGTAATTGATGTTTAAGATGGGAGGCCACGCGTGTACCATCTGCTTGGTGGTACGCTTAGTGGGGGCCACAGATTGAAGCCGTCATTATGGCCAAGTCTTGCATTTTCCACCCTCTGCTCCATGGGGCTCCCCCTAGCCCCCCCCCCTCCCTTTCCGGGCTATGCGTGTACTGTGTGATGAACTGTGGCACAAAACATTATTACAACATATTATTTCCTGCCACGACTGCTGCATTTACCCCCTATCCCACACGATCTGTGTGCAGCATTTGGTTTCCCCTTAGAGAGGTTTTCCGTTGAAAAAGTCGTACCCATGCAGACAGGAAGGGAGGTGCACTTTTTGGTTCAAGGTCTCCTTTTCAAACTTAAATGTGATATTAATTGGTGAATTTCCTTTGCACGCTCACATTCACACAGACACACACACACACACACACACACACACACACACACACACACACACACACACACACACACACACACACGCATGCACGTTCGTGCATGCCTATATCCTTTTAAAAGTGCCTGCGTCTCCGCTCATCATTCTGATAGAAGTGACAGCTGCGAAGACAGCTGTAATACAGCCAGTGATTAGCCGCAATGGTTTAATTAGCATAACAAGGCTGTGCCAGCCAGTCAGTCAGAGAGACGGCTCTTAATGAACCAACAAGTGTCTGAGAGAAGTGCAAGGATGGAGGAGGGGGAGACAAATGATCCTCTCTTTGTTGCATGATGGGGAGTTGGTTGTGGAGAAAATGAAGGAAGTCTATTTGGCCTTATCTGAAATGAATGAAACTATAACGACGAGGCAATGCTAGGTTTCAGACTGACATGGTAGGATATGCTCCTCCTCTGCCGGGAGATAACCGACATTGATAAAGTTGCTGAAAATGCAAAAAGAAAAAAAGAAGGGGAAAAAAAGATGAGGGTGATTCTTCGTCAGCAGGAGTGTTTTTTAGGGGGATTATGCGGTGGTGTATTGTTATCGTGGAGGGAAAACGTTGACGGCCTACGTGACTCGAGTAGAATAACAAAGTATAAACTGCAGGTAATGGTGATCGCCCTTCAAATTAAGGGCGTGATTTAAATAAATAAACTGTATCATTAATAGGTTCAGGCAGTCATTACCTCATGGAGGGATGGAGAGAGAGAGAGAGAGAGAGAGAGAGAGAGAGAGAGAGAGAGAGAGAGAGAGAGAGAGAGAGAGTGAGAGTGAGAGTGTGAGAGAGAGAGAGGGGGGGGGGGGACAGACAGACAGAGGGGGAGAGAGAGAAAGTGGGTGGGTGAAGGTTAAATGGAGAGCACAGATATAATAGATTTACTAAGGAGTCCAGCCATTTCCCCTTCTTAACCTCCTTCTGACCAACATGTAGGAAGGAAGTGGTGTGAGAGGTCACCTTGCTCAAGCCCTTCCTGGTTCAATTTAAAATTAAAAGACACGCTTGAGTCCCTAATGTGCATTTAATCGAACACGCTCCCCACTCTCCAAAGCCCACCGTTATCTATCATCTATGTTCTACTACGTTATATATGCAGGGTCAATCTGGGAGTGTTAGCATAGAGACTGCAAAATCTACAATTGTTTCCATAGTATATACTATACACTACTCCAAAGCATGCTTTTAACCATTTTATACTCCTCCCTGTGCTTTGCCGTTTTACGTGATTGCTCAAGCATGAATCTTGAACTGTGAGTTTTCATCTAAGTCAACTATGTCTCTGGGTCTCTGGCCTCATATTAACCTCCCTCACATCGTTATGGTCTGCTTACGTCGGCCGTGCCGGACGTCTGAGAATATTCCAGGAAGAACTCTGCCCTCATATTGGATCATGTTTGTAGAAAAGCAACCGCATCTTAAAAGGGTTTTTTAAATTGATAAATAAATAAATTGCTGTAATTCAATTTATTCCGTGGCAACAAAATGTCTTTAAGTCTTAAACAGGTTTTATATTTCTGGGGAGGTGAATTAATCCAACAGTCACTCATTGGCGCGAGGTAGCGTGACTACTGCGGTGATAGTGGTGGGGCTAATTTTCCCGCTCCTTTCCCCGACATGCAGATAAAGTGGGACTGGTTAATTATGTACAGGTGTGCCTCGTTCAACTGATGAATCACTTCTGTTTTTCTCTCTCTCTCTCTCTCTCTCTCTCTCTCTCTCTCTCTCTCTCTCTCTCTCTCTCTCTCTCTCTCATTGAGCAAAGGCTGGTACTGTCTGCATGACTCGAATTTGGGTGTATTTTCTCATTTTTCTGTATCTCTTCCAAGAGAATTTTGTTTTAATAAAAAATGTGTCGAGGTTTATACAGAATGTATTTTTCACTGATTAGAAAGGGGCTATTTTTTTTTTATTATTGTTGCTTTATCGTGGGCCTTTGAAGAGGACTCGACTCACCCGGAATAATAAGTTTTATAATACCTGAAACAGGAGTTTCAAACGGTAGTTTCAGTTATTATATTTCCCCCCTGAAAACACAATCACATGTCTCGGTAAAACCTTAAGAGTTATTGTTATGTCTTGTGTATGGCGGAGCCCAAAAAACGGGTCATTTACACTGTTAAATGTACGTAAACCATCTTATCATAAATCTATAACTCAATCATTCTTCCATCCCCCAGGCACGGCTCATATCAATCATTACATTACCTCCGTCTGTCATGATGTAATAGAATGAAAATACATTTGTGGGCCAGTGCAGAAAGGATAAAAAATCCTGGCGGGCATGGAATTAGACAGATACTCTTTTATGTTCCAACAGATGATGACTTTATCTCTGGGAGAGACGACTGTGTTAGACATTTGATGACCTCTCGCCAGCTCCTCTCACTCCGCAGCCCGCTGTCTATGCCCCTATCTCCCACCATCTGCAATCACCACACCGCCCGATAAAATAAACACGTCACGATTACAGAACCATTTAGTGGGGTTGGTTGTTGACATTATCTTTAAACATCATAATTACCCCGTAGTTAACACTTTAGCAAGCCAATCCCTGCCCCCCCCCCACCACCCATGCCCCCGCCTCGCCCATTCACAAAAATAAATGGTGAGAAATGTAAAGGAAACTGCAAATCCAATTAGGAGGGAAAGCTAATTAAGAGGCTAATCAGCTGGGTCTATTAGCCTCTTTCTAATTACCACACGGCCTAATGCTCATATTGACCTTGGCATTACACACACACTCACACAAACACACACAAACACACACACAGACACACGCACAGGCATGCACGGCCATGCCACTGCTGCATCACCGCATGCTTGTATGCATGTAGCGATTGCGAGCCTCTAGTGATCACCAGCCATGTCTGGGGGTGGGGGTGGGGGGAGCGGGGGGGGTGTAGGATCCCAGTAAGCTAATGAGTTTGGGCGACGGAGAGAGACAGTGACTCATCCTGTGACTCGCCCACCCCAGCCCGAGCGCTGTAATGCTGTAGGAGATATAGGAGCTTAATTCAATTTCATGCTACGTCATGAGGGAAATTAGTGAGTGAATGGGTTTATATGGATGTGTGTTTAATGATGAATGATATATATGTGTAACAATGAGTGACATCATCTGACTATATTACCATTACGGTCCAATTGAACCGCAGCCCTGTACAATTTGTGAGATATTTTGTTCAGGAGTGAGAGAAAGAAAGAGAGGCAGAGAGAGATCAACAGAGAGAGAGAGAGAGAGAGAGAGAGAGAGAGAGAGAGAGAGAGAGAGAGGCAGACAGACAGACAGACAGACAGACAGACAGACAGAGAGAGAGACAGACAGCAAGACAGAGTGAGAGAGAGACAGAGACAGCAAGACAGAGTGAGAGAGAGACAGGAAGCGAGAGAAAGAATGCGAGTGAGCAATAGAGAGAGAATAAGAGAGAGACAGGAATAGAGAGAGGGAAAGAGAGACAGAAAGTGAGAGAGATGTCAGAGGATGGGGGATCGAGTGGAGAAAACCCAGGGAGCAGAGGTGTGGCAATCACCTGCCACAACAACACAGACTAATCAAAGACACTGATTAGTCGGAGGTGGTGGTGAGACATACCCCCACCCCCCACCCCATCACCTGGCCCCCCCTCGGTCCCTGGGGTCCAGTCAGATCGAAACCAAAAGGCTTGTTAGATGTGTTTGTGTGTTTGTGTGTGTGTCTGTGTGTGTGTGTGTGTGTGTATGTGTGTGTGTGTGTGTGCGTGCGCGTGCGTGTGTGTGTGTGTGGTGTGTGTGTGTGTGTGTGTGTGTGTGTGCGTGTGTGTGTGAGTGTGAGTGTGAGTGTGTGTGTGTGTGTGTGTGTGTGTGTGTGTGTGTGTGTTCTCCTGACGATCTCAGGTCCATTTAGAAGACCTCCTCACTGCTGATGGGGCAGAGTGGAGTGAGGGCAGCATGGCTGTAGGCAGAGAAACAGAATGAGAGGGTCAGAGAAAGCAGAGTGCAGAGGAGGCGAGGCGAGGCGAGGCGTGAGCTGCATCGACAAGCCGAGGGGAGAGGAATCGGATTTCCGAGAGAATTGGGAATCAGCTACCAGAACAAAATCAAAACACACGGGCTGGAACATCGAATAACGGTGGATTCCCTCGATCACTCCCCAACCGTGAACCTAAAATGGTTCCCCGGTGAGCCATAGCGCAACACACGGAGCGTTGTCCTTCAATGTTTGGCCCGCATGTTTACTGACAAGAAGCAAGAATGTTATCCCAGTGAGAAATGTATTTTCCCATCCTCTCTCCCTGTAGTAATCGACATGTAAACAGCATTTTATCTGCGGCAGTTTGAAAAAGAAGAATGCGATTTTCATTAGCAAGAGAATCGTTTTATCGAGGCTGGCTCAAGTCCTCTGGCACCCTCCCCCCATGTGCCTTTCCAGCTTGCATGTGCAGTGCTATTCGGAGTGCAGCCTTTATATAAATACACACGTCATGCTAGTGGGAATAAAAAATAAGAGCATCCACAAAAAACACTCTGACAGACCATGGAGCCCCCTAAAATAAATCTAAAAAAAACGTAAGAACGTAAAAAAAAAGAAACTCTGAAAATCCATTTTAGTCAGGGTTGAGAAGTTCCCATGAATAGCCGGAGCATGGAAAAATAGGATAGTTCTACAGACATACAATAGAACAATATACATCACATGAAGACAAACTGACAGGCACGGTAAACACAACATGGTTCCCAGAGGGATGGAGCAAGAGACACAACCAGCCACCCGGCCAACCCCCAAGAAAAACACCCCATAAGTCCCTGTTTGCGGCCGTTTGGATCTGGGGCAAACACAGACAGCATGGAAGCTTAGCTACCCTCCGCTGACCAAAAGCACTCAATGAGCCCGGGCAGCCGTAGACAACATGAACGGCTCATTTACCAACGGTTCCATCCTCATCTGCCTGCAAACGCAGGGGGATGGAAGACCGCCCGACCACGGCAAAGCCTGCCAGACGTGGCAGCTGGGCTGGGTGAAGGATTGAGCCTCAACCCTATCCGGGGTTTAGACTTGGTAAAGACACAAATGTGGAGAATAGCATTAGAGCTTGATCTTTTCCCTCAAGGACTCACAATGGAGGGGTCCCGTGACACTGGAACATGTAGATTAGGGAGACGTGTAATTCATTTCTTTTTAATATGCTTTGAGGGCCCCCGACGGAAGGCCGGCTCCCGTTGGATTAATGAAGAGTTGTGGCGGCGTGGTCGTCTCATCAGCCCATTTAACATTGTCATTATCTGTGCCAAGTGTGTGTTATTGGTTGCCATTGGCTTAATTTTTTGCTTTGTAATTCGATATTTGCTGCTCTCTGTTTGGCTGTCTGTCTGGTACATATAGATTTTTCTTCAAACTAGATAAATACAAAGAAATTTGCGTCACTTTTTTTCGGGTCCTATCCTACTTTATTCTATTCTATCCTTTCCTATTCTTTTAAATTCCACCACCATCCTATCATATCCGATCCAGTCTGTTCTAGCTGTGTTCTGAGGGCATTAATCATGGTCAGTGTGTCTGTCTGTAACATATATAGCCTTAGCGCCACAATATGTGCTCTATCACGACTATATTCTGATCAGATTGTACGCAGAAACAACGGCGTAGTAGACAGGGATATAGTTTCTCTCTCTCTCTCTCTCTCTCTCTCTCTCGCTCTCACTCTCTGTCTCTGTCT
>NC_140291.1:6714450-6716950 GCF_964030765.1 Micromesistius poutassou | reverse complement strand
CTGCCCCCGTTTTTAAGATCCCCTAAACCCTGTCCCATTATTGTCCTTTAGGACATTTGATAAATTAACTGTATAGTCACGTTGGAGAAAAAGCACCTGCTACATGATACATAGGGAAAATATGAAATTAAATGAAAATAGTGTTTCACCCCCCACCCCACACACACACACACACACACACACACACACACACACACACACACACACACACACACACTCACACACACACACCAGCCCCCCCCCCCCCCCCTTCGTTATTCTACACCATCACACCGATCTGTCATGGTTTCTCCCTCCTCATCCTACTGTTGGACAGATAGGCCTGGATGTGATCCGTATATATCTATACAGTCCCCCCCACCCACCCACCCATATACACACACACACACACACACACACACACACACACACACACACACACACACACACACACACACACACACACACACACACACATCCTCCATTTTGCAAAGCTCCTGCATGTTCCTGTATGAAATTACCTTATTGATTTGGTGGAATCATGGTGGATGGAGGCCCAGGTCTTGAATTTCAGGAGATAATGGAACTTGCGTTAATGCGCCGAAGTGGACAGAAAATCGTTGGAAAATGGAGAATAGTCATATCCACGCGCCGATAACATCTCATTTTATGGCGATCAGCAGGCCAAGATGGGGCCGTGTTTCCGATAGATATCTCAAACAAAACCATCACATCAAGTTTTAATATTACAAAAATTGAATTGTGCTTGTCCTTATTTTGCATTGTTGTTGTTGTTGTTCACAGTTAGCTTGCCGTGGTATTTGATTATGTTGCGACTGATTTTGGCTGCTTAGTATCAGGGCTTTGTATGTGTATGTGTGATGACTCAACAAAGCTCCCATTATAACGCTTCTAATCAAAGGGTGATTGTTGTAATGTAAGAGATAAAAGAGGAAATAGCTTGTTTATAGAAATGTTTTCATAAGGCTTCTAAAGGAGATTTTGGAACGCTTCTTGTAAATCTCACTCTGTTAAAGAGTAGTTTGGCTCTTGTGAGAAAGAAAAGATAAATGCAAATGTGTTCTTGAAGCACTCACTGTTTTGAAGTCGCTCATATGTTGGTTCTATAGTAAACTTTTTCTCAGCCTCACTGGTGACGTTGCTTCAGTAAAGAACGTCTGCTAAGTGACTCAATATGCAATATCTTAGTATGGAATATATTCCATAATAAGTATATATATAAATATATATATATATATTTAATTGAGACGAAGACAAACCTTTTGACTGCCCTTTAGACTGCCTTCATGGGTGCAGAGGAGGAGAGACATCTGTGATATATTCAAACCATTAGTGGATTCAGAGAGAGCTAAGGCGGTAGCCGGTGCACTTGATAAGCCTCTTAATCATACCAAATCAGGTACCATGGAACTGTAATGGGGCACAGGGTGTACCTAACCACGCAGCCTCACAAAACCCCTGGCGCCCTAGGCTCTTAATCAGAGAATTTGCAGATATGAAGCTATTAAATGTTTCTGTTAATAATCCAAGTTTTTTGGAAATAGGTGTGTCCAAGACACAGTGTGCCTCTTCGGCAAACAAGACGTCCTGTAAGCCAGCCGTGGCTGGTTCTGAGGAAAATGTGGGTGTACTGTAGAATATTTAATTGATTCATGTAGATGAGGAACAATGACATACACGTCTTGGTTTTTAGCAGAATCCTCATGATCTGTGCTGAACATGATGTGATGAGGCAGGTGTGGTCAATTGCACTCTCACACACACACACACACACACACACACACACACACACACACACACACACACACACACTTTTACACACGCATATGCGCACACACACACACACACACACACACACACACACACACACACACACACACACATTCAATGAGGGCACATACTGTGAAGACACAGGCATGTTATTCCCAAGTTTCACACACACACACACACACCACACACCACACACACACACACACACACACACACACACACACACACACACACACACACACATACACACACACACACAAACAGATTAAAAACAGAAAAAGAGAGCAGAATGTAGCAATGCAGTTGAGAGTCCAACTCAACACGAAGCCCTTGCATAAAACCCAAGAAACAATTTCGCCAACCCACATCCTCCCAAGCTGAGGGAGCAATGCCTCCCGATGATTATGTGGATAAATAAGGAGCTTCCTGTCCAGCTGAGAGCCATCAGGAAGTGATAGATAACCGGTGTCGAGCTGTTTACCAGCATCGTGCAGCCACTTCCTGATTAATCAGACTCACCTGTACGCGCCTGCCGCCACCGGCGCCGTCTGGGACTGGACAAACCTGGGCAGCGCATCATTACCTGCTCTGATTGGACGCTTCGAGAGACGTCCTCAGAGAGAGAAAGAGAGAGAGGGAGGGAGAGAGAGAGAGAGAGAGGAGAGAGAGAGAGAGAGAGAGAGAGAGAGAGAGAGAGAGAGAGAGAGAGAGAGAGAGAGAGAGAGACGGA
>NC_140291.1:6681418-6708918 GCF_964030765.1 Micromesistius poutassou | reverse complement strand
ATGCGCTCAGCGGCCACCTCGCTCGCGCGTTTATCCTCGCATATAAATGCTCTCCCGGAGCTGTCTCGCTATCGGGTTGTTAACGCAACACTCTTTTAATTATAAACTCATCTCGGGAGGTAATCACGGACCGCCGTGATTGGTTGCTCAAGCAAACACGCGCCTCACAACGGTGTGACAATATGCATATCCCCCCTCCAGCGCGACTCTCATCGCCTCTACGATTCGCACGTTCACATCGGTCCTGAATATGGACAGGTTTTTAATGACGCACCAATTAGCCGTAAAAATAAGCATAAATCCGCGGATTGGCTCATTTAAAAAGCAGAGCGCAGTGTGTGCTGGGGCTGTGGGAGGGTGCTTCAGGGTATAGGAGACCCGCGTGCTGGATGGATGGCCGCTGTACAGGCCTGCATGTATGTAGGTTAAAAGCCAATCGACTAATTGTTCCCTCAGCCGAATGTGGACCACCGCACGCACACACACACACACACACACACACACACACACACACACACACACACACACACACACACACACACACACACACACACACACACACTGACGCTATCTACCTTTGGGCAAAACTATAAATATATATTTATTTTATTATTATATTTTTTTTCGACAGAATGGAAACCAGTGTCGCCGAAACATAATTCGACTAATTTTTTTTGCAATCCTATTATAATTACATTCAGCTTCCTTACTTTTAAATCACCTTCACAGCCATGTAGGTTATTCCTAGTTATTTCTGTACTGAATGTTGTTCTACTGTTGCAGAGTGGTCACAGCGAGGTGAAACTGAATGCATGCATCGGATTATGAACTGAAGACTCATGAAAAGTCGACATTTTCAAAAGGATTAATTCATCGGCTTCATGATTTTTCCGGCTGTGTGACTGTGTGTTTGTGTGTGTGTATATGCGTGTGTGTTTGTATGTGCGTGTGTGTATGTGGCGCGCAGCGTTGTGTATTGGCCACTGGGATGAGACGCCCTCTTCTTGCACAGATAGGATATGCAACTAGGAGCTATTCCAAACGAAATACAGAAGACCACTTCATGCTTGTCACGGTCGCTCTCTCTTACTCACTCTCTCTCTCCCTCTCTCTCATTGGCATTCTCTCTCTCCCTCTCTCTATGTTTCTCTCTCTCTTTCTCTCTCAGCCAATCTACACGCGGTGACGCTGCGAGCAGAGGAAGGCTGGATCTAGTTTTTTTGGCTTCATAATATTTAACACACACGCCCTGCTCCACTGCTTCACACACGCGCGCTACATAGAGGCGGCTTTTTTCCTCATATGCTAGCTCTACTACCGCTGTTCATCGGGACCGTATATATATATATATATATATATATATAGCATCTGCCGAAGAACAACAACCTGCACCTGTGCTTTAAATATATAAATCTGTGCTGTTTAGGGACCCGTGGACGTTTAATGTACTGGGGGGGAAAGGGATATCTGGATCGGTTTGCTGTGGATGAGTCAGGCTGTTACCCGGGACTTTCCTCCAGAAAACAGTGTGAATTTGACAGTAGTTGAAACTGCCCCAGCGGTGCACAGATAGGTAAGGTGTGGACCAGCGTCTCGTCCGGTGCCGTGCGGTTCCCCATAGACCGGGCAGCGGGAGTAAAGGTTGGGGCAGCACAGCCCCTCACTGATGCGCACTCTCAGACAGACCCGCGCCCGCTGTGGACGTATGGGGCTTTTGGAAGAATAATCATTGAAGATCTGCGCGTCGACTGTTCCTCTGCAGAGTACCTGACACCTGTACAGCGATAGAGAAGAGAGAGAGAGAGAGAGAGAGAGAGAGAGAGAGAGAGAGAGAGAGAGAGAGAGAGAGAGAGAGAGAGAGAATGTGGCTAGAGCAAACCGGTCGCTCTCTCCAAACAAGCGGACCGGTTCTACCTGGACGCATGCGGATGATTTCGCGATTCTGAAAAGTCTTGGCCGTGACAGCGGCACAGAAGAACCACGCAAGAGGGGTTGGTGGGTGGTGGGCGGGTGAGCGGTCGTAAATGTGTAAAAGAAAGCAACCCAAACCTGAACACTGCATCCTTTAGTCAAGACGGCAAGAAGTGACGATGGATACTACTTATTCAACGTTTATCTCGTCCGGTTGGCGTCAAGTGTCGTGAACATCATAAGCGATGTAGTCAGCTTGTTCATATGCGTGCTCATCATTTGCAGTAAATACTCGAATTCGCTCAAAAGGGAGACGATGAAAATGATCCTCCTGCGTAAATTCCGCGTTCTGATCCTCATGGTGTTCCTGGTGGCGTGCTCGATGCACATCATGATCGACCTGCTGCCCAAGCTGGAGAGACGCGGGAACAGCGGCTGCTCCTGTTCGCACACGCCGAGCGAGGAGCCCGGAGACTGGGCGCAGAAGCAGCTGCAGCCGCTGCAGCAGCAACAGCAGCAGGGCTGGCCTAACAAGCACACGCTGCGGATACTTCAGGACTTCAGCAACGAGCCCAACTCCAACGTGTCCTCCAACTCCCTCGAAAAGAATCAGTTCCCTCCGGTGGGTCATAATCAGAACGAGCGGTCGTCTCGCCAGCCCGAACATCAAGCTGCCCAACGCGGTGACCCGAAGAGACACTCGCCGCCGGACGTGGTCGAACAACAGGGGGTCAAGGCTTTGGTGAGACTGGCGGCCCTCTATGAACACCCGTTATTTAAAACAACATTACCTGCCCTGACGGACGAGGACACGCTGTTCAACGTCAACACCGACATCCGGTTTGACCCCAAAGCCGCAGAGGACCAGGAATGGTAACGTGTGAAATAAATTGTCCATTCATTAATTTCATCCATATTTGTCTCGTTAACCGGCGATAGTTAGGCCTACTATAATAACATGTCCCAGCAAACGATGCAGATTTACGTTTTTTTGTTATTACAAAAATAAATAAATACAGAAATGAATTGCATATAGGCCTATATTGTTCTCATTAAAAAATAATAATAATCTGTTACCAAATTTGATACTGTCAGAGTGCTGTGCTACTTCCGTGGCCTCTGCATAGCACCACCTACATATACATCCATGATTTAGTATTTCACTCCATGTCAGACCCTATTACATCTCCATATGGCCGCCCTTCCCCTCAGGCATGTGGATGGAGACGCGGAGGCGTTCAGTCCAACAGGAGCCCTCACCGCCGACTCTTACCCCAACTGGCTGAGGTTCCACATCGGAATCAATCGATACGAGCTGTACTCGCGACACGACCCCGTCATCGATGCGCTGCTGAAGGACCTGGACGCCCAGAAGATCACCAGCGTCGGTGAGCTATGAGAGACGGCTGGTTGTTGTTGTGTTATCCATGTTATGTCCATTTCATCTTGGATTCAGCACGGAGGAAATCTGTGATCCATTGGAGGTTTGCGTTGTCTGGTTTTTGTTTGGCTTCTCGCTGCTTATTGACATGCGTTATAAATGTGTTTTGTATCCCCTTTTGTTTTGAGTGAAAGCTGTGTCACTAAGGATATTGGACAAA
The DNA here is from genome assembly GCF_964030765.1 of Micromesistius poutassou. Lineage (NCBI taxonomy): Eukaryota > Metazoa > Chordata > Actinopteri > Gadiformes > Gadidae > Micromesistius > Micromesistius poutassou. The sequence continues at coordinate 6,705,406 of NC_140291.1, read as the reverse complement.
AGTGGATGAAAGTGATTGAAATATTGAAGTATGAACGTTCAAAATATGGCTAGAGACAGACTTTTATCTGTGATAGCTGACTTGATGGCTTATATTAATAGAGCCAATCAAATCATATGGTTGGAGCTCAATGTTGTATAACGGAAAACCAAAGGCGCACACACACACAAATACATGTACACGCATGTGGGGACACACACACACACACACACACACACACACACACACAACACACACAAACAGACACACACACACACACACACATAAACACACACACCCGCAACCTGCCTCAACATATGAATTACGGTGTAGCTGCCATTTAACTGCCAATCACTGCCAATCATTGTCAAATAGCTCGGGGTGGTCCAATAAGAAACCAGTGGGATCCCGGTTTGATCCAGTAAGCTACCGATAGCACTAGCGATCAGCTGGAATAGATCTTAACTTCTGCTCCTCGGATTCCCCCTTTCTTGGCTGGCTCTCTCTCCCTGCATGCCGTCGGTGTCTTTGAATTCAAGGTTACGCATTTCAAAGTCACTGCAAACGTTTTCTATGCCAATAAGAAGAAAGAAATCTCAGCCCTCTAGCTGAGATTAAGTAGTACAAGGCTTCGTGTGCACTCATCGCCACAGCTCAGTCACCATGCACAGAGCGAGAGAGTGCTGCTGTGTCTCTAGTTACACATCTCTTTCTCTATTTCTTAATTTCTTGCTCTCTTTCTCTCGTTCCTTTATTTCCTTTCTCTCCTTTCTTCCCCTTCCCCGCGAGGCAGGTGTCTTTGTGGAGATCTGGCCAAGTCCTGAAACAATTTAATCATTCAATCAGGGATACGATTCAATTCAGACTGCTTGGTCGTAGTGATCCATCTCTGCAGCACTATCGCTCTCTCACACTCCCTTTTCTCGCCTGCTCCCCGCCTCCCCTTCTCAGTCTACGTCTCTCTCTGCTTCCTGGCTTCTGTCTACTCTCTCTCTCTCTGTCTCTCTCTGTTTCTCTCTGTCTCTCTCTGTCTCTATCTCTCTCTCTCTCTCTCACTCTCTCTCTCTCTCTCTCCACCCGCCCTCCACCTCTGGCTTCAGTCAATGGTGAAAGCTGTTCTCAGGCTCCTTGACCAGCTAAATACACCCTGGGCCGGGTAATTACAGCGTTGTAACAGACGCCAGAGGAAGGATTGCAAGAATGGGCCAAGCAGCAGTCGCTTATTATCATGGCTGAAGATAGAACCACTCACATGTGTTATATTCTAGACACCGCTCCCGCCAAGGTTTATAATCACAGTGCACAGGTAAGGAGGACGGCTCAACCTCTTATCACATGGTTGCTGTCGGATGTGGTGGAGGTGTTTTAATCACAGCGAGTGACCTTATTTGCCTTTGCTTAATCACACAGCGTTTTGGAGAAGAGTAGGAGTAGGAGGAAGGAAAAATATCCCTTCCCCGGGTAGGCTCTAGTTAAGTGGTGTTGTGAATGGATCAGCTACCATGCTAAAGGCGTAGTGACACTCCCTCTCTCTCGCTCTCTATCTCTCGCTCTCTCTCTCCCTCTCATCTAATTAAGGATTTTTTTTGTCTGAACACTACCTGGCCCCGGCAGATAGAGAGAGAGAGGAAAGGTGGAGAGAAAGTGTGAGCGAGAGAGTGATTCAAAGAGAGAGAGAGGACCGATATGGGCCCGAGTACGAACAGAAATGCAGAGAGTGAAAATGGGGGAGAGAGAGGGAGAGTGATAGAGGGAGACCCTCAGGGGAACAGACAGAAAGTAAACAGCGGCAGAACCGACAGTTGCTGTTCCCCCGTACAACCCCTCCCCCCCAAACACCACCCTCCTCCGCCCACAACAAACATAGTTACATCATCGACTGCTCCCTCTGGAGTGCACACACTCTGAACTGAGACACGCACATGCATTAATATTAATATTGCATATTTTAAATACAAGTGTATTTTTGTATGTATGGATGCGTGCATGCGTTTATGTCAGTGTGTCTGTCCATATTTCCTTCTGTCTGTCCTGTCTGTCTGTCTGTCTGTATATATGTATAAATATATATCAGTCTGTGTCTTTGTGTCAGTCTGCGTGTGTGTATGTATAAATGTATGTATGTCTGTCTATCATGTCTGTCAGTCATTGGCGAAACAACTGTTAAAACTGTGTTATGTCCCTGCTGACATTGCCCCCCCCCCTTAAACAACCACATGACGATCTCTGCAGCCATGAAGTCCGGGGGCACCCAGCTGAAGCTGATCATGACCTTCCAGAACTACGGACAGGCCCTGTTCAAACCCATGAAGTAAGTCCTCTTTTAACTGTTCCTCCACCTCCTCACGTTGGACACCTATCTATCACGCTCTCCCCCTCGTAGTGACGTCACTACACTCTCTCCTGTCAGCAGGCGGCAAAGACAAAACTTTGGTCCCAATTCCCCCATATCTTATGACACAAAGCCTGTTTCGTAAGATGCCTGATGTCCTGAGTTGATTGCAATCTTTGTTCCAAACGCTGGAAAAAAAATGAAATGGACTGATAATGTCAGGTGCGCAGACGCCTGTGTTTTGTAGAACGATAGGCTAGCACAGATGTGAGTGTGTGTGTGTGTGTGTGTGTGTGTGTAAAAGAGAGATACAGAGAAATGAAGATGAGAATCTAAAAACCTTTTTACTTTATTTTATTATTATTCTATCTTAGGTTTTATTTTATTGAATGTTTTATTGTCTTTTCTGTTGCTTTCACTGAGGCTGGATTGAAGTTAAGGTTGGAAGGAGGAGCTTCATATTTTACCCTCACAGTCTGCTGGGAATTTCTATGAATCAGTTTCATGAATCAAAGAGTGTCCAACCGGTTTCACAGTTTGGAAACCACACATAAACAGAGTCAGCGCTCTGGCTGATTGGCACAGCAGCCTCTTCCTGTCGTGTTGCTTCCGCTGTCCTTTCCCATCACTTAACCCCATCACCTCCCCCTCTTCCTGAAGCAGGCGGAGGCGAGGAAGGGTATAGAAATAATAGCTGCATTTCTAAACCCTCTGACTGTGAGGATTGTTGAGCATCACACTCAATCCCACTCAGCTCTGAACCTAATGTCAAAATCACTGAACAGGAACGCGGTAGCTTTAGAGAAACAAAGCAAAACCCGGACGTGATCGAACAAGACCTGCATTTCTCCCATTGCATGTTGGACTCTTTCACCCACTCCGCCCCTAAACATCCTTATCGGCTCTCTTAATATACCGGGGATTAGCATGGTCACTCTTCAGCCCATAGACGGTATAGGAGTGGAGCTGCTTGAGAGGATGTACACTATAAAAATGGCGTGCTGATTAATTCCCTTCCTCTCCCAGGGTGCATTGTGTCCGGCTAAGACAGCTCCTGCAGACCTGCTCCGTGGCCCCTAATCCCTCTGTGATTGGTCCATTTAAACGTTGCTCATCCTTTTGTTATGGCGGGCCGGTAATTTAATTTGTCGGTTTTAATGGTGTTTTCCACGCGGCTCTGCTAACACAACCGCCCCCGCCTGCCCTCCCGCCCACGCCCACCCGTTGGGGGACATCTCTTGGAGAGAGGGAGAGAGAGAGAGAGACAGAGAGAGAGAGAGAGAGAGAGAGAGAGAGAGAGAGAGAGAGAGAAAGAGAGAGAGATAGAAACTGGTGGATGATAGGCAGGTAGAGAGTTGGGGTCGGGGGATGTAGGCTGGGAGGCTGCAGGGAAGAGAGAGAAAGGCAGGAAGGAAGAGTGAAGAAGAGGAATGACGGTAGAGAGAGCAAGGGAGGAACAACGGAAGAGAGAAAAAGATGAAGGAAGAAACGAAGCAAGCCAGAGAAAAAGGGAGGATGGAAGAGAGAGAAATGGAGGAAGGAAGGATGAAAGGAAGAGAGGAGGGAAGGAATATAAAAAGCTTGAAAGCAAGGCAGAGAGGAAGGAAGAGATTGAGATTGAAAGGAAGGGAGAGAGCGGAAGGGAAGAAACCATGGAGAGCCAGCACGAGAGAGAGAGGTGAACAGCGTGAGCAAGGTATGACGGAGATAAGGGATGAATTGGCCGTGAGAGGAGTTGAACAGAGCGGTGTGTGCCGAGAGGAGAGCAAGTGGAGGGTTCGTGAGGAGAGAGTGAGGAGAGAGTGGTGACAGTTCACTGGAGAGGGAGAGCAGAGAACAGGGGAGGCTGGGGATAAAGAGAAGCCATGTGCCAGGAGGAGGTTAAGATCGACAGCCTGAATTCAAACCGAAGCCAAAACTAACAGATTATCCCTCAGAACGGCAGCTGGAAATGGTAGAGGCCGGGCTGGTTGTGAGCGGTGGCAGCGTTTCAGTGAGAAAGGCCTTCAGGGGATGCAGTATGGTGGAGATATCATCGATGACCCTTGCCCTTCCAAGAGCCGCTCCCACCCCCCCTCCCGCCCACTGTTGCCCGGACAGAGTCATAGAGGTTCTTAGTTCCTCATCCTGTGGTGTCACGCTTTATTGCAGCTCATTGCCAAATAGACCAGCTCTGCTGCAATCTTGTATGTCATTTGGAAACGCACTCCAAGCCGTGATTTCATAGTCATTTCCTATTATATAAACCACACATGCTGCCGTGAGAACCACATGTGTAAAAACTAAACACACACACACACACACACACACACACGTACGCACGCACACAAGGCCTCTCTCCCTCAGTACCTAGCATTCTCTTCCCATCTCTGCCCTTGTATCAGTTTATGTGTGTGTGGGTGTGTGTGTGTGTTTCCACATGGTGCATCAAAGAGACACAGGCTGGGAGATCAAAGAGTTCTCTGGCTGTGTGTGTGTGTGTGTGTGTGTGTGTGTGGGTGTGTGGGTGGGTGTGTCTTCGCTGCTCTCCTCCAGTCCTCTCAGCTCCGATGCAAATGCGAGGCAGGCAATCAAGCAGGCGGGCGGGGGGGGGGGGGGGGGGGGTTTCGGCAGGCATCCATGCAGTGCTCGGTCCCCCGCTGACCATGAGACCCCACATCCACCCATCCACCCACCGGACACCAGCACCCCTCCACACCTACCGGCCGTAACCACGGAAACCTTCTGTTCCTCTCCATTTATTTTTCTTCTGTTCTGTTTTTTCTTCTGGAAGAGGCTAAAATCGGACCCTCTCTGCAGACATTGTCCTTGAATCGCATTGCTCTCCACCTCCGTTACCTCTTTCTTTGTGACTGTCTCTCTCTCTCTCTCTCTCTCTCTCTCCATGTCCCTCTCTCTCCATGTCCCTCTCTCTTTATACCTTGCTATCTTGCTCTCTTTCTTCATTTACATTTGTCGCTATCTGAGCACCTCTCTTTTACCCTTTTAGTTATCTCTCTCTCCCCCCCCTCTCTCTCTATCACTCTCCCTCTCTCTCCTTGTCCCTCTCTGTGTTTGTGACGGAAACAGAAATTGGATCTCGGGCTCTGCTGTATCGATCCCCCCCTCCTACCCCTGTCTCCTCCAGTTCCATTCGGCCTCCATTTTATCACTCCTCACCTGATGGATGGTGATCAGAGCGTTTCAAGATCAGTAGAACCACAAGAAGCTTCCGGAAAACACGTCAGCCGCCCTCGCCGTGACCTGTCGAATCACTGTGTCGTCGTTTCCTGCGTGTTCCCCGATAATAATAGGCTAATAATGAGCTATAATTGGGCTAACAATCAGGCTTACCATTATGATTGTTTTGACTAGAATTCATGCCGCCACAATTAACTGATGTGTTTCAAGGTTGATATATTTCACTGTGTTTATTTCCACTATAAATATGTCACCGATGGTGACATATTTAATATATAAATATTTGAATAGAACTTTCCTGGTTTGGTTTGACAGTAAAGCGAGCTTAAGGGCAACGTATTGGGATTGAATGAAGATTAGGTCATTTAATGCTGAACATTATTAAAACAAAAGGTAAACACTGGAATCTGGTTTAATTAACACTGAACTGATGCTAATTCTAAAGCCAAACCCTACCTTCTTGGTATAACATCCAAATTATCCTCTATTCTATCTGTTCATGATATTCAGTTGTGCACAATTAAGGTCAAGGTCACTGCAGGTACAATTATCAAATATTTTACATCATTACATCACATTACATTTATTTTGAGAATTAAAGAAACAAAAAGTGCAAGAATCATGCGAGTACATGGAGGTCATCAGCTTATATAACAAAGCAATCAATTGTACCTGCTTGCTTCCACCTAATTGTACCGCGGGCCAATCACATGACTGGATTCCTCCGTCACACGCAAACAAGGTGGGACATTTACTGACATGTGGTCTGGTTCCCCCCCACCAACCTGCTCGGCCTGAAGAACATGGAGATCATGTCTGAACAAGGGCTGTGAATGCACAGACACACACACACACACACACACACACACACACACACACACACACACACACACACACACTCTGTGTAGGACTAGCCAGGTCTAGAGACAATGACATGGAAGACTGTATTTTATTCACAAAACCCAGCTTTGGAGTCTTTCTCTCTGTCTCCATGTGCATAGAAAACACTCGCCACACTCAAACTGTTATGCGTCTTGTGTTATGTTGGTGTGCATTTGTGGAAAAAGGGGTTTGAGTGAGTGCCAAAAAGTGTGTCCGGATATGTGTATTTCTGTGTGTGTGTTGTGGTTGTTTGTTGGTTGTGCATGTACCGAGGCATGTGCGCTTGTTAGATTGTATAAACACATTTGTATATACATGTATATTTATTCATGAATAAGTTTGGTTTATTCATATTTGACTTGGAGTGCATATGTGTAAAACATTTATGCATGTTTGTGTTCCCTTGTTTGTGATATATATGTGCATATATATATGTGTGTGTGTGTGTGTGTGTGTGTGTGTGTGTGTGTGTGTGTGTGTGTGTGTGTGTGTGTGTGTGTGTGTGCCTCAGCTCCTGTATGGTATTGCCTTCGCAAAGTCCTCTGTGTCTGCTTTGACTTTGATTCAGGAAAGAGAGAGAGAGAGAGAGTGAGAGAGAGAGAGAGAGAGAGAGAGAGAGGGGGGAATGGCCCGAGGACGAGTCACAGAGACTTGAAATGAAGAAGGAGAGAAAGAGAGAGAAAGAGAGAGAGATGAAGGGGGGGAGGAGGCACAGTGGCACAGTGGTGATGATAGATGCATCGCTGGAGAGAGAGAGAGAGTCAGAGAGACAGAAAGAGAGAGAGAGAGAGACACTGCGTTAACTGCCAACCCCGCTCACCCAGATATTTGCAAGGAACAACGGCGTCTGCCGGCGCGTCGCGCAGAGTGCTGCGTGTCGGGGCGGGCTCCTTCCGTTAAACTGTTGTTGACGCCGTTGACGTTGTGTTAATACACGTCAGCCCGAGAAATGATTCCTGCTTCTGCCCTCAGAAATTAATCCCCCTACCAGGGGGTTTTCAAACAGAGAGACGGAGGGGGGGCGGGGAAACTCAACGCCTTGCCACATGCACAATGGCGTACCCAACAACAGGTCCTGGTTTAAAAGGTTGTGTTAGGTGTGCACAGCCTTAGCGGTTCATTTACTCAACCGCCAGTGCACAACTGTACAGATGGCCTGTGTGTAGACGGATAAATTCAATGTTCTGCGTATTACCATGGAAACCGAAACCGTCCCCGACTTCAGGAAATCCATTGTAATAAGGATGAGGTGTTCACTGGCTAATCTCTGAATGTCCCCCCGCCTCGCCCCCCCACCAATGATCTGTTGTAAGCTGACTCGAGAGCCGACCACTCACTCTCTCTTAAATAAGACGTCGTGAACACACACACACACACACATACACACACACACACACACACACACAAACACACACACACCGTCCGTAAACAGCGTCACCTGCGTCAATTGTGAAGAATATCAGATTGAGACGAGAGCTTTTATTTCTCTTTGAAAACATTACACTTTGGTGGGGGTAGTGGGGTTGGATAGGCGGGGGGGGGGGATACAATTTGGGGAGGCATAAATTAACACACACACCCTCCTTAAACACAGCCGGTTTGGACTTATTGCAGGGACAGCTAAAAAAGAGTTGTCAGGGCTTTAAAGGTCCCATGGCATGAAAATCTCACTTTAAGAAGTTTTCTAACATTAAGTTGAGTTCCCCTAGCCTCCCTATGGTCCCTCAGTAGCTAAAAATTGCGTTAGGTGTAAACCGAGAAGTAGTTATCTTGCTCTGCTGAAACACTGAAATCGCTGAAACGCTTCGATTTGGCTTCCGGCCCCATATGACGTCATATTGGGCCATGTTACCTCCCCTTTCTCTGCTTGGCCCGCCCAGAGAATTTGGCCCGCCAATGAGACAATGAGCTAGGACTGCGAGCTCCACATGTGTGTGTGTGTGAATACACACACTGTAATGCAAGTGTTCTTTGTTATTTGGATAACTGTTCTGCTGTTGGTGTTATGGCGCATAACACGCAACACAATAACTAGACTAGACTGCGTCGGGTTGGTTGAGAATGAATTGGGAACCGCGACATGGAGGAGAAAAGGATTGTTGCCCAGGATTGTCTGTCGTAGCGGGCAGCCCCGGGGGCAGCCAGTGTTCAGAGGGCAGCGGGCAGCCCCGGGGGCGGCCAGCGTTCAGCGGGCAGCGGGGCTCCGACGGACCGCTCCGACGGACCGCTGCCGCGGCAGCGGGGCTGGGCGGGCAGCCCCGGGGGCGGCCAGCGTTCAGCGGGCAGCGGGGCTCCAACGGGCAATCCTGGGAGACAATCCTTTTCTCCTCCATGTCACGGTTCCCAATTCCTTCTCAACCAACCCGATGCAGACAACCCTGGGCAACAATCGCGGGCAACAACATCCCTTTCTCCTCCATTTCGTGGTTCAGTCTGTACTTAATATTGACGTGGAAGTGGAAGAACCAGAGGCGTCTGAGAACCCGACGCAGTCGTTTGAGATTCATAATATCATCCGAAGGCGCAAACAGCTTTTGACCATGATAATATATATTATATTATATAGATATCTAAATATAATATGATATTATTTAGATATAGAGCTCCAGGACTCCCTCCGGAGCACCTGGAGTGTTCAGTGTTCCACTGTAAACACTAGCGCATGGCACCGTGGCCGCATGCTGCTCAGGGCCACACCCCCACCCTCCACCTTGACCCGCCTCTAAAAACGGCACGTTTGTGGAGAGCTCATTGTGGGACTGGCTCGTAGTGGCTGTAACTCTGCACCAAGGCTGAATTTCTTGAACGTCTTCAAGTACTGTATTAGGGGCCCACTAACACCTATTTTAAAGCATCCATAAAATAGCATGCCATGGGACCTTTAATGCTTTTATTTGTGGTACATTTTATAGTCGCTGATTCTTTTTTCTTCTTCTGAGGAATCTGTGAAAACACTACATATTTAATCAAGAGTTGAGGGGCTCAGGGACGCTTTGCTCAACGTCTTCCTCATGTTTTGACTCTCCCCCCCCCCCCTAATAATTGCCTCTCCGGGGTGTTGTTTCCTGCGGCGCGTTTCTTTTTGGCGGCACGACGGAAATTGTAGAAGAGTATAACAACTTTGTTGGAGGCGAGATAGAAAATTGATTTCGTGCCAACAAGGACACATGTAAACATTGGAAAACATGCACACACACACACACACACACACACACATGCACACACACATTGGAGCGAACACTCACAGACAAACACACACACACACATACCTATACACCCATTCTCATACAAAAACACACACACAAACACACACACACATACACACGACAACACTCACACTCACACACACACAAACACCATTATTTTTACAGTCACCCCACATACTGTGCATGAATGTTACAGTCGTCTGACACATGTTTTTTAGTGTACAGCGAGACACTTTTTAGAGTGCTCTTTAAATCCTCTGCGGTTCCACAGTGCATGATACGGGCCGAGCATTTCTGAGCGTTTCTGGCATTTGCCAGAAACAGGAGACAGGATTTACTCTGACCACCACCATGAATCAGCTTGCAGGAACGGTCGGTAACACTGTTGGAAAACTAAGAAGAAAGAAGTCTACTGGAATTCTAGAAGGACGATAGCAATGGTATCTTTGGGTTGTGTACCCAATGCTACATGGCTAAAGGCTGACGCTATTGCTAGTAGGAGCATCAATTCTAGATACAAGTGTATTTCCTCTGAAGGTCATTGATGCTGGCAATGTTTCTTATTCGCCGAGTGGCCATTTTGGTACTAGATAATAGCTAGCATACAGAACCAAGATGGAACCAAGATGCGACTGGGTGAAGAAGGCCCAGGATGTCCCGATGGATGGGGTTTTAATTGATTTAGAATTGTTCTCGGAGTCTTCTAAAAGGATGCTATTTTTCAATCAGTTTAATCAGATTCTCCTGAAGTGAAGTAGGACTCCAGTTGAGGCTGTTTGAGTGCTTTCAAACTGATTGTTTTAGCATCTGCACACAATTTGTACGAGGATACACGCTCCATGTACACATTGGGCTAGAGACTCTGCTGTCGGAGCGAGCCAGCCGGGCCCTGTCCCTGTCTCAGAACTCAGGATGTTATAAACCTCCAGTCTGTTCTGCTACATGAATCACCCCTCAGCATGGCTCGTCTCCCTTATTCCTGTCCTGCATGGCTTACCTTTCTAGCATGTGACCCGTCTATTATGTTCTATGATGTCTACACAAGGTCAAGTCACTGCTGGGATGACCCTCACCCCCTCCCAACCCCCCCCCCCCCCCCCTCATAAAAGAATCATGTACACGTGAAAAAAGTACAAGAGAAAGGTAGGGCGGCACCACTTTGATGCCGGAGACCTATTACCGGCTTATGGCCGCTCTCAGAACGGGAAGCGAGTCTGGACAGGCCCTTGGGCCTGGCAGCCATGGAGAGACACACACTGTAATCAGGCCTCTGCTAGCATGCAGCTCATCGCGTATGCAAATGCCACACACACACACACACACACACACACACGCACACACACGCACACACACACACACACACACACACACACACACACACACACACGTAGCGAAAGTACAAGAATGAGGTACCAAGGCGTGAGCACAGTTTACGCGCTTTTGTCTTAATGCACTATTGATGTACCGCATTCCGTCGCAATCAGCGAAGCCACGGCTGTTCCGCTCAGTAATGTAACACCAGCGCTGGGTTGGAAGTGATGTTGTTGATTAGTTTAATCATTATGTGCAGTGTTCATCACACACTGGTGTGTGGCCCTTCTTTTTTTTCTCTCCTCTTTTCCTTACTTCTCATTTTGCACGTTTTTGTTGTTTCTCTAGATTGCTATATAAAGACGCACGTGCACACACACACACTTCACCGTCACAGCACATGAACGTGTGTCTTAGAGTAATTGTGTGGGAGGGATGTGTCTCAGAGAAAGTGAGAGAGTGGGAGAGAGAGTGAGAGAGAGAGAGAGAGAGAGAGAGAGAGAGAGAGAGAGAGAGAGAGAGAGTCTTTGTGTGTGTGTGTGTGTGTGTATGCATCGCAGTATCTCACAGTCACCCCTGCTGACTGTGGACAACCTGTGTTTCAAACTGTCACAGTATTTATAGGATCCTTGAAGGAAAAGAAAGCAGCCTATTTTGTGTGTTGTTGTGTTCCTGTTGGCTGCTGTGTGTGTGTGTGTGTGTGTGTGTGTGTGTGTGTGTGTGTGTGTGTGTGTGTGTGTGTGTGTGTGTGTGTTCCTGTGTGTGTGTGTGTGTGTGTGTGTGTGTGTCCCTGTATGCGTGTGTGTGTGGGGCGCTCACTCAAAACCCTTACCCCCCCCGCCCAAACTATCTTCATGTTGTTTCTCGCCGATGTTATCAGTTCACCTTTTTCCGGGTTCAGGTAAAAAGACAAACTTTATCAGCACTCATGTCGAGCACAAGGAATGATAACATGGCGTCCAAGTCAGCTAATATCGAAGCTGCACAAAGCCAGCATCACATTGTCTGAATATCAAAGACAATGATAAACTGTGCCGGCGTGTGTGTGTGTGTGTGTGTTCCTACGCCGCCCCCCTGTTCTCTCTCTTTTCCCCCTCCTGCCTCCTTGTTATTTTCTTCCCCCTTCTGTTTGTGTTTCTCCTCCTGTTTCCTTTTTGGCTCTCTCCGGCTGTGAGGATAGACACGTACGTACGTACAAACAAACAAACAAACACACATACACAAACACAAACCAAAACCAAGCACACATAGCAAACAAACACACACAAACACACACAAACACACCCACCGACGCACACACACACACACACACACACGGTTTCTTTGTATCCCGGTGCTGACGTTGCCCTCCAGTCATCCTTGGTTTCGACGTCCCTGCTCATCCCTCAAACAAATTGACTCTCCAGACAAAGGTCGCACCATCCGTCCACGTGAAAAAATAGCCCTGTGTGCGCACACATAGACACACACGCACACACACACATACACACACACACACACACGCATAGACACACGCACACACACGCAGACATGCACACAACGAGTTCATAATCCTCATCTGTCCTCATCTGTTCATCTGTCCACTGTTCAATTGGTGGCCCTGGGTGTGTGGCGGTGAGCACCATCTGTTGTCTTGTATCCTTGAAGATCCTGTCATTCAGAGACAGACAGGCATGGCTATCCCCGCCAGACCCCGGTCCGCCCTGATGGCTCATCTGACAGTGCTCTCTGGCATTGACTCATCTGGTCTATTTTTTTTCCTCTACCATGTCCACAGTGGTTAGGGAAGTGGAATGTGTGGGCGTTTGATGGGCCTGTTAGATGTATGTGTCATTTTTGTTCCCTTTTTGTTGTTCTGTTTTTCGTTTTTTTTATATGGAACACAGAGGCGGATAGCAAGAGTACAGTACTTCGTGTTGTGTCTCGTGTTGTGCGCAATTCAACGGAATAAGCCACCCTTGTTCGACAGCAGAACGTCTCCACCGTATCCGCCCTGAAATCTGGTCGCATTTGCTATCTCTGAGAAAGCATATAATTTATTAAAATATAATATAGAACTAGAAAACGTGCAGTGTTCACGGATTTCAGTTAATCATACAAACAATCAAGTGTTTCGACCATCCTTACAGAATATCTTACCTTTTTCTTCCAACCGCTATTTCACAAATGAGAGGTCAAATATGACAAGCAGAAAAGGGCTAATTTGTACAACAAAACGATGAAAATAGTACCCGATATTACCAAGACAGATGCATTGGTATTCAGCGCTCTATCTCTGCTCCTTCCCTCGCTACATCTAATCGCCAGGGAGAAGTGTTGCCTATCACACACCTGTGATTGACAGGCAAGATGGAGTCCCCGAACCAATCAGGAAAGAGATGATCAATGATCATCACCTGATTAGTTAGAATTAGCCGGGAGCGGTCTGAAATCTAAATTGGCCCATGCAGAGGCAGGTGCAGTCAACTCAAAGCAGATATTCTCAAGAGCTTTTCACTCACTAATAGCTGAGTGATGTGTCTAAGACATTTCTGAAAAACCACACCATAAAAATAGCTCTTGACCTACAGGGGTCTTAAACTATCCCCCGCATGTCGAAGGAGGGGAGGGGCCAAAGGACATGGCTGCCCATTCAGCGCCTGATCCAAACAAACCGTGATATCTCTCTCCTCCAGAGAGGATGCTGTGGTCTTCTCTGAAGTGATCCCATGGTTCACCGGTGCCTTTGTAAGGATTTCCGCTACAACACTTGATAATTCTTTCTTTACCTTAGCTTCACCCCTCTCCCTCGCCTCCTTCTCCTCCTCCGATCCCCCTGATTCTAGTCTTCTGCCCTCACCTGCAGCGGCTATTAAAGTCCACTCTCTCCTCCTTCCCCCACAGCAGCAACTGATCTCGTTCCTGATCTTGCCATTTATTTTTTACGGGCTGTCGTTAGTGCGATAGGGAAACACCTCCTGCAGGGCGGATCATTAGCCAAGGAGTGGGGGGTTAAAATACCGCGTTCAGCCGCACTCTTCCCACATTCCTGATTGTCAGGTTTAATTATAGCACTGCAGGCGCTTCATACTGTATGTCACGTTTTTCGGGTTTCATGGTTAAGGTTACACACAACTCCTCCCACCCCACAGAAAAACACGCACACACACGTACACATACAGACGCAACACAAACACAGACTCAACACAAGCACACACACACACACACACACACACACACACACACACATACACACACACACATACACACACACACACACACACACACACACACACACACACACACACACACACACACACATATATATTTAGACATCCACATCTCTCCCGGCAGATGGACACTAGACTCTAATGAGCTGCCTGTCGTACCAGGAAGCGAGCCCAACGGGCAGGGAGGTGTGCGTTGGAAACTGGTGTTTTTCTTCAGAGCACGATGGCACGCTGCGCGCTGCATAATTAGCAAGCGAGCCGTGAGCCAGCGGAGGGCAAGGTTTCAGATAGTTAGCGAGAGGGGGTGAGAATCTGGGCCGGCCGACCCGGTGTGAATCACCAGTGTCAGCAGGGCTCAGAGAGGCAGCGGGCGATGGTAAAGAGGGAGGATTTAACCACATCTGCTCCCCGGGCCGCCGAGGCATGAGATGAGGAGAGAGACTCTCTTTCTCATACTGCCCACCACCCCCTCCCCCCCCCCCCCCTCCCTTCTTGCCCCCATACTGGCCATCCGCAGCCTTGACCCCTCCCCCCCCCCCCCCTCTCCTCTCCGTACAAAACCTAATGCGTCTCAGGCACGCGCATGTGCACTCGTGCACACCAAGCTGCATTCACCGCAAGCACTCGCATAGCCACACACACATAGCCACATGCACACACATAGCCACATATGCGCACACCCTCACTCGTACGTTTCCTCATGCTCTCTCACACACACATACGCTTGCACTCTCGCGGACTCAGACTTGTGCACACCGATAAATGAACAGTTGCATTCATATGCACACACAAACACACACACACACACACACACACACACACACACACACACAAACACACGCACATGCACACTCCACATCTTTCTACTGCGTTTATCCATCTCCATCTCATCTGCCCGTCTGCCTGTGGAGGGCCGCACCGTCAAAACAAGTGATGCAAGCACCCTCATACAGCCTCTTAAAAACCAGCCCGCCGCCGCCCCACCGCCGCCCCACCGCCACCCCACCGCCACCCCCTGTCCCGACATGAAATCCCTTGAAGCGGGGGAACTTCACTCGGGTTTCGGCTTTGGCTGGCTGATGAGTCAAATACAATTAAGAATAGAAAATAAATACTGCGCAATAAACTGGGTTTTTCCTTAATCACCACTGTGTGAAATCACAGTTTGGAGCAGACAGGGTTTGCACCGCAACAGCAGGCTGTAATCTGGGGCTGTTTTCCGGTGCTGGTGAGCCAATGCTTCGCCCAGACAAGCCAGTGAAGGCTTAGTCGCTTCTTCCACACGTTGGTGTGTCTCGCCAAACCCTTATCTCTCTTGATGGTTGACAGTGTGCAGTAGGTTCCTGGTTGTTGTTCCTGTGTTTTTTGTCGACCAATGAGCCGAGAGCTGGGCGCTAATTCAATATTATCAACTATTGTCTTTGAGTGGTATCATAAAGTCATGAAATACGGATATTGACTGATGTCCGGTGTGGTCGTCGAAAAATGGAATTAGGTGAATAGGTGACCGTATAAAACATGGTCATTAAAACGCTAAGACGCGAAATGGAAATATACTCTATACGTCTACCTGAAATTACTATTGACTTTAATGTGATGAGCCTCCGTTGGACTATTCAGAAATGTATTTTGAATTCATAAGCATGTGGTCATGAATATCGATATTGAGGTAAAAGTCCAATCCATTATTCCATTTAACCCGGCCCGGGTTGAGCCCCCAACGTCGGGGGATGGGATAAAGAAGGATAAAGATGAGGACATATGGCTGGGGCGAGCAAGGGATTAAAGAATGCTTCAAATTGAAAGGGAAAAAAACGTCAATTCTTTGCTAGTGCGTTGTAAGGTTCTTACGTTGATAGCATCGCAGTACAATTCTTGTAAACAAAGAGCGATGCATGGGCTGGCCAGATGTAGAATATATCAGTTATAGGACGGGATCAGAAATCACCAACCATTGAGCATTGACTACAGATATTTCCAGGCTATTTTAAGCTACGAGCTAGTTCAAAAGCTATACATTGCGGCTTTACGCATCGTGGTGGCTTATAAAGGTAGTAGAGGGAGTGAATTGACCTTCTTCAGTAGAACTCAGCAGTAGGGAGGAATTCCTCCCTACTGCTGAGTTCTACTGAAGATGGTGTGTTGTATATGCTTTTATCCAAAGCCTTTGCATGTCAGCGTGTCAGCGTTAATGTTGGATTCATGTAGGGCTGACTTGCTGGATTGTTGGACTGTTTGTGTACGTATGTGTATGTAAGGCCTGCCTGTGCCAAGGGTTGTATGTGTGTCCATGGTGGTATGTGTGTGTGGTTATGTGTATGCGGGTCTATTTGTAATGCATTGCATTTATACATGCAGAGCGGCGTCTGTGTGAGAGTGCCTATGATTATGGATGCGTGCGGATCGGTGGGCCTCTAAGTGCAGGGGGTGGCATGGAGTTGTGAGGTGGTGTTGGACGGTGGGGAGCAGTCTAGTGGTAGTCACTGAGGGAGAGAGAGACCGAGAGAGAGAGAGAGAGAGACCGAGAGAGACCGAGAGAGAGACATTAGCCGTGTGTTTGTCCAGAGCTTCTTCAAACATGAGCTTTGGAACCCCAGCTCGTGTCCGTGCAGTCGTTGGGCTTATCGTCATCGACGTCGCGACCCTCATCGTTCTAGGTAATGACCCCTGGCGACGGGGGATCGGGGGGAGGGGAGACAGTCGGCTTTATTTGCTTTTAATTCCACCCCCCGGCGTCCCCTCTTGGTTTCACTTGGTACATCCCGACACATCTCCTGCCTGCACGGAAAAACACATTTGTGACATGCGTGAGATATACAGGAGTGCGCCTACCTCTGATTCATTGTCCTCCTGATGTACAGGGAAGAGCAGAGCGCCCCCTCCCCCCAGCAGCCCCTCTAGCCAGCATACACTCGTTCTGCACAGCCACGGCCTGAATAGAAATGCTCCCTGATGTGTGTGTGTGTGTGTGTGTGTGTGTGTGTGTGTGTGTGTGTGTGTGTGTGTGTGTGTCTGCATGTGTGTGCGCGTGTGTGCACGCGTCAACATACATACATTCTAATGTAAAGCTACGCTATCCAGGGCAGGTGACGAAGAGCCACCCTGCATAGTGTAGCCTTGGATAGCATAGCCTTGGATAGTGTAGCCTTGGATAGCGTAGCCCTGGATAGTGTAGCCTTGGATAGCGTAGCCCTGGATAGCGTAGCCTTGGATAGCGTAGCCCTGGATAGCATAGCCTTGGATAGCGTAGCCCTGGATAGTGTAGCCTTGGATAGCGTAGCCCTGGATAGCGTAGCCTTGGATAGCGTAGCCCTGGATAGCGTAGCCTTGGATAGCGTACCCCTGGATAGCATAGCCCCTGATACATTAGCCCTGTATAGCATAGTGTAGCTTTGTGTTCCCCGAGGAGACGGGGTTTGGTGCAGCGAGTGTTGTTGTTGTTGTTGAGTGTCCTCAACAACAACAACAACAACAACGACAGCAACAACCACCTCCCCTGGGTGGTGGTGGTGTTGTGGCTCCCGTACTACATTGGTTAAACCGTGGTGTTTTGTTGGCCCTCAGGAAGGTGTAGCTGGGAAGTTCCATAAGCACTGTGTTATTCCAGTATGCTAAAGAGACCAACCCCAGAGCGCGTTCCCATCTGTGGCATCCTGGATCGCCCCCGCAGCCTGCACCACACAGGGCCCTATCTAGAAGTGGGTCTTTTCAGTCCCCGGCCAACACAGCCTTCAGATTGTATCTCGGTGGTGTTTATGACGTTTTTTATTTGCGTATTTTATTTTTAGGATCTTTTAGTGCCACTACCTTCGCTTTCACCGTCCATCTGGCTCCAGAAGCAGAACCCTCTAGTCTCATTGTTCTCCCGCTCTGTATTTCTCACTCTTTATCGTACTCCTGTTTCTATTTCTGACTTTCTCTCTTTACAGCCAGACAGAAAGACAGACAAACTGACATACGGACACACACGTGGACACACATACTCACTCACACACACACACACACACACACACACACACACACACACACACACACACGTACATAGTCCTACACAAATATCTTTCTCTCTCCTTATCGTCTCCATTGTTACTTAATCTTGTTCTACCACCTCTCTAATTACCATGTGGCTCCTCTCGTGGTCTCTCTCTCTCTCTCAGAGTTGGTTGTGTGAGTGCAGTGCTTGTTTAATTAGCGTTTTTGCCCATGTTTGCCGGCTATTTGTTTGTTTATTTTCTAAGTAGCTGTTGCAAACTGAGCATAACATTGTAACACCACAAACTTCGATTGGCGTGGCGCCACGTCAGCAGCAGTTTTGCTCCAAACTATTTGTCGTGAGAGATGGCGACGCTGGGTGATTCCACCGAACCCCGACTCACTTGCAGGCATGGCTGCAAGTGCATGCCAGACGCCTCGGTATCAGTGGAGGATGTTTTATTAGCAGTATGCAGAGTATTTGATGCTAAAAACATAATTTCGGCCGACTGTATGGACGGCGCCATCGTTGTTTTTCTTTCGGAAACGGCGCATGTCGATAAACTGATCAAAGAAGGACTTATAATCAAAGACTCAACCGTCCATGTTTTACACAGCCTTCCAAGAGGAATATTCTCTCAAATGTACCCCTCTTTTTGACAATGACGTATTGGAAAAGATCCTGTCCAGATATGAAAAACAAACTATAAAACAGGCAAACGTTTATTATTCCAAATGCACAGCATCTGGATTTGGATGTGGCTGTGGAATTGATGCAGGAGGGGAAGGAATATGTAATATACATTTCCTCCAACTGCATGAAATGTTTTGCATGGGGAGAACATCGACATTTGAAAATATCTTGCCCAAATACGGAGCGCATAGGATGGCTTTTTGGGGCTACGGACACCGCAGTTGGAGCTGCAATGAATCAAGCGGTTGAGGCACAGCTGGTACCGCACCTACACCACCGGAACCTTTGGTAGATTCCCAGAGCCCCGGTCCTTAGAGTGCTGGAGTGCAGGGGATGTCTACGCAGCAGACCGGTGGAATACAGCAGGAGAAAGAGGTCGCTCATAGTGAGGCATCAGCAGCCAACTTTTTCCTTTTTTTTACTGAATGTTTCAGATTGTTTTCTTTTTGTTTCCTCTTCTATATACGTTGTTGGGTAAACTTGGGTTTCTGTTTAATCAGAATAGTTTTTTTCAGTGAGGTGCAGTAAGGAGAGAGTGAAAAATATGTACAGAAAGCATAGAAAGGATGTAGTGGGGGTGTTTAAAGTGAGGACCAGGGTGGCAGCTGATTTTACATACTGTAAAATGACAGACAATTTCTTGTTTTTCAATCTGCCTAGGTGCTATGGTGATTTGATATGTTCCACTGATGGAAAAATATTCTATGTTTAATAGGATGGGGATTTTTTTTGTCTCATTTGAAAAAAAGGGAAAGAAAATGATGGTTCATGATGTATCACATGTCTGATTGATGGAATACAATTTTAAAAGGCTTTCACTCTGTCTCTCGCTCTCTCCACCCTTGCTTTCGCATCTTGTCCCTCTCGCCAGAATCTGTCTCTTCTCATTCCCACCATGCCCCTTCATCCTGACAGGGTAAGCGAGCAAGACAGCGCATGAGAGTGGGAGAGAGGAATAGGGGGAAGATAAGCAATCGATAGAAGACAGATCGATTGAGGATGGATCTATAGTAGACAGATAGAAAAACAACATCAGCCTCACAGGCTCAAACTTGTTCTCTCAGTGATCCAGGCACAATCCGGCACTGGGGAAACATACACAAACACACTTACACACATACACATACACCTAGCCTGACATCCACACCCACACACACACCTGCTCACACACACACCTGCTCACACACACACACATCCTAAACAGGTTGGTTTTCTTTCCCCCAATTCATTCTTTTTTTTTGCGGACATCCCTGGAAAAGGGGAACGTTTTGTGCACGTAGTCTGGCGAGGTTGTCCCCGGCTCTCTCGCTCTCTAGTTCTCCCCCCTCCTTCCATTTCTATAAACCTCCTCCAGACAGTCACTATAAATGTTTAACAAGGTCAGGTTTTTTTTTCTTTTTGGGGGGGTGGGAGAGATTTGTGCGCTCAGCGTGTATCTGCTGAGTGTGTATCTACTGGACTTCCTGTTAGGTTTCCAGAGAGAGAGAGAGAGAGAGAGAGAGAGAGAGAGAGGACGGTACAGAGCAAGAGTTCATCATGCTGATACAATGAAAAGTAGTTGGTACCTCTGAGGTCTTCCGCAAGAAGAGCACGATATGCCCTTTCTCCACCTCCCCCTCACTCCCCCTCCCTCCCCCTGTCTCCCCCTGCCCCCCTGTTGTGGGTTGTTTATTGGGCTTATGTAACCAAACAAGTGACTCACACAGTAAAGGGAGGGGAGTGCTGCTTCTATGTTTACCACCTGGGCGGCCTGTGACAACACAG
Organism: Micromesistius poutassou; assembly: GCF_964030765.1. Lineage (NCBI taxonomy): Eukaryota > Metazoa > Chordata > Actinopteri > Gadiformes > Gadidae > Micromesistius > Micromesistius poutassou. Next base: position 6,684,877 of record NC_140291.1, on the reverse strand, counting down.
CTGTTGCGTTTCATCAATTCATCAACGTGAATCCAACTTTATTGATGTGCCTCTTTGCCTGTGCAAAACTGCTTTATGAAAGAGCTTTATGTTGACTGGTTTTGCGTAGCAAAGCCTATTTTTATTTTCAACTTCTTTAAGTGTCTTTTTATTTCTTGTGTAAAATGTCCCTTCCCTCCGTGCTCGTTTGCCTCTTACCATAGAACCTGGTTTCTGTCTCGCTTTCTCCTGGGTCCTCCATGCCATAGACCTCTGCGCACCGCACCACAGGGGGGCTCTGGGGGACGTGGGTCGTAGCTCCCTCCTTCCCTCCCTGGAACCATCCATCCCTCCCTCCCTCCCTGCCTCCCTTGCACCAGTCATCCTTCCCTCCCTCTAACCTGCCATCACTCCCTCCCTCCCTCCCTCCCTCCCTCCCTCCCTCCCTTGCACCAGCCACCCCTCCCTCCCTCCCCCCTCCATCCCTCCAACCTGCCATCCCTCCCCCCCCCTCCTTCCCTCCCTCGAACCAGCCATCCCTCCCTCCCCCCTCCATCCCTTCCTCCCTCCCTCCTACATTGTGGGCTCTTGGCCCCAGGGGTTTCCCTATGTGTGTGTGTGTGTGTGTGTGTGTGTGTGTGTGTGTGTGTGTGTGTGTGTGTGTGTATGAGAGAGAGAGTGTATTTAAAGACTCTTATAGAGCACTTCTCCTCTATCTGCTTATCATCGGCCACCATGCTCCACCACACCCACCAATTTAGCATGCCGGGCCCCCGGGCCCCAGGGCCCACCACAGGGCCGGGCTGCACTCACTCACACAGGGGCTCTTAAGGGCTCCCGCATGGCTCGCCGCCCTCTCATTCATGGACTCACAATGACCGTGTGCGCCGAGTCCCCTAATTCATGTCCTGTTGATTCATGGTCTCCTTCATAGCCTTCACCGCCCACGTATTATTATTCTCTCGTAGAGTTCCCTCTCTCTCTCTCACACATTTTTCTCTCTCTCTCTCCCCCTCTCACACGTTTTTACTCATTTTCGTTATTTTTCTCTGTAACCTCTCTTTCTCTTTTTTCAATCTTTCGGTCACTTCTATTGGACTCTTCTCTATATCGCTCTATCCATCTGTCTGTGTCTATTGTCTTGTCTGTATCTCCGTGCATCAATCTTTGGGTCTAGCTGTCCATCCGTCAATCTATCTTCATATCTATCAAAGAAAATCTCTCTTGTTTCTATATTGTAGCACTCAAAGCAGTTTGCAGATTTCATGAATTCTATGTCCATCCATCCATCCATCAATTCATCTATCCATCCATCTTTCTGTCTATCCATCTATCTGTCCATCTTTATGTCTATCTATTGATCTATCGATCGATCTATCGATCTATCTACAGTATCTTATCTATCTACCGTTCTCTGTACTTATCCATGTATCTATGTATTTATCCATCTGTCCATCTATCCATCCATCCTTCTCTGTTTATTTTTCAGGCTACTCAGTTCACGCTGTCATTAATGCCTCACGCCTGTCAGTCAGCTCTGCCTTTAAAATGCCTTGGTAGTTTAAAACCCTCAGCGCTATGACAAGCATCTCTGAGATGTGTTGGCACAATACCCACAGAGAATACACTTACTCACTACCTCTTGTTTTTGTGTGTCTGTCTGTGTGTTTGTGTGTGTGTAAGTGTGTGTGTAAGTGTGTGTGTGCATGCGTGTGTGTGTGTGAGAGACCCTTGGCTTGATCGAGCAGCTCTCCATATAGCTGTAAAGTTTAAGCAGTTCTGCCTCCACATGTATTTGTATTTAACACCATCCAGACTAGAATCCACAATCAGCAGTCCAACCCGCGGCGGAACAGTTTGTTCCATGACGGAGTTCCCGGAGTAAAGGTCAAAGGTTGTTCCATTTAAGAAGAGGATTGATTAGAGCGGGAGAGCAGCACACAGGGTGCGACAAAAGATCTGTCTTTTTTTCCCTCGTCGTGATGTCTCATAATTACGAAGGCATAATTTAGCTTACCTTTCATGGAGATTTTAGACAGAGGAGAGGAGTGGGCTGACAGGATGAGGGCGCACACAATGTCCCCAGTAGAATGGTTCTGGTAGGTGTAGCGCGCTAGGACGTGGTATACTGTTAAAAAGGACTTAATGGGGGACATTAGGAAGGCTGGCTTCAACTACCATCTGCAAGTTCTTAATTTGAGAGCTACAATGTAATTCTGATTACCAGAGAGCCATTATACCTCCCGAATTTATATATTTGTTCCCTTCTTTGTCATTTAGCAGCAGATGCTTTTATACCCAAGCCACTTAGCAGTACCTGAGACCGAGAACAAACAAATAAAATATCTGCAGTGCGAAGAAGTTTCTAACAAAACACAACAACACCTGGTCACAGCTCGGAGAAGCTTAAGAAACAAGTCCTCGTGTTTGTCTTTCTAGTGTTTGTCGTGTTTGTCTTTCAAGTGGTGATCAAGTGCAGAGGGAGAGACAGCACACTCTTCCACTTGTCCCTGGCATTGACCCCCCCCCCCCTGTCCTCATGTTCGTCCTCTTAACTCCAGCCGTGTGTGTGTTAAAACTTTTTATGCCCTTCCCATGAGGGGTCGTGGGAGTGTGGAGGAAGAGGGGATCAGCCAATCAAGGGGAGCAGGAGGTTGGTGGTGTGGGAGGGGGGTGGACAGGGGACACGGAGGGGCTCTCACTGGCTTCCTCCTCCTCAGCCTGCACCCGGTGCCCCGGTGTGAGCGTCACGCTGCCCTGTGGGCCCTTGCATTACAGGGGAGGGGAGGAAATGGCCTGTTGTTAATGGCCGCTTTGATTACTCTGCTTTTGCTAATGTAGCCCACATGAAAGACGGATAGTGGAGGGAGAGATAGAGAGAGGAGAGATGAGGGTTGGAGGGGGCAGGCGGGGGGGGGGGGGGGCAGGGGGGGCAGGGGGCGAGGGGCGGGAGATAGAGATGGAGACTTCTATATACCATAGGGGCAGCTCTACCGATGAAGACATGGAGCTGGACGAGAGAGAGAGAGAGAGAGAAAGATGGATAGATAGACAGACCCCCCACACACACACACACACACACACACATTCTGTGTGAAGTGGTGGGAGATTGGTTTGGATTTTAGTAGGTATTTTGTTTCTCAAAAATCCAATCGCAATATGGTCCTAAACAGCGGTAACCTGAAACAGGTAGAAACACAAACACACACACACACACACACACACGCTCAAGTACAGTTGAATCACTGCGCATTGAGCCAATAACAGCTCGCACTTAGGCACACAAAGCCGTGCGGCTCTGGAGCCGGTGTGTGTGTGCGGTGGCAGAGGAAACACAGGAAGTGTTCATCTGGGCGGGAGGCTGATGGGAAGGTGCCTGCAGGCGGTCTGCGGCGGTCTGAGTGTTACACAACCAGGGGAGGAACGAGGTGGACTTTAAGAGCAGGGTGAGCCAGATGGCATGGGACTGACGCGTCCTGA
>NC_140291.1:6673918-6676418 GCF_964030765.1 Micromesistius poutassou | reverse complement strand
TTTCTACGTATCTGCTTTCTGTATCTGCATTCTCCCTCGTCGTGGCCTTATAACTGTTTACCATCATGTGCATTAGCTTGAGACCTCATTTGGTTGAGACGGAAATCAGGGTCCTGTGGTTTTTCTTTCTTCCCTCCGTTCCCCTACTGCGCAAACACAGAGACAAAACAAAAGGAGCCGCATTACGACATGACCTCTGACCCACCCCCCCCCCCCCCCCCCCCTCCTCCGAAGAAGAAGTCAATTCTCAATTCTCTGTGTTCTTAGCCTGCCTACTGTACTGTGTGATTGCTGCGGGAGAGCCGGTCAATTCCAATTCCTTTGTGGTAATTGTGGTGAATGCCTTCTCGAAATGCGGCTCCACCTGCCTGTGTGCGCAGGACGAGTTTACCCTAGCACGCACGCAAGCGCCACTTAACGCACGCATGCACGCACTCAAGTATACTCAGCATAGAGGCACACATACAAACACGCACAAACACTCTTGAAACAGCGTGTACGGCCTTTTTTAGTGTACGGCGAATAGGAGGATGGGTGCCATAGATCTTGTCTTCAAAAGATTACATGGTTGTGTGTGTGTGTTTGCGTGTGTGTGTGTGTTTGTGTGTATGCGTGTTTGAGAACACACAAAGTGAATGAGTTTTGTTTTTTTCAGCGCATGTGTTGGTGTGTGTGTGCACCTTTGCTTGTTTGTGTGTACGCTTGTGTGCGTGCGTGCGTGCATGCGTGCAAACATGTGTGTGTGTGTGTGTGTGTGCGCTTTCTGCATGCTGCCTTTTGAAATGCGATTTCACCTCACGCTTTCCGCCAGGTTTAACTGGACCGTGGGTCGATAGATCAATGCCGGGTGGAAGCCACACACTCAGCACAGGCAGGAATAGCCCGGCGAAAGGCCACAGCAGCCAGTTTTACTGAGGCCAGCGTCCCCAGCCACCCACCCACCGCACCCCCAACCCCCACCCCCTTACCTCCCTGTCTAATAGATATTCTACACCTAAGCAGAATCTAGAGGCTCCCACTGACACTCACGGACCCCAGACTGCCCCGCTGTGGAGAGAGGGGAGGGGGGGGGGAGGGTGGATGGGGGGGGGGGGGGGTGGATGGGTGGGGGGTGGGGGGTGGATGGGGGGAGAGATATCGTTCTCCGAGAAGGGAATAATTGGGTGGTATTAACGCTGTCAGGACGAGTTTGTATTTTATTAATTTAACGTCACACGATGGTTTATTAATTACAGCGTATGAGTCAAACGTTTTTTGGGGAAGAGTGCGCAAAGATGCTAAATTACTTCTATCCGAGCACCGTACACCAATTACTTCGATTGGTAGTTGGTGGGGGTTTGGCTGCGTTTTTTTACCGCCTGACGCAGAAAGGTATCCGTTGGTATCTCACGGGCAACGCTTTGTGGAAACCACCCGAAAGCTGTTCCAGTGTCACGCGTAATCCTAATCAACGGTTGTTTTCCCCCCCCCCACTCTTTCTATTCAAAGAAAGGACTTATTTCCTTGTCTTTGACTATATTTCAAGTACAAAAAAAAGGAATGTTTTTAATTCAAAACCCCTTGTGGGCATATATTGTAATCCAGAGAATCCCAGGGTAGTATTTCAGATGCACTGTTGTGTATCTGAAATACTAATCGTGTCCCTTAGGCCTTCGTCCCCCTCCGTGCACACCTCCATATATGGAGGTGTGCACGGAGGGGGACGAAGGCCTGCGAAAGGCCTGTGACGCAGGGGGCTGGGCGGGGGGGGGGGGGATTCATTCATTCTAATTTAATATCTGGGATGTCTGTACCGGTTCACCATCGTACATCATAGCCCCGTCACCCGATCGGGCTCGCAGCCGTTGAGCTGGCTAGCCCCGCATCGCCCTTCCGTGCCGCGCGTTCGATTCCCGCACGGTCTGTCGAGGATTAAGGATCAGCTGTTATTCCGCGTCTTCCCGCTATCCCCGCCTCGCCTCGCGTGATGTGTGTGTGTGTGTGTGTGTGTGTGTGTGTGTGTGTGTATGTGTGTGTGTGTGTGTGTGTGTGTGTGTGTGTGTAATCCACCTGCGCTTTAGAAATGGAGATTACGGAAACACTGGTGCCTGTCGCATTTCTCTTTTATGGAGTGATTCCGTGATGTGCATTTACATTTCTGCTAAAGAGATTCCGCCTTTCTCTGTCAGGGCGCTCCGTGGATACATTCAGGATCCTGTGGAAAAAAGGATTTTGCCGCTTTTATTTATTATTTTTCACAATGTGGAAATAGGCTGAATACGTTTTTGATTTACCTTCTTCCCTTTCACTTCATGTTGTTTCTTGTACTGTGTCAACGACGTCTGTGTATTTCTGTGTGTGCGTGTGTGTGTGTGTGTGTGTGTGTGTGTGTGTGTGTGTGTGCGTGTGGTTCTTGGTGGCTTATCAGGACCGGTTTTATTTGCGGGGTCAAACAGGGACTAGTCCCTATTTACAGGAGACTATTACTTCTTTATGAGTCACTCGCTCCTACATCAAACGG
>NC_140291.1:6615651-6668718 GCF_964030765.1 Micromesistius poutassou | reverse complement strand
GTATTATAGTAATTAGCTCCCTGCTTCCTGTCCCAGAGTTATTGATGGCAGTGCATGGTGCACACACACACACACACACACACACACACACACACACACACACACACACACACACACACACACACACACTCAGACACACAAACACACACACACACACACACATACTGAATAGCTAATACACAAGCTCAAAATATACACAATGTGTTCTTTGGTAGATGCACATTATACTTACACACAATCGTTACGAATAAAACATTTGTGTTTGCCAATGCACATTAACACACACACGTTACCCAGAAAGCTTACTCAACCAGAACTTATGTATGAACTACCATTTTATTATTTTGGTTTCTCCCTCTTCTGCTGATCTATTTTCCTAATCACTTTCTTGCACTAACTTAATTTGGAAATCAATTCATATATATATATATATATATATTGTTTTTTGTATTATTATATAATACTGAAACCCTATTATGAACCCCTTCCACTTGTAAAATTATTGTCATATGTATGTCAACATATCAAAGTCCTTTTGATACCATATTCCTTATGTATTTCCATAATGTCGAACACCGGTCCCCTATATACCTTCTGTTTAGATAAGGCAAAATGTTGTAGACTACTTCAAGTGGTCCTGGGTTTCCTATTGAGAAACCCTGCCACAATGTGTCTCTGCATCGCCCAGCCTTCTCAAAGTGGCTGGCTGTGAGCCCAACGTGAGAGAGAGACACAGCCTGACACACTGGATATCTCCATCTTAACGACACATTCAATCATTACAATCGACTTCCTTCCAAAAAGAACTCTGCCAGCAGACTTCAATTGATTTTGCTTGTTTCCTACCCCCCGACTCCCAGAGAACATAGCAACCTGCTTCTTCAGTGCCGTTACATCAGAGCAGTGGGGGGCGACTGGGCCATATTTGAGACGTAGCGCCGCTTTTTTGGTTTGTAAAAGATTATTTGTAGCAGGTGAGCATGGATTAAGAACAGTTATAATGAGTGTAGGTATTACCATTGAGAAAGTGTTTTCTTTTCACTTGTAATTTGGAAGAAAAAGAACCCAAAGAAATTGGGTTTTATAAAAAACGATATAAAAGAATGATTTCAAACCAGGATGGACTCAAAAGGGTGTGAGGTGTGTATGTGTGTGTGTGTGTGTGTGTGTGTGTGTGTGTGTGCTTGAGAAAGAAGGAGAGTAAAAGATAAAAAACGAATAAGGATTGGCAGTTGGAGGGGAGAGGAGGATCGCAAAGATACGGAATGTCAAGGAATGTTCCGCAGGGTTCCGGGCCGGTCGGGCTAACGTTTGGCACACACGTGTGTGTGTGTGTGTGTGTGTGTGTGTGTGTGTGTGTGTGCGGCCGCACAGCTGTGGAAGAAACCACGGCCACTCATCCACTTCCCAGAGGCACGATCAAGGCAGACAGAGAGAGAGAGAGAGAGAGAGAGAGAGAGAGAGAGAGAGAGAGAGAGAGAAGAAAACAGAAAGCTTGAGAGAGAGCTGAGGAGGAACAAATACATTGCCAACATGATTTTCTGTCTTTTCCACATCCCTCTCCGGGTCGTTCTGCGACCGCTGAAGCAACATGTCTGCTCCCTGAGCCCTCCTCTCCCTTCCTCAGTGCTCTCATCGTTTTTTGAACCTGGACACTGAGACGTTAAACAGAAGCGCAACGAAGCCTGCATAGTAAGCTGTAAATGTGGCGGAAAACCTCAAAATGCATTAGTGTCTTGTTGTGCATTGCATATCCTTTGTGCTATTTTTATCACACACGTCACTGGTAAATAAACTCTTCTGTCATTTTTGATACGTTTCATATCAGGACTTGCATCAAGGTCCATTGACAGGTTTACAAACATTTAATCCACCCTTTTACAATCCACCATTCAGTCTATCTTTATTTATAGCATTCTACGTGCAAAACAGCGATACAAAGAGCTCAACAAAGGAAACAAGGGAAAGAGAACCGACCTACTCTGTGCTTGAGGTTCCTCCAGCACATCCAGGCCTTGGTAGCCAGGCAGCCCTGCTCCTCCCTGGGCTAGCTGCCCTCTCTCTCCCCACCTCCCCTCCGCGTCCCCCATCCCTGGCCGTCCTGGCCTCTGTTCCTCCAGCTCTGCTGTTTAAGCCCTTAAGCATCCCATGCCTTCTCCCAGTAAGAGCTTTACACAATAATATGATGTGGATAGCACTTTTGTGGGTTTATGTGTGTGTGTGTGTGTGTGTGTGTGTGTGTGTGTGTGTGTGTGTGTGTGTGGAGTCTGAGTATGAGGTTCAAAAGTGTTAGCCATAGAATACACTGTAATGGACACTTGAGGAGAAGAAGAAAAAAAGGGAAGAGAAACATCTTTGACCTTGAAAGGGTTCTTCTCTACGCTGCGTCCGTCAGGATGTTGTTAGCTGTGTGTGTACGTGTGTGTGTGTGTGTGTGTGTCGGGGGGGGGGGGGGGGGGGGTGCTCGGCTTGGTTCTCGACAAGTGCGGACACAGCAGTAAAAAGGATAAGCAGAGCCTTTGGAATCATCCTGTGGTGGATGAAGTGCATAAATGAATGTGATGCGGAGTGTGTGTTAGTGTGGTTCGACATGGGGGGATGGGGGAGAGGGGGGATTTCAGATACAACAGGGATTATCTCACTTCCAATATCATGGCGACCACAGAAAGTGTCATGCATAAAAGCCTGAATAAATCCATTACAAAAATAGAAGGAGGAAATGTAACACTGTAATGAGGAACCATGTGTTATTCAGCCTCCGTTTTATTGTCTTAACAATAACTCAGTGGCCACACTGATATTCCAGTTAGTCATTCCATTTGGCAGACGACCTCTAACCTCTATGTGTTTTGTGTTTTGTGTTTTGTGTGTGTGTGTGTGTGTGTGTGTGTGTGTGTGTGTTTCCTTATAGACAGACCCGGGATCAGGAGACGCCGCCAGACTTTTTCTACTTCTCGGACTTCGAGCGACACAACGCTGAGATCGCCGCCTTTCACCTGGACAGGTGAGCTCTACACATACGCACGCACACATACACACACATACACACATACACACATACACACATGCACGCACACTCACATGCACATGCACGCACACACTACCATGCACACACGCAAACAAATGAGGATCTATGACAAATTCATTGACAATATTATAAAACTTACCCAGTGATCAAATTAGAACTGGGATTGGACGTTAAGAGAGAGAGAGACGGAGAGACATAGAGAGATCGATAAAAAAGAGAGAGTGAAAGAGAGCGAGAGCTAGGGAGAGACATAGTGAGGAACTGCTGCTGGACGACTACTGTGAACTCTCTCTCTCTCTCTCTCTCTCTCTCTCTCTCTCTCTCTCTCTCTCTCTGAACAACTGACAAATACTTTACTGCCCATGGGCTGCCCCACCCTGCTGGGAGGAAAAGGCCCGTCTTAGAGCAGAGCAAACCCCAGGCCGCTTCTCGTTGTTTTGATCAGCGGAAGAGGGCTGCGGCGGCGTCAGGGTTAAAAGGCCAAACCCACGTTGCCTTGGCAACAGTAGGGCATTAAAGAGTGGAGAGATGTGTTGTTATGTTACCAGTTACTCTGGTGACAACTTCCAAAATGCACACACACACGCACACACACACACACACACACACAGCTCTTTAAAGCCACACACATGCGTTCTCAAATGAGGGGTAGTGGTGGTTAGTGTGTTGCAGCCCAGGGGGGAATGACACAACTCAGCAGCTGTGGTGATATCAGCCCTCTCATGATGCAGTCTGCTGCACATCTGGGGTTCACACACACACACACACACACACACACACACACACACACACACACACACACACACACACACACACACAAGCTTGCACACGCACAAGCTCACACACGTACGCATATGCTCACAGACACATATGCTCATAGACACACACATGATCACACACACACACACGTGCACACACACGTGCACACGTATGCTCACACAACAAGACCTCACACACACAATCAAATGCACGCACGTGCACACATATGCTCACACATACACACTAATGCTGATGCTGACTCACCGAATTACACACACACACACACAAACAAATATACACACACACACACACACAAACACACACGCTGAAACACAGAAATATATACACACACACCCTCACTCATAGAAACCCAGAAACAAACACACGCACACACATAAAAACAGTATGAAACGTGTGTGTGTGTGTGTGTGACGCATTGTCACACACACACATACACACACGCACTCACTCACATCCACATGGCGTGTGAGTGTGTGTGTCTTAAAGGGGAGGAGGAGGAAAACCAAAGGCTGAGAGGTTCTAAATATAAGGCAGCAGCAGGCCTGACTTCCCTCTCATCGAGTCTGCTCTCAATTAAAGTCTGGCTCCTCCAGCCAGCCTGGTGTTGGGCCCACGGGCCCCGCTGATGCCCAGGGGACCCTGACACGCCACACATATTCACACACACACACACACACACACACACACACACACACACCTGAGTGCACACACACTGAGCGCACACGCACACACACACACACACACATACAAAGAACACACACAGTCACACATGAACAAGCATGCATACACACATATTCACACACACGCACACATAATACACGCATGCATACACATACACACATCTTTAAATACACACACACACATACGGATGTCTACCCACATGCATGCTTTTAAACACAGACATAGATATACACTTTATTAAATGCACACACACACATACACACACACGTTGTGCACACACAATAACACCAACAGAAAGCCGATAATAGCCTTTTCTAAACGCCATAACACAGTGTGTCCTAATTGATATGTATGCTTGCACATATACAAACACAAACCATACACTCTCCAGCAATACACATAAAACCCTTAAAGACACACACACCCACACACGCATACACCAACCCACTCTATCTTGTTATGAACAATTCTCTGCGCGTCATTAATTATGTGGTTCGATTAAAAAAAGACTGCTTTGCTTTGATCTGCCTTGGGAGCAAATTAACCGTTTGGTGAGGACGAATCAGAGCGCAGCAGTGAGAGAGAGAAAAGGAAGAGAGAGAGAGAGAGGGAGACAGAGAGAGAGAGCGACAGAGAGAGAGTTTTGGAGGACTGGGGGAGAAGGAATTTGATTGAAGCTGCCACAGTTCCCTTTGGCATGGCAGCACGCCCGGGCTCAGCAGGACAGTATGCTCTGTAAGTCGGCCTGGCTGCCTGTATGTCTGCACGTCTGTATCTCTTATCTTGTTTTTCCTACGGGCATGTCTCTCACACATCTGTGTTATTAGCAGAGATTCAATGCATTCAAAATCAGGTGTCATTGTGGTGATGGAAAATGGGTTTTAGAAAAAGGGTTTTAGTCAGAAGTGAAAAGAAGCACGGCCATTCTAAAACAGATTCATGTTCTTCTCAAAGCTACCATCTCTTCCTGTTTATTTATACTCCTTTCTCTCCTCACTCTTTGCAATTACTTGTTTCTCTCTCTCGCTCTCTCTCTCTCACGCTCTCTCGCTCTCTTGCTCTCTCTCTCTCTCTCTCCCTCTCCCTCTCTCTCTCTCTCTCTTGCATCTGGCTCTATTTTCTGTCACCTGTCTCAGGTCCTGGCCATCAGGTTTAGTCAGAGCAGTGCATTGCTAAAGTGCTGTGGCTGTTAAACCAAGGTGGTACTTACAGTAGTTACCAACACAGACACAAACACACACACACATGCCTGCCCACACACAAGCATGCCCACATACATATATAAACACACATACATATACACACTGTGGCAGACAGGATATCATTTGCAGTATTTGACACTGACTGCTTGAGACAACCTTCCTATTGTTCTCTCTACTCTTTCCTGTTTTCATTAAATAACCTCAACTGATTGTTATAAATGATATATATATATATACATATGAATGAGCAATTTTCTTGCAAACTGTTATAATACATACAACATAATGACCTGAAATTCACTGTTTTAGTCTATGTCCTGTTTGATCAACCTCATTTATAGCAAAAACAAATATGCCCTTGCACTAGACCGCCCTCTGGTGGTGAAATACTGCAAGCACATTATAATAATGCTCAGAACGTGGTTGCCCTCATTCACTACTCACCACGTGTAGCCCCAGTGGCCTAATGGATAAGGCACTGGCCTCCTAAGCCAGGGATTGTGGGTTCGAGTCCCGTCTGGGGTGGATTGTATTTTTACCCACAGGTTCATGAGTCATTTAACCAGAAGCTGTCAAAATGGATTAACCATTCGAATATAATCTGCTATAATAGAAAGTTAACTTTCCACAACCATACCAAACAATATTCCTCCATCTCCCCTCTCCATAAAATACCAAAAAATAAAAAGTGAGATTAGACAAATATGAGATTAGTTCAATAGGGTTGAACAACAAAACAACATATTGTTTTGCTCTATTTTGACGTCAACGCAGACCTAGTTGTGTGTACATAGTCCCTATATGTGTGTTCTTTTGGCCGTTCTCAGGATCCTGGACTTCCGGCGGGTTCCCCCGGTGGCGGGCCGTCTGGTCAACATGACCAAGGAGATCAAGGACATCACCAAGGACAAGAAGCTGTGGAGGACCTTTTTCATCTCACCAGGTACTGCAGGACCACTGTATTATTTAGCATTAAATATACATTTATGGTAATTTTATTGTTTTATTTTTATATTTTTTTATTGAAGTTTTATTTATTTATATAAAAAGATTTTGTTTTATTATTAATTACTGTCTTTTTTACTCTGTTATGGCCAAAAACGTTGCAGGATTAAATAAGTACACCCCCGCCCCCCCACCCCCCCACCCCCCCCAACTAGCTCTGCCTCTACTTGAATGTTGAACGATTTTCCTCAAATTATTTTGGGAGTAGAAACCCTTTTGTTTCCTCTCTGATTCCCTAGCCAACAACATCTGCTTCTACGGGGAGTGCTCCTACTACTGCTCCACGGAGCACGCTCTGTGTGGGAAGCCCGACCAGATAGAGGGCTCCCTGGCCGCCTTCCTGCCCGACCTGGCCCTGGCCAAGAGGAAGACCTGGAGGAACCCCTGGAGGAGGTCCTACCACAAACGCAAGAAGGCAGAGTAAGCCCCAGCCTTCCCACCCCAGTTTGATTTTCTTCAAATTGATGCCTAATTGAAGCATAATGACACCTTTAAAATCAAGTGTTCAACTGTTATGATCTTTTTGTTTTTATTTGGTCTTTTCGATACATTTATTTGAAATAGTTTAAACGTGCTAAACTCGTTGTTGTCGTGTTGTTCTAAGCTCCTTGTTGTTTTAAGTTGCTAAATACCTTGTTGTTGTGTTGTTTAGAGGTGCTAAACTCCTTGTCGTCGTCTTGTTTTAAGGTGCTAAATACCTTGTTGTTGTGTTGTTTAGAGGTGCTAAACTCCTTGTTGTCGTGTTGTTTTAAGGTGCTAAATACCTTGTTGTTGTTGTGTTGTTTAGAGGTGCTAAACTCCTTGTTGTCGTCTTGTTTTAAGTTGCTAAATAACTTGTTGTTGTGTTGTTTAGAGGTGCTAAACTCGTTGTCGTGTTGTTCTAAGCTCCTTGTTGTTTTAAGTTGCTAAATACCTTGTTGTTGTGTTGTTTAGAGGTGCTAAACTCCTTGTTGTCGTGTTGTTCTAAGCTCCTTGTTGTTTTAAGTTGCTAAATACCTTGTTGTTGTGTTGTTTAGAGGTGCTAAACTCCTTGTTGTCGTCTTGTTTTAAGGTGGGAGGTGGATCCAGACTACTGTGAGGAGGTGAAACAGACGCCCCCCTACGACAGCGGGACACGACTGTTGGACATCATGGACATGACCGTGTTCGACTTCCTCATGGGTGGGTGGGGCTAAGAGGACATGTTGACCAATGAGAATGCAGGCCAAACTCCAGTTCCTGACACACATGTGCATCTGCACCATGTACAATATGAGGGTTTGAACATTTTAAATATGATTTGTTACCTGGTATAGCAGGAACTGGAAGTAATGTAATGTAACATTCATTATAATAAAGCAATACTAATAATCCAAATATATTTATTTATCCTACCATAGATATATTTCTATATCTTTCATAAATCAACACTTTACCAACACAAACACACACAGACACACACATAGTTACTGTCACAATGTCACAATGACAGTATCTTTTCTTTGCAGGAAACATGGACCGCCACCATTACGAGACGTTTGAGAAGTTTGGAAACGAGACCTTCATCATCCACCTGGACAACGGCAGAGGGTAGAGGGCGCTGTTGTGCCGATACATTCACCAGTTAAAATGCGAAATTCGCTTTTGGGTCAATTGGGTGAATTAAGATGTTAATTTCCAAATCTGTCCAGCAGAGGGCAGAACAGTCACATATATCTAGCTAGTACACAGCTGTTAGACAGGGTTTGAGTTTGCTCTGCAGAAGGGTCTGGAGAAGAGCAATACATTTCTTTCTAGTTTCGATACGTTTTTGCAGGAGCCAATCACCAAGCTGGCTTTTCCCCGTGGCGCGCTATTGGCTGATTAACACAATGACGACAGGGAAGCAACGGCAAGCAGCCAATTGCGTACACAGTCAATTTAACTCCGCCCGTTGATCACGCCTCTTGTGCTGAAGAAAATGACAGCAGCTTCCCCAGACCAACGTGCAATCTATGATTGAGCTTGGTCTGGCAATAGCCAGGCTACACAGCTGTACTACTGACCGTAAAAAGTATTAGAAAAACATTTTAAGATTTTACATCAGCGTTCTTGAAGAAAAACAGAGAACAAAAACCTTTATACTGATAGTCATATCTGTGTCCTCTTCCTTCGCAGGTTTGGAAAGCATTCTCACGATGAGGTCTCGATCCTGGTGCCGTTGAGCCAGTGCTGCAGGTGAGAAGCTCTATGTTTGCACTGTCCGTTCCTACATCTCCTGAGAGTCAAATAGATCAGCTGACATAGGTAATGTCCATATAACTGGGCATCCTTGTTTCTTGGAAGGCCACTAGTTTAGTTGTAATCGATGATACTTTGGTTGAATGAATAAAACACAGATTGGGTTTTATCTGCTGCAGAATCAGTAGTGTCCTGCAGTAGAATACCGAAAGCCTCTTCTTTGTCTGCAAACCATACAGGTGCAATGTGTATGATTTGGCGGAATTAAGAATACAGGGACAGTAAACTCACACACAGCATCTAAAACATTAGATTTTATGAAGAAAAAAGCAACTAAAGTTTTCGTATTCCCCCAAAAAAACGAATAAAGGAAGCTTAGGATAAATAAGTACAAAAGAAAAGACAAAATGTTCTTGATTTGAAGAATAAAAGTTGTACACAAGTTGTTGTAACAAAAAGGATTAAACATGCAGACACGATATTATGAATCCAGAACAGTGAGTCCAGAATCAAGGTGGATCCAGATCCAGCAGTTCTGGTTCTCATGGCGCTGAACCTGTCTCTCTGTTCCTGACCCTGTCTCCCTGTTCCTGACCCTGTCTCCCTGTTACTGACCCTGTCTCTCTGTTCCTGACCCTGTCTCCCTGTTACTGACCCTGTCTCCCTGTTCCTGAACCTGTCTCCCTGTCTCCCTGTTCCTGACCCTGTCTCCCTGTTCCTGAACCTGTCTCCCTGTTCCTGAACCTGTCTCTCTGTTCCTGACCCTGTCTCCCTGTTACTGACCCTGTCTCCCTGTTCCTGAACCTGTCTCCCTGTTCCTGACCCTGTCTCCCTGTTCCTCGCCGCCCAGGGTGAAGAAGTCCACCCACCTGCGTCTGCAGCTGCTGGCCAAGCAGGAGTACCTGCTGTCCTCTATGATGGCTCAGTCCCTGCTGCGGGACCACCTCACCCCCATCCTCATCCAGCCCCACCTGGACGCCATGGACCGCCGCCTCCGCCAGGTGTGTGTGTGTTTGTGTGTAACCCTAGACCTTGAATTAACTCCTATGTATATAGAGCTAATCCCACTGAACTTCACTGTGTTGCTGATCGGTGACGCCTTGGTCCTTGCTGCTGTTCAGGTGCTGACCGTGGTGGCCGACTGCATCGAGAAGGAGGGCTACAGCAACGTGGTGGCGGACGACCTCCAGGGCGAGCCAGCGCACACATCCCCCAGACAGAGGTAGCTGGCCGGGGAGGCGCATGCTTGGAAGGACCTGAACCTCCTGGAGATATGGGACCCGGAACAGACTTTTGATTTCCTCCTCTGATCGCCGTTTGCTGAACTGAGACGGCTGTGGATAGAGAGAGAGACACACAGAGAGTGAGAGAGAGAGAGAGAGAGTCAGAGTCTCTCTGATACAAACACACAAAGTGTAAAGACTTGATGAACAAGCAGCTGGTGTACGGAATGAGGCCCTCTTGGGAAGTTGACGGGACAACACACAGCATCGGACCCTACCGCATCACCTTAAAGAAACCCCTCCCCCACTCTGACGCTAGCATAGCAGGCTAGCATAGCAGGCTAGTGTAGAAGGCTAGCTATTGCCCCCAGCCCCCATACAGCAGCGCTACCAAACAGTGAAAGAATGAACGATTCTTGGGAGGCTACCCTTTTCTCCTTGTCTGGATAAGGACCTAAAAAGGAGAAAACACACACACACACACACACACACACACACACACACACACACACACACACAACTCACACACACACAACACTCAGCCCCCTGAAACTGAGATAAGTGTTTAATGTGTTGTAGTGTTTCAAGTTGGATGACTATTAAGAGAAAAATTACATTGGTTTAAATATATTGTGTTGATTTTCTGCCTTTTTTCTTTTTTTTTTGCACAAGATTATTTTTTATTATCAAGTTATTATTTTACTTACTTATTTTCTTTGGCAGTTGGGATATACATATTTGATTGGAGTGCCGGTTTACTCCTGGATTGTTAAAGTTTAATTTTCCTGTCTAATGATCACTGCCCTTTGGAGATTATTTATTGTAGTTCATATTTATTATTTAAAATTAGCGATACAAAACGTCAATCATCTATTTGTTGTTTTGGGATTGAATGGGTGAATTGGGAAAATAACAGGAATTCACTTCCAAACCTGTCCAGCAGAGGGCGGAAAAGGCATGAATGGAGCCATACAGTACATCTAGCTGTACTACTGAAGAAGACAACCTTTCTTGAAATTGTCCCCACTTACATCAAAGATTGTGGGTTTTGCTGTTTCCAAATCACATTTACATTTTAACCGGGGAAAAATTCCTAACGCATATCTGTTATTCTAATTATGACATCCAGTTGCTTGCCAACGTGTTTACATCGGTTGTGTTTACAACATTTTAGTTGTTTTTAATGTTATTTCATTACATTTACATTACATTCCAGGTTATATGGAAAGTTAGATCACCAAGATTGTGGTACCAAAAGGCAAAATGAAACATTTTGTTTATAATTTTATAGATTTTTTGTTTTCATTTTTTTGGGGAGAATATTTGTTAATTTTATAAAAGTATGTTTGGCGTCCAAATGTTGGTGTTATGGAGAGATTAAAAAACGGGGGTAAATATTGATGCTTTCTTACTGAGAGATTATGGGAAAAACTCAAAAACAGTGGAAGGTTCCGTTAGTGGGTGAAAGTTAATATATACAGTAGGAAAATCTAGTGCCTGTGCAATGATAGAAATACTTGAATGTGTGGTTTATTGAACAAAGGGTTTTGAGGATGTCACAAGACATAGTCCCAGAGGTCTCCCTATATAGCTATGTGTACGCTGATACCATTTATTCCATACATACTTTTCCATGGTTCCCGTGTTGGTATGGTGTGTGTGTGTGTGTGTGTGTGTGTGTGTGTGTGTGTGTGTGTGTGTGTGTGTGTGTGTGTGTGTGTGCATGTGCTTATCTGTGTGTATGTGTGTGTGTGTGTGTGTGTGTGTGTGTGTGTGCGTGGGTGGGTGTGTGTGTGAGAGAGAGAGGAAGAGAGAGACTATGGATGAAAAGCTTCTGTTGTTTTTTTAATTGAACTCACTGTCTGTGGCGTTTCTTTGCATCATGGTAAAAGTGCAATAAAACGAAATGTACAGAACAGTCTGAATTACGTGTCAACTTCCTATGTATAATGAATACCTTCGTATTGGAGATTATGAACGGAATCAAAGCATTTAGTCCAATACAGTGCCAGCCTTATGACCTGTTCTACAGCTTCATCATCCTCTTCGTCTTGTCTGTCAATTCAAGAAAAACAACACTCTAATAATACAATGAATTTAAATTTTACCTTTAACTTTGGGTTGTTTGATTTAATCTATCATTTGTATATTAATATCCATGTCTTGTCCCAGAGAGGATTAAGCTTCTCGGACACCGTCTTAAAGTGTAACGCCACGGTGTGTGCTTACAACATCGCTCACCGCACAACGATGATAGAACACTAAAATCAGAGTTGGCGTGGGTCGTAACCATGGGGATAACTCTGAGGTGAGGAGAGGTGTTATCCCTCTTTGAGCCCTTAAAGATTTTTGTTGGAATTCAAGCTGAAACAGGGGGTTCACAACAAACAATAACCCAATCAATGTTGGCATCAGTTGATACTAGGACAGTCAGAGTTAGTGGCTAGATTTCTACGTGAAATATTTGATAATAAATAACTATAAATTGCTTTTTGGTGCCTATACTTTGTTATAACCTATTGGATTATTGTATCCAAAGCGTCTTTTGTTTTACTTTGGAATGATGTTGCAAAAGTCTACAGTGCCCATGCAAACGGCCCTCAGCCTGGCTATTGTACATAAAGATGTTTACAGTTCCCACTGTACCGTTGTGTTTTGATAACCTTTCCCTGGGCGATAGCTCACAGCCCCCGGAAAAGCCATCGCTTGGTTTACATAAACGCATTTATTTACAGAGAGAGAGACAGAGGGAGCGGGCGAGAGAGAAGAAAGAGAGAGAAGGAAGAGAGAGAGAGAGAGAGAGAGAGAGAGAGAGAGAGAGAGAGAGAGAGAGAGAGAGAGAGAGAGAGAGAGAGAGAGGGAGAGAGAGAGAGAAGGAAGAGAGACAGAGAGAGAGAAGGAAGAGAGAGAAGGAAGAGAGAGAGAGAAGAGAGAGAGAGACGGAAGAGAGATAGAGAAGGAAGAGAGAGAAGGAAGAGAGAAAGAAGGAGGAGAGAGAGAAGGAAGAGAGAGAGGAGAGAAGGAGAGAGAGACTATGAATGGGGGACGCCTGGTCGTTGACAAGCATCAGACACCAGGAGAGGTAATGAGTGCGGCCGGCCGCAGACGGGACGGGAGAGGAAGCATCGTCATGGGAATGAGAGGCGATGATTATCAGATCTGAGTCGGCCCCCGACTCAACTCCTCTCCTCTTTTCTCTGTTCTGTTGTCGTCACTTCTCCGTTCCATTTTGTTTTCTTCTTCCTCTTTCTCCTCTGTTCTCTATTCTTATCATCTCTTGTTCTCTTCTCTTCTGTCTTTCTTCCAAATAGAACAGCCCAATTTACACAATTGTCTGTTATAACTGTTAAAAGGGAGATGTCTACTGGCCACTTAGTGTTAAGTCAAAAAGTTGACCAACTATTTATGGGTAATCACTATACTGTATATCTATTTATTTTCTTATACGTATTTTCTTATATATTCTATATAGATTTTATATTTTTATTTATATTTTTATATTTTTATAAAACGAATGCATTTGAACGGACGGTTGTGTGTGCCTTTCCAATGATTCGGTTGTCTTGTAGAAACAAACAAGGTATTCCGTGTTACTGAGTCGCATCGATTGGGACGCACAAAGCCCTGCTTACAACCACAGCTTATCTCACGCATCGGGGGGGCCACACATGGAGGGGCCCCGCGCGGCCGGAGGCTGTTTCTCCGGTCACTGTCGCCTCACGGGACAACCCCAATTGGCCCGTTAAGGGCCCTTGAAAACACACATCTCCTGTTTTACTCACGGAAGCAATTTATGGCCATTACAGAGCACTTATAGATGGTATCTTAAACTCCTCGTTGTTGACTAAATGTCTGCGCGCCGTGCGCAGGGGGCCCAGAATGGAGAACTCGTTAACCCACTGATATCGAGGGCTATGGAAAAATAAAACAACAAGAATGTCGTCCAGAGCTTGTTTATTGTTATTGGGATTCGATGTTTAACTATACGGCCACTGTATTTAGTGAGACTATAAGGAAAAACAAAAATAAAACACGGACACTCCTCATCAGAAGGACCACCCAGAATCAAAGCGGCCGGGGAGAATGAGTGGATGAGGGGCTGGGTGGGTTGGCAGGGGGGGGTTACTAGTTGATCACGCCCGGGTTCAGACGTTCAGGCAGCAGGGCCAGCGTGTAACAGCTCGGCGGTACCTGGGGACCAACCACTGAGGAGGAGGGGGAGGGGGAAGGAGGGAAGGGAGGGGGGGGCGTCATCAACATCAAGGGGGGACGAAATGAAGTCCTCACACTCACTGGCAGAACCTCAACAAGCAGAAGTAACATGGGAGAGGAGGTTGAAGCTCATTTAATACGTGTTGTTGACCAAGGACACTTTTTTCCAACCAGTTTGGTGTGTGTGTGTGTGTATGTGTGTGTGTGTGTGTGTGTGTGTGTGTGTGTGTGTCTTAAAGTGTAGACATGTTTGATAATTCTCAGTATCCGTACAATTGTTTTAACTATGACGGAGACGGCTACCCGTCCTCCAGCACGGATGAGGAGAAGAAGATGTGCAGGCCCGCTTACAGGTGAGATGCATTCCTTTTTGTTGTATTGATGTTTCTTGTTATTTATATTGAATGTGAAGCTTTGGAATTTTTTGAGATTTTAAACCAAAAATAAATTAGCATTTCAATGAAGAATTTTTTTGAGATTTTAAACCAAAAATAAATCAGCATTTCAATGAAGAAAAACTTAGAATGTCCAAACGCTTTAATGAAGTTCCAGATGGTAATAGGATAGTTTGACGAGGAAGCAATATTCTTTGGCAGAAATCTTCAAACAAATGTTTTTGACCCCAAAAATAAGTGCTTTAAGAAATTATTATTAGAATATATTATTTAAAAATCTTAACTAACCGAAGCAATTAAATACAGTTTGACAGGTGATTTAAAGAACAACTGTATTTGAACTGTGTTTATCTTCTGTTTGTGTTTGTGTGTTTGCCTTCTGTGCGTGTTTGTGTGTCTTCTGTGTGTGTCTTTTCTGTGTGTTTGTGTGGGTGTGGGTGTGTGTGTGTGTGTCTTCAATGTATGTGTTTTTTTGTGTGTCTTATATATGTGTGTGTGTGTGTGTGTGTGTGTGTGTGTGTGTGTGTGTCTCAGTTACATCGCCCTGATAGCCATGGCCATCCAGCAGAGCCCGGAGCAGCGGGTCACCCTGTCAGGGATCTACGAGTTCATCATGCGGCGCTTCCCCTACTACCGCTCCAACCAGCGGGCCTGGCAGAACTCCATCAGACACAACCTGTCCCTCAACAGCTGCTTCATCAAGGTAGGGTGAGGGGGGGGGAGAGGGGGAGAGAGAGAGAGAGAGAGGGGGGGGGGGGGGAGAGGGAGAGAGGGAGAGAGAGGGGGGAGAGAGAGAGAGGGAGAGAGAGCAAGGGGGAGAGAGAGAGAGAGGGGGAGAGAGAGAGAGAGAGAGAGAGAGAGAGAGAGAGGGTGGGAGAGAAAGGGGGGGAGATGAGAGGGGGAGAGAGAGAGAGAGGGGAGAGAGAGAGGAGAGAGAAGGAGAGAGAGGGAGAGATATATATATATATATATATATATATATATATATATATATATAGAGAGAGAGAGAGAGAGAGAGAGAGAGGGAGGGAGAGAGAGGTAGAGAGAGAGAGAAAGAGAGAAAGAGAGAGAGAAGATGGCCCCCACATGGGACTCTAGGAGACTTTAGGGGTTTCAATCAAAGACTTAGCAACATCGTTAATGTTTTTTTTAAATTCAGGATTTTGCTTGATTATGATTTTGTTTCTGATTTATAGAAATTATGATAAATACATGCATTATAGAGTATATTATTATTTATATTATATAGCCTACTATTATTATAGCGTTAATTATCTCTTACAAATGTAATCGTCCTACGCAATGATAATATCACAATAGTCAAATAATTGTAATAATTGTATATAAAATAGTAATGATATTTTTTAATAACACCCTTTCCCTCTAAATATTAAACATGTCCTAAAATACTTAATGTGCTGCCTTTCAGTACAACCCCTAACTTACTGTGAGTTCCAGTTTTATCCTGACTACAAATGTTGTTGTTTGGTTATAACTAGGTTCCACGAACGGAGGGTAACGAAAAGGGCAAGGGGAACTTCTGGACCTTCGCCACGGGCTGTGAGTCCATGCTGGACCTGTTTGAGAACGGAAACTTTCGGCGTCGCCGCCGCCGCCGGAACATCAAGATCGGCTTCCGGGACCCCGGGGAACCGGCCTTCCCCCGTACCGAGGCCCATGGCAGCCGGCAGCTCGGACGCCCGCCTCCTCCACCTCCGCCTCCACCTCCACCCCCGCTCAGACCAGACCCCACACTCTGCCCCTCGATGGGGCCCGACAGGAACCCACTGGGGTCAGACACAAACGCCCCGGCCCCCAACTCGGGTCGGGGGAAACCGGAGCCTGAGATCAAGTTCAGCATCGACTACATCCTGTCTACGCCCGACCCACCCCCGCTGCCAGGGTTCAGACCCCCGCGCGTCGGCGGTCACATCGGGGCCCCGGGGCCCCCAATACACATGCTGGAGCCCCAGCAACTCAACCTCCACTTCTGGTCCCTGTGAGGCGTGATGGACGATAGCGAGGGAGTAAACTAAACTGTGAGAGGACATGGATACAAAACAAACTCACAAACACACTTAGCAAGGACACTTGTATTGATTGGGAATTCATTGGGAATTGCAAGGGAAGGTGTGGAATGATGTGTTAAATTGAGTAAACCAAGACATTATTCAAAGAAATTAAAAATAACACTGTAGAAGTGAACACCCTTGACATAAAACAGTGTTCATGTTCCTGTTGTCAAAAGCCTGTAAGTCCTGTGCTGACATAAATCGTGCTTGAATTTATTCTCAAGATGTTAAAAACATCTTGTTATGAACAACACCTGCTGACTAAATTATATTAACAATGTCCATTAACTTATAACTAAATAATATTTAAATACTTAAATATAATTTAAGATGTCAACATTATGGATTTTCCACACCACAGATTGAGACAGAATCCCAGCAGCTGAAATGGTTGGCCTATTCCCTCAAACAAATCACGTTTATTTTTGTATATATTTGTATTCATGTACCCATGTTCAAATGATGACCTCTATGTGGCATGTGTGAATGTCATTGACATAGATTAAATTATACAGTAATGACATGCTTGTATTGCCTTTATGTTGTCATGTATCAGTCGACCAGGAGGCTACGATTGGAGGACTCATGTCCCACAGATATAAAGATTTAAATACATAAACGACACAACTTTTAAACGTGCTTTCAACGTCAAGGATACACCCTTTAAAGCAGCAGTATCGTCATGACAAGGCTGTGCCATCAATCAACACCCACACAAACCCACTAATTCCCACCGCATTGACCTTTTCAAACGGCCTGGCGGATGTACATTTTTACATTTTAATGCACTTCCTTTTACGTTGCATTCCTAAACGCTATGCAGTCATAACTAAACAGGGGTCTGGAAGAAAAAAAAAACACCAATACATTTATTCCTACTACAAGAGAGATCAATCACTGTGTGTCCGTGTTGCCGTCGAAAAAAGGGGACATTTTTCAATTTAACCTTTATATTATGCCTTAACGACATCAAAGACAGGGTTTCACCACGCTTAACATGAATGGCATTTAATATAGCGTAACACTTGCAAGGTGAGCCTCAGTGCTGACCCTATTTAAATACCCCCCCTCCTCCACCTTGTCCCCGTCAACCCAGCCCACAACTCCCACCGCCTCCCCAAAACGCCACCAAGAAAATTATAATTAAACGCGCACCTTATGCCTCCTTGCAAATCGTGCCCCCCGTCACCCCCTACACGCACCCACCCCACCCCACCTCATCGATCCCAGCCCCCCAGCCACAGTCTGCTGCAGCTGTACGCCAAATATTTATGGATCAGCGGGTTTCCATTAACAAAGTGGGTGATGTTGTTGAATGGCATAAAGCTGCCGCTTGCTGTACGGCCGTGTGGACGTATTATTAGATTTGGGTAAATTAACTTAGCATAAAGGGCTCCGAGGCTGCAGGGTCTTTGAGATTGAAGGAGAGGGAAAAATAACAAACAACATTGCTAGCTCCCCCCCCCCCCCCTCCCCAATGCACAGATTATGTTCTTATGGAAGCCGTCAGAATATGTAGCTGATGGCTTATTGTGCCCCCTATGTGCACAGCCTCAATCAGACAGCAATTTGGCGTTCATATTCTGATCGTTTTCTCTCAATAGCACCATTATCCCCACCACAACCACGAGTTTAGCCAGATAGTATATGAACACTTTCAATTACAAAACACCATGTACCGTGTTTGAAGAACACATTTTACCATTAGTGGGCTAAAGTCATTCTCATTTCCTCTGTTTGATAACTTTATTATAATGGGGGTCCACTTGCACTGACTGCTCAGGGCTAGAGAAAGTGTGTGTGTGTGTGTGTGTGTGATCGTGTGGTGTGTTTGTGTGTGTGTGTGTGTGTGTGTGTGTGTTCGTGTGGAGTTTGGGTGGGTGGGGGTGGGAAACCATTCAAGTGAAACTTTAATAACAGGTAAATCATAAACACAAATAGGTCATTTAATCTTGAATGTTTTGTTTAAGTAATTGGATTTTACACAGGCCGTGACAAGGTTTTAAAAATAAATAAAATGAAGACGCAGGAATGCAATCGCTCTGCTTTGTAGTGCTAATGGAAAGCTATCTGTTTGTTTGTTGACTCTTAAGCATGCACTGTTTAATTTCTACATACTTAACTAAATACCGCTATTTCCTTGAGCTGTGTTTGGTGTAAACTGAGATGTTCCAGTCTGTGGAAACGACTGGGAACGCTATGTGAAATATGACAACATTACCATTAATGGTGGGCTTATATGGTCTACAAGCATTGTATGCAGCAGATTGCAAAGTTAAACTATTAGAATTGGTATTACAATAGGCTAATGAAGACTATTGAAATAGCTTGAGGCCTTAAATCTACACATACGTGATACACACATACACATCTCCTGCCCTTTCACATTTACGCTGCGTGATGCTGGAAACCTGCTGCATACTGATTTTGATTCTAGAAGGATAATGAGAAATGCATCACACCATGTCAATAAGAGTGAGGGTGTGCGTGTGTGTATGTAGATAGATACACAACAAACATGCTACATTTATGCTATGCTACATATAATCAAGCATATATGCATGCACACACACACACACTCAGATGCACAAACACACATATATGCATACATACACAAAACACACACTCACTCACACAAACGCGCACACACACACACACACACACATACATACATGTAAAATAAATAACCAAATAAGTTTAATTTATGCCCTGTAATAAATACTTCATACAATACAGGTAAATTCTGAGGTAATATTTTATTCTCAATAGTGTTAAACATGTAAAAAAGTTATTTCTTCTCTGTTGTTGTCTACCTTGGATATTTTGAAACAATAAACACATTCATTTAATTGCCAAAAATATTGTATTGTAACCAAAATAATAATCATTTCATGAATAACCTACGATTGCTATTTGATTTAATATCATAAATTGTTTGTATTATTATTTTTAATAACTATATATATATAATAATAAGTTATACATCTGAAGTGAAAGTGACCCAGACTTGACAGTGACCCGGTGACCTTCCAGATCAGACGACCAGATGTCACCGTGGCGTGGAGCAGATCATTCATAGAGGTACACACACATGCGACGCTTTAACGGCAGACGTGAAACAAAAACTATAACATGTGCTCTTTGCATGTCCGCTGAGTTCTATTTCGAGAGCAGTCAAATTATTCGATATAAAGTCGATATGAAGTTTTCTCATGGTGAAGACCAGTGGCGGATTTAGCAAATTGGGGGCCCAAGGCGAAGATATGAATGGGGCCCACCTCATCCGATCTTTAAAAGAGAACGGAGAAAAAGAATTTACAGACTGAATGGTGGATAGGCAGGTAAAGCTAATCCATGCAGAAGTAAAAGTTGGAGATGAGAAAATCTTCCTCTTTAAACCCTGCTTACACTTCTTTACTCCAAAATGAAGATGGAAAGCAGAGAACACACAAAGTGTAGCAGTACACAAACTAATAGTCACGATGGAACCCAACAGAGAATAAGGTTTCAGATAACACCTGTATGCCAGCACTGTTTATTCTTTTTTTTTTAAGATCAAATCAATATCAGTATAACAGCAAGACAAGTAGTTAGGGTAAACCCCCACAAACAGTCATATAGGCCTACTTAGCAAAACATCACAAACAGCCATATACTTATATATATTAAATATTGCCAAGAGGAATAATTGACTTTGTATGTGTGAGGTTGCAATTGGCATTGCACTTGAGATTGAACATTTCAAACAAACATATATATATATATATATACACATACATACATACGCCTACATACATATATATACATACATAGGTCTGGTGGTCTGGTGAAGACGACAGACTGAGTTGTTGTACCCAAGTTCTCCGTTGCAGAGCGGAAACACTGCACGGTGAAAGCAGACGTGCAATGCAACTACAATGCACCAGAGCCCTGGACTGCGGGGGTTAGGGTCCAGTCATTGTCTTCTGTTAGTGCAGATGGCTGAATAAAGAAATAGAAAGTCAATTTTAATCCAAAAACACATCAGCCGTTTACCCAGTATCTACAATCATGTTAAGCATAAACATAAGAGCAAGGAAATATGTGATTCAGCTCTGGCCTACTGTATACATTAATTGCTGATATTGAAATGTATTATGTTCAATTGTATTATTGCTTGCTGTTTGTTGAATATTTACCCCATCCGCTTCAGCGTGATTGATACAAAAGATGGGAGAGATCGCTTGCCCAGGCCAATGTCAGATTGGCCTGGGCAAACTGGCCTGTCGTATATAATCCGACCACTAGGGGGTATTAATGACTTCTTTACAGGCAGATGACCATCTCATTTTTGCAAATAAAGCTTATCTGCAAAGAATACAAGAACATTAAGATTCAACACAATGACATTTTTAAAAGAAAAGTACATTTGTACATCAAGCTACCTACCTAAACCTCAATTTCAACATGCAGGCTAATTAAACTGCGGTATTAAATGGGTATTATTGTTGAATAAAATATAACTGGTATATTTGGATTAGTATGGTCAATTGTTATGGTGAAACATTTGACCAGAGACAGCAATAAAGAGCCTTCTCAACAGCAGTCTCTGAATCACCAAACCAGTCTACAGGAGAAGCCTACCACATGCACCACATCTGATCTGAGATGAACATATGTAAAATGCTTGAATCACAATTGGATGATCTAAATTTAACTATGATCAAAAGAAAACGGATCAAGTAAAAACACAATAGATACACTTTACACTAAAAGAAAAAAAAAGAAAAGAGAAGTACAACCCAAACAAGTGTTCAACACCCTCGCTTAAGACAACAAAAGCAAAAGTTTACCTTTCTCAGTGCACCACCCAGCGGGCTAACCGCGCCTGCTCAACCGTTACACAACAGGCCTGGTAATAGATAGCAGCTACATAGCTAACTGCAGCCACTATTCACTCAATATTCACCACCACTCCAGCCAAGGCACTGACTCTAACCAGCGCTGTAGAACTATATCTGCACCGGCTCCACAAGTTAAGGGGGAGGACAATGGGAGCTGGTGTATCTCCTCTGTGTCGGGGCAGCGGTCTGCTAATGTGCTGGTCGTGGCGTGGGTCCACTGAACGACACACCCCTCCCTCGCTCCGTTTGACCGGGAAAAGGTTCCAGTGCATGAGGCCACATTCAGGAATGAGGCGATCCTGAATGACCAATGAGGGAAGCCCCTCACGAGGGCCCCACCTGCCCCCCCTCCTCCTTCCCCCGCCCCACACACTAACTCACACTTACTGACTTCCTATGAGGGCTAGAAGGAGACTGTGTGTGTGTGTGTGTGTGTGTGTGTGTGTGTGTGTGTGTGTGTGTTCCTTAATGTATTTCCGATCAGAGAGATTCCTTAAAATGCTTGAATAACCAGTAGAGCACATTATGTCCTTCTAATGGACTGTGGAACTAATAATCATATTTCAAGTTATTTTCCATATACTGAAAGATTTCTATTGGGACTGGTTGATGGTGGGAATTTTGTCCCACCATTAAGCAGTTCCTGAGAACCTCACCACCCTAAAGAAATAAAATATAGTAATGAAACAAAGTTTACGTAAAGTATTTAGCTTTTTCACAATGTCAGTTTTATTTTCGTTGTGGTTTTTATTGAATAAACACGAAACAAATGTGCAAATAATTGTATATTGTTACACAGTACAGTGTAACAAAAACCAGAGAGAACACACACACACTGCGAATGATTTATTTAGAGTTCATGCAGAAGTCCAACAACACAAAGAAAGTGGTGACATGGGGCCAGCGACAGTGAAACACAGCCAGAAACGCAGCCAGAAAACAGCCAGGCAGCAGGACATTCTGCTGATCACCTCCTCAGTCACATCTCCAGCAGCCTACAACCACCCATGTTGTACTCCGTGGGAAAGACTCTCCGAAATGCATCAGCCAGCGTTACCTTTAACCACACCAAACAAACAGCTCTTAAGTTGAAGAACGGGTTTACTCGGAAAATAGGAAATATGTTTAATGTCTCCAAGTGACGAACTAAAAAGGACTGAACACAAGAAGGTACGTTTTCCTTGGACTTGGTTACAATGGCCGCACACTTTACACAAATAGATCAAGATAATGTAAAAAGGTGCAATGCAGATGACTTGTACATTATGTTGCTAATTTTGATTCTATATTGTCCAGTTAGTTTTTTAAACCACAGTATGTTCATATTCTGCGAAAACAGACTTCAGGTAAACCGAGGGATAGAGTTGGGGAAACTATGATCTGGTATATTGAGCAATCAGCCTCAGTCAGTCACTCATTCATAAGCATACACATGACAAGATAAACCTAATATTATAAATATATGATCATTATAATTCCTATAATCACTCTGAAATAGAAAGATAAATAAGCCAGCAGTAATGCAGGGAGGAAAATATCCAACTTTTCAACAAAAAACAAAGCAGGACATCCCCATCCTGTCCTACAACAGTACAATTACTTTCCTTCACGTGGTGACATATATAAATGATGAATAAATTACAAGCACCCCTGCCCCCCAAAAAAATTCCAATCACCAGATACAGATTTACAATGAGTTACACATTCCCTATCATTCATTTTGTTTAAGGTAACAAATGGTGTGCTGTTGAGGGTTTGGGTGTTTTAGGCTGCTAGTGTATTATCTTGTGTAGCTCAGTGTCTGCAGCCACCTACAAATAAAAACACACAAGGGTTTAAGAAGGAAAGAAATTAGGTCAGAATTAAATTTAAGACCAAAATTACATGTGAAACACTCAATCTGCAGGGACATTTAATGCTTTAATCATCTCAACATGAAGATATCATCCTAAAGATCAGGCTGCTGCTTATATATATATTTATATAGGTCTTCAGTGTACCATCCCTCTGTCCATCTATCCATCCTCATCCTTACACATCCAAAAACCACAGCCATGGGCCAGTCAAGTGGTCGCATCAACATTCTACAGCTTTACACCACAACAAACTCATAGAAAGTCTACACACCTGAACCAATGCACATCAACGTTGACTGGACTTCAAAAAAGAAAATCGAAAAACTAAATCAACAATACATTGTGGAATGAAACAGCATTGCACGAGAGTGAAACAATTATTGAGATAAGTAATTTCAGCAGAAGGATAGTCTTCGTATCCAGCACAGTGCAATTAATACAACAAGTTTGATTCTCCATGTAGCCAAGCCTACCTGCACAAAGAGGTAATTTCATAAACGGCAACTGTAAAACCATTTTGCAAAATGCCTTATGATTCGTTTGTTAAATTATAGTGTATAAGGAATAACTAGTCTCCACAGAACCGCCTCAAGTTCAAAGAATTTAAACGAATCAATCGCTTTGCACGTCCCTACTCGATCCAACGGGAATGGATTGAATAGTTTTATTACAAAATCTACCTCTACGGAGGTAAACTACACAATAAAACATTAGTCGTCAGTGGACTCGATCCTCAAATGTAACTTCTAAACCGTCTGTCCCTTTGTATCATTTAATTAAATATACAAACATCTAATAAAGATAGCATTTGTCATTTACAGATATACAATAGATCTACCACACACACACACACACCAAAAATAATAAAACATGGACAGAAGGTGGTCATTGACGGAAAATCTGATTCACACCTTGGGGAGGGAATTAACCAATTTGTACCTAAAAAGGTGCTGTATGTTAGATTGGAGAATTGTAAAGAGACTGATTAATTCATTATATTTCCACGCCATTAAGAGCAAATTTCTGTGTACGCAAATGTGATTGACAAGAAAGATGGATTGCCCAAACTAATGAGGGAACAGTTGCCCTGATTGGTCAGATTTTGCCAGGTGTGGCGCGCAAGTCAACCAGAACAGTTAATCTCACAGAGCCTTTAACTCACAAATATCTAATGGATAGCTATGGTATGAACAGATTACACTCATATTATAGTTCTGTAACCTTACCTACAGCACCTTTAATAGGTTAATTAACTACATTGGAGACACCACTGGAGAGAACAAGGCAGAACGGCTAACGACTGTAGTGTAAGTCCCTTTAAAAAGAAAACAAGCTCAAAGCTTTAAAAGCTCACATGATGACATGCATGACAGGTTAACCATGAACAGGACACCATCCCCATCTGAAGGGGCCTGTAGTAAACCAGATGGAGACAGCAGACTAGACTTCCCTTAAAAGACCAACAAAAAGAAATCTCACTTCAAAAGTGATGAGTGAGCTCAACAAACCACAGGAGGCTGAGGAAAGACAGAATGGCCGTGGATGTGAATGAAAAATATGGGACGATATTGTTCTGCAACACTGCCCAGCAACACCCCTCTCAGTGTAGTGTATCAAAATAGACTTTTAGTGCCATTGCTTTTTTCCCTTTTGAGTTGAAACAAAAGAATAGAACATGTATGAAATATTCCCTTAGAATAAGAGTCTAGCACAGGAAATGGAGGATTCATTGTGGTAGTGTTTAGCTGATGTCGTGGAAAAAGAGAAATACAAATGAGAGCAGGGGACGGGGCCTTTCAAGGTGTGTGTGTGTGCACACACACACACACGTGAGGGTGAGCTATATGTAAATGTCACATGACTAGTCTCTCCTGTGATGGTTGGGGGGGGGGCATTCAGGGGAGGCCAGTGCCATGGGAGGTCCGGTTTACATGGCGAAGAGGTTGGCCTCGGGTCTGTCAGCCGGCTTGCGGCTGGGGGTGCCCTGAGGGGCCCCGGGCTCCCCGCTGGGAGGGGACGGCAGGCTGGGGGCCATCTCTGCCGCCTTGGCCCTCTCCTCCAGGAACTTATCGAACTCTGAGTCGGGAAAGACGCGACGAGAGGAATATTACGTTACGTTGAGCAGCCCAAACAGAAGCCAAAGCGACTAAAAAGGTGGAGTTGAGGACAGCCGAAGTGCACAAGCAACATTGGATTCATCTGGGATCCAGCAGTCCTACTATGTTATAGCAGAGCTGCTGGGAGAAGACGACATTAAAGCATGGGCCGGAAACCAACAATGAAAAGGTTTGGAGTTATGTCTTGTTTCCTGTTCCGTTAGAGATGTTCTACTGAAGAGAAAGTTATTTGCGGATTGGACGGAGCTACTTAATGGGGATTGTAATCACAGTACAGCCAAGAGTTAGGGTTTGCCATTAGCCAATTAACCACATAACAGATCCCCGCCTCAGCAACATGATTGGTCGGAACTATAATTAAACAAAATAAAGTGAAAAAAATAAAGTGAACTGCCCCATTCATAGCTTGTCTGCTATCAAATTTTTGATTATTCATAAAAAATATATAAGCCCTATATATATATATATAGGGCTTTAATATTTTAGGTTTCACATCCCGCTAATAAAACAACAGAACAGCAAGGGATCAGACGGCTCCTTCAGTAAATGAAGGATGAATACAACAGATGGGTCTCACCTTCACTGGTCACTCCCTCCTCGCCCTCGTCTCCCTTCTGCAGAGAGGAAAATCCAATTACATCCAGAACATTACAAGCATCTCAACAAGCACCATGTGAGTAGCGGTGATTTAAAATCCCAAATGACAGCACCTGCTCTACAATAAAGATTTCCCAGATTCTCACAAGACAGTGGGTGACATTTCAGGTAAATTCAAAAAATTAAATGAACCCCTCAGTTGGTCATCAAATTGCAAAGAAGATCTGTTGTGCCACCAGAAACAACTACTACTAAGAACTACTACAACTATACCTCCCTACATGGATCTATGCCTTCCCTACCCAATGTGAACCACCTACATTGCATAGACACGTGATGTCTTTCTGAGGGAGTGATGAAAACAGAAAACCAAAGAGCTTTTATTTTGCTTGTCATCACACATTGTCAATCAACACAAATTAGATGGAGCGAGGTAGGGAGGGAGGAAGGGAGGGAGGGAGGGAGGGTGGTGTGAGGGAGGGCAGAAATAATATCATGATGGTCTCACCACATCAGTGCTCAGCCACTCCTCTATGTCATCCATGACAGAGGACTGGCCCCCCCCGGCGCTCTACAGGGCAGCACCGAGGCAGCGTCGAGAAGCCACAACAGAAAATGCCCCCGAAAACCCAAACAAACACAAAACATGAACTTGAATGAAAAGAATGACCAAAAAGCAAAAGTTTAACTCAAACCCAAAAATATAAACTGAAAATTAAACAAAACAATAGGGATGCCATTCATGGTTAGGGATGAATAGAGCCTGGTGTAAGCTCCACTCACGCACAAAAGCAAACCGTGCAGGGAAGGAGACTGCCATGCGGATTAGATTGAGCCATTGAATAGTAATGAGGAGAGGGAGCACAGCAAAGTGCATCATGCTCCGCGACGCAGGGCTGGGGAAGGGCTTACGCTTCCTCATTATTGAGTACGTGTCCATTTAAAATCAAAACAAATACAGAATAAGAAAATAAAAATAACAAAACATTCTACAATATCTGAAAAAATTATTGTAACGTTTTCATCTGTGGTGGTGAAATTCGATTTCACACTGGATGAAATGAAGAGCATGGAAACAGGTCAGCGTTTATAAGCATCATGCTGATGCTCCGTAGCCCGGCCGGTGGTTAGGTCTGGTTTCCAGAGGGCAGACAGAGAGACTAACAAGGGCCCGGTTCAGTTACAACTGGAGGAGCAAGCTGTGGGATTTGTAAAGGGCAATCGAAAAAAATGAAAGGTAACTCAGAGAGCACGATCAGGGGCCTGACATTGACGGTGGCTGGAGGAGGCTGCTATTGACCAGCTGGTCGCTGTGTGGCCGTCCTGTCACCGCGTCTCAGCGTGGGGTCCCTCGGGGACACACTGAACCCTGGCCCCCTGACGCGGCCCCCCCCTGGCCCCCCCAGACACGCTAATTTAAATTTGCCTACCATCAATTTGCATAAACTATGTTCCGTTCAGTCAGGCTACGTTCATTTATAAAAGAACAAATGACCAGAAGGGGAACCCTTACGTCACCCAACGGAAAAGGTGGCGGTGGGGACAATGAACTAACATCTGTAGACGCCAACCGTTGTTCTTAATGACGTTTAGATAGTGAGGAAGGAGCTGTCGATGTTCAGTTTACCGGCTATCAGAAGGAATAACATTCATTCAAGCTATCAGATATCATAATAAAAACACAATGCTATTTGATCTTCTGGATTGCAAATCCAAACTTAACGTTGGTTAACACACTGTGTTTATTTATTTGATCGCGAGTGCAGCTCAATTAGTTCATTCAAAGACACTTAATAAAAAAGACCCATTAATCCATTCAAGGCCAAGATTTTTTTCCCAAGTTATTTTGTTAGATATTTATGCATGTCTGGTTAAAGCGCAGCAGAAAGGTTTCCAGCGGTTTACCCACCGTGGACGGTACCGACACACCAAAGCATGTGAGCAGAGTGATAAGAAAATACATCCAATGGGATCAAAGTCCACTCCACATCCGTCCACAGCAACCACAAACACAAACAAACACGCTGCACAAGAGGAGACTGGACTCACCCCCCCGGCCGTGGGCTGTCGTACATCCAGGGTGGGCGGTGGGAGGCTGGCGTTGGGGTCCTCCACTGAGGCCCTGAGACAGAGAGCAGACATTTTGTAATAGGAATCAACACGCTATAGACAAACACAGCGGCGATGAGGAAGGAGACGTCGGGGGCCTCTTACGTCCTCCCCGGCTCGGCGGACAGAGACCCGGTCCTGGTCTGGGCGAACATGTCGAAGTCATCCTGGGCTCCGGCGGGATTGGCGCTGGTCAGGGAGCTCAGGGTGCTGCTCACGCTGTCGGCACCCACGTCTGGACCAGCGACCCGACGCAACAAACCAAAGCAACAGGGTTGGCGTCGTTAGCGTTGGCTGATGTACGCACAAAGACATTTCCCTCTTCCTCCGCCCCGCTAGTCATTTTCATATGCCTCATCTTCTAACAGCACGGTTATTGTTCTTGTATTATGTTTGGTCGCCAATAATTCCTATACTCTCCTAGTGTAAAGGTCAGGGTTATTGGCCTGGTTGTAAACTCTGTCAACAAGTCCCAGAGGCATGATTCATGTTCAGTGCTCTGCAGTCTGCAGGCATCTATTTATCAAATCAGCCCAACAGAACTCCACATCAAACGTTACATGATTCTAGATGGCCCATATGGAACCGAAAGAGCAAAAGACCATCATATTAGGGCGAGTCAGGCCTGGCGATGTCGACCCGGGGTGAGAGCCGTCCAGCGGTCTGGATCACGTACCGAGACCGGCCAGACGGGAGGCCAGCGAGGCCGGGGAGGAGGGTCTGGCGGCGGGGGCGGTGAGGCTGGAGGGCAGGCTGGTGGGGGCCACGCTGGGCATGTTGCTGACCACCGCTGGGGACCCGGGGCCCAGGTCGATCAGGTTGTCCTCTGTGGCCTCGCTCAGAACCTGGGGGAAGGAGGAACGTCCGTCAGGGGGAGAGTCCACCACGGTGCGTGTGACGGGGGGGCGGGGTCAGGCTTCATGGGGGGCAGAGACGGGTGCTGGGGAGTGGATGGAGGTACTGCGATGGAGGTCTTCTTTTGTCGGGTCAAAGGAAGGGCGAGGCTGTGCACGAGAGGCTTTGCATTGGCTTTAACCTTAGAACTACCATGACCGCTGTGACCACCTCATTGGACAGGCATTTATACATGCAAAGTGGGAAGCCCATTTCCTTCCCTTCCCAAACATAAATTTGTTTTATATAAATAAAAAACAATGGACATGGGGTTTAAATAGAACCCCGCCAACACATGGTAAGAAGAAAAATCTAAATAACAATCACGACTTTGGTGATTTTCATACGCTGCCTGCGAGCTAAAAAACCATAACACCCCACACTTCTTGAAAATGTCACAGAGTAATGGTGAAATCGAGGTGACCGTGAAGGCTACGATGACCTGTCGGAGCTGCCATTTCTCCTTAGAACGCACACAAGTGTTTTCGGTATGTAAGAACATTTTAAAAGGTCAAAATGACCCTCCTGGCAATTCTGGGAGGTAGTATGGGATCCTGGTAGTTCTACTGTTAAAAACAAAGTGTAGAATGGAGGGAGGGAAAGGAGACGAGGAAAGGAGAAGAGAGGAAGAGTCCAGCCAGAGTGCACATAGACAGACGCTGAGGAAAGGAAAAGGTGTTACTTGGCTGATGGAAAGCATGAAGAGATGCACAAGTAAGGAACTAATTAAAATGGAGGCTTACAACAACAGTGGACAGGGTGCTATTCAATAACAATACAAAGCTTACAAAAGTTGTATCTAAAGCAGATACAAACAGATTTGCAGTTTTGAACCAGACCCGACCACTATGTTGTTGTTTTTCCATATTTGCTGCTGTTTGCTGCAGAAACTCATTGAAAGCTTTGGCATGGAGAAATCAACCATTCTGCTTTATATTTCACTTAAAACACAGACCGAAAGAAGGAAATCATTTAAGAATTTTAAATGATCATGATAAATCTTATTGATTAACTCCTCACAACTTATAATTGTTTGCAGGCATTCACAAAAGAAAAAAACTTACACGATAATACACAACGCTACAGTGCCTTTCTGCTCATACAGCAAGTTCCCAAATGGTGTGCAAATAAAACTGATGATTTAAGCAGAGTGGTACATTTTCCCAACCCCAAGCAATCATTGAGTCTGTGACAACAACCAACACATTCAGTCTTTTGATCTACCCTAGCTACACCCAGTTCACCGGAGGACCAGCATGAGAAGCCATTCCCAACCAAGGGTTAGGGGCGGGGCCACATGGAAGGACTGGGCCCTGGCTCAGGAGCCTGGATCACCAAGTCAACCAGATATTGTTTAGTCAGAATTCAGAGAAAGTCAGAAGTTTGGGTTTCAGATGCCATGACTAGAGCACTCTCAGTCCAGTAACCATGGCAACTTGTGCTGTGAGCCTAACCTGGAGCCTAACTGGTGGGCAAGATAACCCTGCCCACAATCGCAGTGGCGACTTATTTCTATCGTCCCATTGGTTTAAATAATGGCAATGACCAACGTTATATGGTTATACTCAAAACTATTCTAACAATCAACTTGATGTGACGCATCTACTACTAATAAAGTAATACGCAATTTCTATAAACGCACACTTAATAAAAGTGCGCTACCCCAGGTTCTAGCGATACCGCAGCTGAGCCGCACGGTCTAGTGGTAGTTTTCAATTACACCAAGATTAAAATTGGATTAATTAACTGTATTCAAATTGTTTTGCAAATGCTAATTGATGCATGTTCAAAAAATGTCACTACAGTAGGCTGGAAAGTAAACTACAGCTTCAGCTTTCTTAAAAAACTGTTGATATAGTAGTAATAGTTGTTTTACAGTTGTTCAATAAATAGAAATGTCTTGCAAACTCTAGGGGGCTTCCAGTCTCGCAGAGCATTTCCATGGTAACGTAATGCTAATTAACCGACTAGGCTTCAACCCATAAAAGCACTGAAATAGCAATGACGGCTTGGGAATTCCCTGATCCATCACATTTTCAGGGTGTGATAGATCATGGCTTTTGAAGCCTGTCATGACACGAACGTGCGTATTTCAGGTTGAACCTATCCTTCATTGAGTGAACCTGTTTTGAAGGCAGCTCTCGGGGAACTGAAAATCCAGACAGTTGAGGGAATCGCCCTCTTGAGTCAGAGTTCTGGTTCAAGCCTAAACATATCCTCGCCTGCTACTTGAAACAGGGCCCTGCACCTCGTGGTCAAATCTTGGTGTGATACGTGAGAAGAATCTGCTAAACCCTCCCAATCATTTAAACAAAGTTATCAGTATTTTGGCAATGTATTGCACTACACCCATGACGTTGTTTTGCAAAACAATCAATTGGCCTGGTAGACTTTAGGCTCTGCCTCAAACTATAAATCGTGGTTGCAATCTTGTCATGTTAAACTGGTCCTCTGGGGGTCACACATACGGCAGCCACAGAGGGGGAGACAACACAACACTGTTTCATACTTGCCTGGCTCAGCTGGCCATTTAAAAAACACGACAAGACACGCAACAGAAAAGAAAGAGAACACAATGAGTAACAGTTAACATGCCACCCGCTGCAGTGACACGCTTGCAGTGGCACGCTGCAGTGACATGCTTGCATCTACACAGCTACAGTGACACGCTTACAGTCACACGCTTGCAGCGACACGTTTGCAGTGGCACGCTTGCAGTGGCACGCTGCAGTGACATGCTTGCATTGACAAAGCTGCAGTGACACGCCTGCAGTGACACGGTGCAATTGCAGGGCATAACAGTCATGGTCGGGGGTGGGGGGGTGGGGGGGGGGGGGTTGACTGACAGCGCCACATGCAATGAAAAACAATGTGAGAAGCACACGGACAAAGGGACGCATGCAAAGAATGAGACACAGAACAGAAGTGTTAAAAAAAACAGGGAGCCCGAAGCGTCGACAGAAGAGGAAGACAAAGGGGACGGCTGTGACAAAACAAAATCAAGAATTACTGTGGATAATAAGTTGTTTTCTGTTGAGGTTTTCCAGGCGTTAATGTGAAGCCAGACTAACGACTATGATCACCTAGAGAGTGCTTACGTACGTGATGTATGTTCAGGGCACGTCAGCTGACATATGGATAAACATGTGGTCCAAGCACCCTTAATAACCCGCGCCAGCCCCTGGTGCCACAAGTGTGATGGGTTGTGACCTACAGGCCGTGGCCAAGTGACTCACCCCGTTGTTTACGCTCTGAGCTGAAGACTTCCCCACCCGATACCGTTCGTACCTAGAGTGCGAGAAGGAGACAGAGAGTCAGTGAGACTAACAGCGCATCGGAAGAGCGCACAAAGCCACAGATCTCGAGCAGCTCCGTGGGTGAACTCTGACCTCTCGTAGCGGAGGAAGATGTTGTTGAGGTCGTCGTTGACGTGGAGCAGCTCCTCGGTGACCTCCTCGTTGGACACGCACGAGATGAGCTCCATGATGCGCTGCTGCATGGCCCTGCAGGTTCTGTGCAGCTCCTGCAAACAACCCAAGCATTAGCTCAGGAGGTAGAGCGGGTTGGCTGGTAACCGCAAGGTTGGACACCTCGAGTGTCATTTACATTTACATTTAGGGCATTTAGCAGACGCTTTTATCCAAAGCGACAATAAGTACATTTGTCATAAGAAGTGAAACAATATATCACCGTCGGTACAGTAAAGATGTTCATAGAACCAAGTGCAAGTACTAACAATCGCCAGGCTAACCCCATTCCCCATATACAGCAGTGATAG
Organism: Micromesistius poutassou; assembly: GCF_964030765.1. Classification (NCBI taxonomy): domain Eukaryota; kingdom Metazoa; phylum Chordata; class Actinopteri; order Gadiformes; family Gadidae; genus Micromesistius; species Micromesistius poutassou. Next base: position 6,635,687 of record NC_140291.1, on the reverse strand, counting down.
CTAGCTACTGCAGATGCTACACAACTAAGTACATGCTACACAACATGCATGCATAACACAATTAAGTACATGCTACACAATTAAGTACAATGAATGAATACAACCTGCATTAAGTGCGTTCATCAAGTGCCAGGACGTACAACAGACAATTGTGCAACAGACAAATAAGGGACTGAATGGCTATGTAGAGTCTAGGTGAACTCTGAACAGGTGGGTTTGGAGTCATTTGCGGAAGCTGGTGAACGACTCTGCGGTCCTGACATCAGCAGGGAGCTCGTTCCACCACTGTGGTCCCAAGATAGAGAAGAGTGATTTAGCTGATCGACCTTTGGTTGCTCTTAGTGATGGCGGTACCAGACATCCAGCTGAGGTAGTTCAGTGGAGGGATCGAGCTGGGGTGTGTGGTTTGACCAAGGCTTGGAGGTTGGCAGGGGCAGTTCCATCGACTGCCTTGTATGCCAGTACCATCATCTTGAATCTGATGCGGGCTACTACAGGGAGCCAGTGGAGGTGGCGGAAGAGGGGAGTCACATGGGAGAATTTAGGTTGAACACGAGGCACGCTGCCGCGTTCTGGATACGCTGCAAAGGTTTAATAGCAGAGACCGGGAGTCCAGCTAGGAGCGAGTTGCAGTAGTCCAGGCGGGAGATGACCAGCGCTTGGACTAGAAGCTGAGCTGCTTCCCTTGTGACGAAGGGCCGTATCCTGCGGATGTTGTAAAGTGCAAATCTGCAGGATTGGGCCACTGTGGTGATGTTGGCGGTGCAACATAACTGGTTGTCTAGTACCACACCAGAAACAAGGTTTCTGGCAGTTGGAGACAGAGATACAGTGGTGTTCTAGTGACCAGTAAGTCCAAGTGTGGGCAATCTTTCCCCGGTATTAGGAGGAGCTCAGTCTTGTTGAGGTTAAGCCTCAGGTGATGGGCAGTCGTCCAAGTGCTGACGTCTGCCAGACATTCAGATATGCGTGTTGCAATCAGGGCTTTGTCAGAGGAGGGGAATGAGAGGAATAAAGTGTCGTCGGCATAGCAGTGATATGAAAAACCATGTGATGGAATTACAGAGCCTAGAGATCTGGTATAGAGGGAGAACAGAAAGGGCCCCAGTACAGAGCCTTGAGGGACACCAGTGTCAAGTGTGCAAGGTTTGGACAAGGAGCCATTCCATGTGACCTGATAGGTGCGATTCGACAGGTAAGATGTGAACCAGGATAGGGCCGATTCAGCAATGCCAAGTTCGGCGAGAGTGGCAAGGAGGATCTGGTGGTTCACCATGTCAAATGCTGCGGACAGGACAGGAGAATGAGAACTGATGAGAGGGACGAGAACGATGGCTGAAGTGAGGGAGGAATTGATGAGGGCTGTGAGAAATGGCAGGAGGTCGACCGAGATGGTCTGGAGGAGAGAGAAAGGGATAGGGTCAAGAGGGCAGGTGGTGATGTGGTTGGAGTTAACTATTCTATTGACCTCTTCAGAGGTGAGGGGGATGAAGTGGGTAAAAACAGAGGTGGGGATGGGTGGAGGGAGGATGGTGGCAGGGGTAAAAGTGGAGCTGATGTCCTTCACCTTCTGGGTAAAGTCATTCAAGGTGAAAGTCAGCAGTCGTCAGCAAAGTCGTCAGCAGTGAGGGAAGGAAGGAGGCGGAGGGGAGGGAGGGGTGAGGAAGGAAGAGAACATGGAAAATAGATTCCTTGGGTTGGAGGTGGAGGAGTTGATTTTAGACCGGTAGAAAGTAGATTTGGCTGTTGACACAGTGGAGGTGAAATCTCAGAGTGTCGAGGTGTCCCTGAGCAAGGCACCTAACCCCAACTGCTCCTGACGAGCTGGCTGTCGCCTTGCATGGCTGATGCCGCTGTCGGTGTGAGTGTGTGCATGAATGGGTGAATGTTAGGCAATATTGTAAAGCGCTTTGGGTGGCCACTGGTTACAAAAAAGTGCTATATCAATGCAGTCCATTTACCATTCACACAACATGGAGGGGCGGGGACCTGGTTTGATCCAGAGTGCAAGACTTCCTTTAAACATACTTAAGACCCTAGTTGCTTAGATTTATGACACTGTATCTGAATCCACTCCCAGTCTTCTTTCTATCCACTATATAGTAAAGTAGTAGTGCACTCAAGAGTCCTTTGTAGTGGTCGGGTGAATAATTAATATGACCCTGGCCCATTTACAGTCAATAAACTCCCAGATAAAAAGTGCTCTAAATGATTATAGTAGTTGTCTAAACACCACACACACACAAACACGCTCTTATGTCACACACACACCTGCAGCAGCTGGTGGTCTGAAGAGTCTTCCTGACCGGGCACCATCTCAGTCAGCATCTCTGACATCACCTTTGTGTTCCCACGCACGATGTCCAGCTCGCTGCGTAGCCGGCAGATCTGATGAGACACACACGGGTTCAGACACACACACACACACACACACACACACACACACACACACACACACACACACACACACACACACACACACACACACACACACACACACACACACACACACACACACACACACCCCTACCTGTTCGGGGCTGGGGTTGACGGATCCAGGGCCATGGATGACGGGGGCCTGGGCCTGAGGGGTGGTGTAGACGGGCGGGACCACTGGCACCGCGGGCTGGACGTGGGTCTGGGGAGACGGGGAGATGTACTGGTGGAGGGCGGCGTCACCTTCGGGTGCGGAGGCCACCTGGGGGATGGAAGCCGACAGTGTTTTCAGATGACTTAGCGAAGGGGTTCTTGATACAAGCAGCTTCTGTTCTGCAACGCTCCACCAAGGGTGGAGTCTATGAATGACTCGCCCTGGCAAGTAGCGGTATTTGCAGTGTGGCAAGGCCTTGCCACAAGAATGTATTTGGCCGGGTCCTGTTCGGAAAATGTTAGACTAAGACTGCTCTAACCGGACTTGTACGTACTAATAACACAACCACAATTAGGCAAGGATATAGGAAATGTGTCTGCAACAGTGACCTCGTTTCAACAACTTCTGAAGTGAGATCATATATGCATTTAACATAATAATTTAGAGGAAAAAAGGCCTCAATCTTGTGAGTGATATTTAAATGTCTAAAATGTTTAAAAATAGAGACACTAAATATCGCAGTTTAATTACAGAGATTCATGGAGCATGTGTTCTCTAGATTTGAATAGTTTACACATAGTTTGTGGCAGAATAACATGTCTGGCCTAATTCTTGGGACCAAATTGTCATGTCATTGTATTAATCTCCACTATAACAATATTGTGAGAAAGAGTAAATCCACCAGTTATTAAAAAATTCATTCGACACCTTTCGATTCATTCATTCAACTACTTAACGTCAAAATGATTTTAATACATCACATAACTAAGGAATCACAATAGATTGAAATGTGACCCTTGTATTGTGATGTGTATCGAATAGCCAGATCCTGGCCAATGCCCATGCCTAGTGCTATCACGCTCTTACCCGCTGAGGCGTGTGTATGGGAGAGAGGGTCTCCAGCTCGGACATGGGGAACTCTATGCCTTTCCTCTTGAGCTCCTCATAGATCTGGACCACTCCGGTGAGATCCGGACTGCTCCGGAACGCGTCAGCCCATGCCTAGAGTAGGAAGCAACAGGGCTGAGTAGGTGAGCTGGGTATTGCCATTGATATTCATTTTCAAAACTACTAGCTGGGTTTTTCAAACCTCTTAATTCTCTCATCCGGTATTAATAGAAATCAGTTGTTGACATTCATAAATTCCATTCTAGTAATCCAGAAGCAACATGAAACTGAGCCAATGCCTTGTAACGGACGATTATTTTCCACCAACTCTGCTTAGAGAAACAATACCCTGGGGAACTGCCATGGGTTCTGAAAGGCAGCGTGACGGGAATAAAGACGTCACAAAAATAATAAAAGGCTTCATGCAAATTACTTGATTAATTAATTGCCTCTGGATAATCACACACTTCTTAGCTAAGCAGTCTGTACCGTATCTGCAGTCAGCCAATAAATCATTTATTGCCTCAGATCAAATCCAGAAACATATTTCAGTTTAGACTTTCAAAATGGAAGAGTGATTCCACGTCTTTCCAGACCAACAGGTGCAGCTGAAGCACCAATGGGCATCTTCTCCGAGCTGATTTGTTGTTATTATTTTCTTACTGTGGTACACCCATCAGGCATTCCAATGTTGTGAGTACATTCCTCTCGTCTCGTGTTGTAACAGCCCAATGAGGAATAAAATACGTTTTTTATACAAAGTGCCTTGCAAAGCCGTGAGTGAAAAATACTCCTTTTTACCATGGGTGGCCCGTTGGGTAGCAAACCTCAAACATTAGATAACACTTCAATCCCGGGGAGGAAAATAAACCCTGGCAGTGTTGATGCCATGCTCCATCAACCCAGCTATATAGGTTCACATTGAGCTAGGCAGAGCCAAATACCAACCATGGCTGGTTAAGAGACCCAGAAGAACAGGAACTTTATGATTACAACACAACACAAAGTGTTCAGTGTGCCACAGTGAGTGAAGACTTGTTCTCGGGTCCTTGTTGCTGCCAGCCATGGCTGCATTGCATCAGTAAACCACGTCTCATTAGTGGTTCAACTTCAACACGATGAGGACAACAGAGGCCAGATCAAAGAAAATGGCCTTTGAATAACCTCTTACCAAAACAGAATAAAGATAGATCAGAAAGATTTGACTTTTATCTGAATCCACTTTTTAACTGAAAAATATTTTTTCTCAGGGACATTTGTTCTGCACAAGGGAGAAGCAAGGTAAATAGAAAAAATTAAAAAAATGCATGAAAATAAAAGCCAGCCACTCTGCAGACCGAATCACATGATGTATTTCCCAGAGGAAACAAGAGAGGGCCCCACCTGAGCCTGCCTCAGTTACCTGAGCTGCTGAATGGTAACAAGAGCCCTATAGAGGGCTGAGAGAAACCTATCACCCACACATCTCTACCTGGGGACCATAAGACACCAGCACAAGAACATCAGACTCCAGCTCTCACACTCAAAATAGCATTTAGCCATACTGTTCTATCACACTGGGTTTTCACTCTCCCTCAAACTAAATTATTTCATTAATTCAATGAAAAATACGGGGGCAAAATTGTGTGTAATTCCACTTGCAGCCAATTCACACTTAAAGTTACTCAGTTACTATAACAGCTACCCAAAGAATGATACCTTACTTCAAGGTCTCTGGCGCCAGTATCAACTGAATGAATGTAATAATGTCAACTTTTTGTATTAGTATGCCCCATACCTGAATTAAGGCCAGCACTTTGTCTTGTACGATTGTTGGAGGGTTGTTCTTGGGGGAGATGATTTTGACCAGCACACCGTCTATGAAGTCCCTGCTGGTGACGAGTGAGTGGAAGCGATGGCCGCAGTTCTTCACGCATGTCTCCAGGACCTGGGGCAGAGTGTCCAATCAAGTCTTGTATCTTTTTACTATTTTGGTAATTTATCCAAATTTATATCCAAAGCAACCAACAGCGATTTTTGATACATGTCATGACGGAGCAGGTGTTGGGAGCATCAGGGTCAAAGATGTCTACAGTTTGGGCTGTGGACATAGGGGATCGAACCAAGTACCTTTCAGCTAGGTGTCGAACATCCTAGCCACCACACCATCAGAACCCCTGTATGCAGCAGTTAAAGTCAAGTTAAACTCCACTCTCACCGTTAGGGCCAGCATCACTTCCCTATAGTTCCTGTTGCCATTCAACCTCTTCTTCACTGCTTTGATGGCATCCTTTGGCCTGCACACACAGAGTTACAGCACAATGCTCTCACATAAGGTTGAGAAATTATAACGGGTTCAGTGAGTATTATGGACTTTCATGGAACAGGTGAATGATATATGAGATGGAATACTGGTAGATGTAACATGCAGTTAATGCTTTACTGTCATCTGAATGACAGTAAGATGACAGTAAAGCTACTGTCATCTAGCTGTAATGAATGTCACTGTTTTTAACCTGGACTTTCAGATATCCCCTTGCTGTAGCCATCTTTTCAGATACAAACTTTTTAACAATCAAATATATTCATTTAACACAAGCTCCACTGTAAGCTTAGATGTGTTCATTGTAACCTAGTCATGGTTGAGACACCTTCAGATAATTGAAGCAATAATATTTTTGTCCAATACTTTTTTTAAACTTATTGTATGTGTTTTACCCATTGTATAGGAGCATATTAACCGAAACAAGGTCCCTTCCCACTTTTCAAACAAGACTTGGACTTCACACTTAGAACTTTTTCATGCAAGGTTAATGGGACGGAGAGATAAGGAATGGAGCACTTGAATAAATCCAGCAAACTAAAGGGAAGGTATTTGGCCATGCAATGCCAATGATACGAACGAGATCGAAATGGCTTGTGTTGTGTGTCTACTTCAGGGAGTGTTGTGTGTATGTGAAAGGTCAACCGAATTATCAAATGACATGGGCACTAATTCATCCAAGCTTCTTACCCATCTTCCGTTTCATTAATAATGTCACATATTTCCATGTTCAGGGTCCAGTCCTCGCTTTGAAGAGAGCCATCGGTTGCTCTCTCTAGATACAATAATAGACACAGACAACAAAATAAGGCACGATTCAGTTTGGAGCTTGAGGCTACCGTCACAATCTGTAATGAATTTTAGCTACCTTTTCTTATACTATGTAGGTGACAAGTGAGAGTTGCACTGTCCACATGCACATTTTGCAATCGTTTCCAAGCAGCTAAATATCACATATGTATAGAGTCAAAATGCACGTCTGCGTGTAATTAACTTTTGTCAGAGGCAGTGTAATGACTGCTGTAACGTTAGCACACAGCTAGGCGGCTAACAGTAGCTGACCAGCTACAGTACTAATACACACTCAACGCTAGCTAGATGACATTAGCTTTCCCCGAAAAATATTCACGCGTCGTTATGTGAAACGCTGATTTCTCGGTCACAAATGGTATTAAGCTAGACGGTTACCTACCAATACAATGCCCCACAGGAGTACTGTAAGGATTTCCTAATAGGAACTCCATCTTGCCCGACAACAAACAAGTCTATGGGATGATTGAGGCTTGCAAAATAAGACCCGCCCACACGTAAATTGCATTAGCCAAGAACAGAGCCATCGAGAGTCTACCAATAGAACCGCAGTTTGGGCAGCCACAACACCAATCACAAGTGAAGTGACTGTAAATAAAAGCTTTTCCTAGCGTGTGTCATAGACTGGGATTGTGTTGATACATGATGTTGTGCAGAGACATTTAAAGTCATATATCTTACAAATCGTATAAATATTTTAGAAGCCCCACCCAAACGTGTGATGAACGACATTGACAACGACGACGTAAGCACAAATACACGTATTTGTGGAGAAGGTTGTATTTATACATAGAGGATGGCAGATATGTACAAGAAAGAAATAAGAATGATACATTTGATAAAGGGACTTTTCTAGTATGGCAGCAATCCAAATATTTTTGTTAAAGAAAAAAACAGAATTTGAGTAAACTTCACATTTAACCTCATCGCAGCCTATGAAATGTATTTGTTAGAAAATGAGTCTAACTTGCATGCATATGGTAGTATTTCAGTCCTTATACACAATTGTTCATGAAGATGGTTGACAGCTGCCCAATGTAACACTGTTTAAGAATGCTGCAGAGAATATATTTGGGGTAATCGGGTTGGGTTCAAAACCTCTCTTCAGAATAAGGATGGATCAGAATAATAGAACAGACTAGATGTTAGCCACACCAGGGGAAAAAAAGCAGTTTACAGTTAGAAGTTTTGCTGCCTTGATGCAAATATAAGCCATCAGCAGTCCTGCATCAGTTTGCGTTTGACGTTGGAGCTTTCAGACGAGAGCTGAACGAACAGCGCCCCGGCGGCCGTCCGCGCCCGGAGCTCGTACATGTCGTAGTCATGACACCACTCAACACTGCCCCATCGCTCAATCTGTAGAGAAGACAGTCATAATGCCCTTATTGCTCTGGATTCATTAAAGCAGACCACATGGTTCGAAAGCAAATGACAGTGAATTGTATGCGTGTCATTAACATGTAGGTTAGGTTTCTTGCTCAAGATACCTATTGGTAAACTGCAGACATTGGGGCTTGAAACCAGAACCTTTCGGCTGAGAATCAAACACACTAACCGCCAGACTTCGATGGCCCAATGACAATGCAAATGATTAGGATATTGACCGACTGTCAGTGTCACACACTCTCTCGGACACTGACAATCTCAAAGAACACTACTAGTACCTGACAGACATTGGACATTGTATACAATCACCTCTTCACTCATTACACTGTTTACATGCTACAATAGCATACTAGTGTTATATATTCATAACTGCTTTGCTATTTATATAAATCACGTATATTTTATTGAACTACTTGCGTGTGACAAATAAAACTCTTGAATCTTGACTGGAACCAATAGAATACATTCAAATCAATTCCGGGGATTATCCTCTCTCTTCTACCTGGTACTCCTCCTCGAGTCTGGACAGAAGGACGGCCTCCTCCACTGTCAGATGCCTGTCAATCAACGCCAGGGAGAGCACTACAGACTTCAGCTGGGTGATGACAAACTCCAGCCCTGGACAGAAGAACCAATGTTTCCGAGTACATAAGTGCCAATCATGGTAAAAGCTACAATCTGTTTATTTTACCTGCAATAAATAAACCAACAGTATTGTGGGACCAAAGCCAACAGCCTGAAGAAACCAAACCCATCCATCCACTGTATGTTTGTTTGTTTAGCCGTTGGTCTATACAAACATATAGTGGTTGGAATTGTTTAGCCCGATATTGCAATTTAACCTCACAGAGGATAAGATGTGAAATAGTTTTTCTTTTATTACAGCTGGGTACACAGCCAGATACAAACGTTAAACTAATGGAAAATACTCTCCCACTATGAGTTGCGCCTGCGCTAATTGAATTACTTGAATAGCAGAGAAAACTTTTCATGTGGGGTGGATTCCATATCCACCAATCAGATTGGTAGTAGCTGAACTACGTCACTGAAAATCTGTTCAACTTTCCGTCACCCTTAAGTGGCTCGCCAGTTTTATAGTCCGCTGTGACTCTGCCCAGTCACCATGGAAATAAATGGTTGCTAGCTCTTAAGTTGCTGTCTATAGTTTGTTGGCGGTGTGAGTGAATGCATCATTATGCAGGTTGAGCAATAATATCTCACATTGCATGTTCAAATGTGCAGGGTTAAACGGTTTTGGGGGCTTTCACTCACTTGCAGCAACATCACAGGTGCAAAGTTGCCAAATCGGGTTATAGTAAACACTGACAGCCAAAGAATCATTCCGTTAAGAATATGGTAGTTGTCGACTTATCTGCAAAACCCACGGTGCATTAAAATAACCCCAATACCAAACCACGGCTGAGCCATCAGGAATAAATGTACAGATAATAATATGATGACAATAAAATGTCACTTTACCTGTGAGGGACCAGAAGTTGTAGGAGTTGAGATGCTGCCGGAACGTGTCTATGGTGGCCGCTGGGATCTCAGGACCCAGTATATTGTAGGAAGAGCCGATCACCACATTGTACCTGAAAACCAAACAGAGGACATATCAAACTGAGTCTAACATCAGGAAGTTTCCACTGAATTGAAAAGAGGACTCTTGAAAATAATTGGAAAATTCATGACTGATTCGACATGACACCTTCGAAGAGATAAATGCAAACATATTCCTTATGGATTAGCAGCACTGACTAAAAATACTTTTGCATGGGCGGAGATCTTACAAGTAGCCTAGGTGGTAGCAAACCTGTTCTCAATCCAGTGCAGAACCGGATCCCATTCATTCTTCTGTAGCTCAACCAAGGCTGGAGGATCGTCTATTCTGTAACTTTATGGAAACAGCAATTTCTAGTATTATATACTTGTCAAAGTACTTATGACACCAGTCGTACAATGTGTGGAATGCTAAACATTATTATTCTTTGTCACATGCATGCTTGTCATTTGTAAAATGTGTGCCGTTTTCATACACCACCAACTTGCTTTAGTTACCTTGTTTACCAAGCAAGTTTTAGTTCTTAATCATTTCAACAGCCAACTGAAAAGTTGAAGGTGCAAGTAGGTACTTTACCAGACAGTATCAGTCTCCACATATTTGAGAGAAGCAGTGATCATTTGCTGCTTGTCTCGATGTGTGGGGTTATCGATGGCTGTGTTGCAAAGAGTGGTCTGAAAGGTAAAACATATTTTTAATTAAACAAACATCATTAAACATTAAACAAACAAACATTGACGTAGGCCTACTCCACAGTGTCAGTAGGCTTACCAAATGCATGGAGTAATACTTAAGAGTTTCCTTCTGAGCATCCCACTCCGTTGCCACTGCTACGGCTAGAGCTTCGTTGGGGACGGTGAACAGCTTCCCTCCAGGTGTTTTTAACTTCCTTCTGTCCAAATGAACCTCATACACGCCACCTGGGTAAATGAAACGTATATCATCACAATGACAACAAATAAGTCAAGAAACATGTTTGATTTGATTGACTGAGTCCAAACCTTCGCCTTGGGCTATGCTGACATCTTTGTAGAATTTCCTCCTTTCTGTAGACAAGAACAAACAAATGAAAAGGTTTCTATCGCTGTCAAAGCAATGACAACCATTTATTTACCAGTAAGATGCAAACATGAGACATATTCTTACCCGTCGTGGCACTGGAGTATGCATTGCTTTGTAATGAGAAATAAGAGGTAGGATCTCTTGAACAATATTTGAGAAGGGTTCGGGAACTACCCAAGTGGCATTGAAGTCTAACAATGCTCCTCAACATCACTACAGTCAATGTTGTTTTAGTCAAGTGTTAATAAAAGGACCTCAGAAGAACCGATGAGACAAACGAGACAACCTACAAATTACGCGCTTCGTCCTCTGATATCATAATATCCAAAATGTCTCGGCAAGTGGAGAATTTACAGAACAAGCTAATCGTATGTTCTGCTTATTGCTTTTTTTCCATATTCGTGTCACAAACTCAACGTCCGGTATACTGGCATGAACGCCATGCATTTGACCTTCCTTCTTCTCACAATATGGGGTTAAATCCTTATTATGTTGGGAATCGTAGTTCTTCCGCTCGATGCACATAACGAACCTTTAGTAACAAAAAACTACATGACAACATAAACCACAACGCCTTCCGCAATACTAGCCAATGAGCTTTGGTTTCAAGACATGTGACATGTGTCAACTAATGAGAGGGGCGGATGCTGCTGTCTATGGCGGCGCGTCGAAGTCATCTTACTTTTCTGGGAAATTGATACCAACAACATTAATAAACGGCCGGGGGATTTTTGAATGTTGGTGAACCACTTAATCTGGGATTACAACACACCCTATTTCAGCATAGCGCCCGGACGGCCACTGACCACGGTCAGTGTGAAGCCCGTGATTGGAAAACCATGCCTGTTCCTGCCAGATACCTCAGCAACTCCCCGGCCGTGGCCTTCGCATCCTCGGCCTCGCTTATCCCACCGCCGCCGATCAACACACGTCAGCCCGGCGTTGTTACTTCGCTCCTCTACAGCGGGTCTAGGTTTCGCGGCCACCAGAAGAGTAAAGGAAACTCTTATGATGTAGAAGTTGTTTTGCAGGTGAGATTATCAACATTTATTTGATCTGGCTGACTGTCAGCTGACGAGAAGCAATCGCTGAGTTGTCAAACTGTCGGGAGTGATTGACAGCTGGCAGTGCCTAATGGTTGTATTTCATTGAGCTTGTGGTAGTCGTTTAGATATCAGATGATTTGGTTGAATACAGTATATGACCAGGTTTGATCGCATGTGTGGTTACTGGTACAAATCGTGCTACAACGAATGAATCAGCCACGCAATGTATGCTTAGTCCCCTGACGAATATTATGGACATGATGGTGTATGTATTGCGTGGGGGCGGGGAGCCCCTGCTCAAGCTGTGTGTATGAGCCAACAATAACATTTAGCTCGCAACATTAACATTTTTACTTTTTTCATATTGCTCTAAAAAAGCATGTTACTATGGAGGATTCCTTCCTGTGTGGCTACTTGAAGATAAAGGGTCTGACAGAGGTGAGGAAAGCACCACGATCTTATTCAAGCTAAACCTTGTCTGTATGCCTTTATATATGTAGTGTGTGTGTGTGTGTGTGTATCTCATTTCTCTTTGAATGTATATCTCACAAATGGAAGTTGGTCTTGACTGGAATGGAAATCTAATTATGTCCACTATGTTGTTGTTTAGGAATACCCAACCTTGACCACATTCTTCGCTGGAGAAATTATCAGCAGGAAGAGGCCATTTCTGACACGGAAATGGGATGCAGATGAAGACGTGGATCGAAAGCATTGGGTTAGACCCGACTTCTTCAATTTGTTGATTCATTGCTGCCAATATATACTGTACATTGGCCTTCCACGTTGGATCTGTCACCATATTCGTTTTGATCTGAAAAATCCAGGGCAAGTTCCAAGCCTTCTACCAGTATGCAAAGACCTTCAACTCAGATGAGTTTGACTACGAGGAGCTGAAGAATTCGGACTACATCTTCATGAGGTGGAAGGTAAGCATCCACCTTTTTTCAACCAGGGTTTCTTCTACGGATCTGTATTCAAAACGCATTCAATATATTTCCCTGTCCGAATTTGAATAGATTTCACTGTGGGAGTAGGAAGTCTGATTTGGATGCCTAACTAAATATGTAGGTTTCACAAACCGAGCGTAGACGGATATTAAGAAAAGGCACAGCAATCTAGGAGGTAGAGCAGATTACAGGTTCAATCTCAAACTCCCCTTAGCCGCCCATTCTACCCGCGCCTTCGCTTCCTGTATCTGTAATGGTGAATACAGATGCAGCTAGGGGTTTAGGCTACTCCGCTGATTGAACTTAACGGTACACCCTCTCCATCCACCCCCAGGAGCAGTTCTTAGTGCCCGACCACACCATCAAAGACATCAGTGGGGCTTCCTTTGCCGGCTTCTACTACATCTGCTTCCAGAAGTCAACGGCAACCATTGAGGGTTTCTACTACCACCGGAGCTCTGAATGGTAAACACACAGGCACCCGGGTGACTGACTGACTGACTGACTGACTGACTGAGAGAAGGGCTCATGCTTAGATGTGGGTTAAAGAATGCAGGAAGTGTACTCTCTTCACCTTGTCCCCCTGCATGCTGCTTTGCTGAGGGATCTTTCATGCAAGGTCGCTCATGTTGTTGATAATACTGGCATCCAAACCTCATTCATTCCTAATTATCAGCAAGTCTTTGCCAAAGGGTGATGGCTGCATGGTTGGGCTGATGGCTTTGGGCTGTAACGCAGTCAGTGAAAGCGAGCAGACTTGCTCTCTTTTCCCAGTGTTGCTGATTATGTTGTGGATGAACACAACACTTAAGACAAAATAAGATAGGTCGAGAAAGCCAGAGTTTGAAAGATAAAGACCTGAGTTGGTTGGCAAAGAACTCCCGTTTTGGAATCAGGCTTCATGTTATGTTTCCAAAATGTGTGGATCCCTCCTACATGTACTGACCAATCACAACACCCTCTTTACATGCGTGACAATCACAATTTTGGTAAATTAGCCACGTATAGTCAAAGAAAACAAATCGCTATACCACGTATATGGGTTACAATGACATCACTTCTACTCAGACAATAAGCATACATTCAAGCAGTTGACAACAATACCACAGAATGTGATTATAGAATATATTCAGAAAGCAGGCGGTGTTTAACTTTGACTGTAGCATTACTTAGTTAATCTTAACATAAAGAACGAATGAGGGGGCTCCTTTCTTCTCTGTGGCCATCATGAAGCCCTCCCCCTCTCCTCCCGTCAGGATGAGGTGAGCCAGGAATAGAGGGGTTTACAGCTTCTAGGGGTCAACGTAGGATTCAGTAACCAGGGTTCATCTCAAGCGGGCAGGAGGTGTAATGAGAAACACATGGAATGTAGGCCTTCGTTGACCTATTTCATTCATGTAGGCAAGTTAATTCTTATACTTCCTTTAAACCTAAATTCAATTTGTCCCATAATAGTCAGTGTGGAGAAGGTTGTGCTTGTATACATGTAGCGCAGGAGGTCACCTGTGTGGTGCATGGTGTAGGTCAACATGCACAAAGTTGTAACAGTAGATAAGAAGTTATACAGAGTCTGTGAGACAAATTGTGCAGTCAGATATTTGGGCCTGTCCTCAGAGAGCCAAAAGCCGCCCATCAGAACTGGCCTGAAGTCGGCCAACAATCACTGTTGTTAGTGTGTGTGTGTGTGTGTGTGTGTGTGTGTGTGTATTGACTTGTGGATGGGTGAGTTTTATTCCTAAAACAAGTTTCACTTTTTATATTTAATAGTCGCAGAAAATGAACATAGTGTAGGTTTAAGCACTGGGCTTTTATGTGCAAACCAACAAGGCAGATTGTAGGGGTAAATAATAGGCAATAAGTGGTAATGTACACAATGATACACAAAAGCATGTTTTGTGAAAGCAGGGGGATGATGTCACTCTTCTGGTCTGGCTGGATGTATGTGGATGCTGTGGTCTTAACGGGGCGATGTCATGCGTGTCCAGTGTAATGCTCATACAAGCGCTCTCCTTTCTCCCGCCACACAGGTACCAGTCCCTGAACCTCACCCACGTCGCGGAACACAGCGCTGCCATCTACGAGTTCCGGTGACCCCGGCCACCGTGGCTGTGTGACCCGACCGTAGGACTGAGGAACAGGGGGAGGGCTTATAGACACTACTGACGGGGAGGAGGGGCGCAGGAGATTGGAGGGCTGAGCATGGGTGGGAGGGAGGCGATCCATGGAAACGGTTATATTTTCTAAAAGAAATAAATCTATATACTATTGATTATGATACAAAAGGACACGCCCCTGCCTGCCTGCCTGCCTCGGACTGGCCAGGGCATGGGGGAGAAGCCAGACTACATGGTTGGATTAACCTGACACTGTCCACAGCAGTGGATTATGAACAAAACCATTTATTTTTTAAAGAGAGAGCAATGTGGATGGAGCAGCGGGGAGGAGCCGACGCGACGGAAGACAAGATCAGGGTTGCTGCATGGAGGGAGGATGCAAAGTGCAACCGGAGTGTTTTTAAAATAGTGTTATTTTGTTTTGTTTTTTCGCTTAATTTTCCAAGTTTGGATTGTAAGAATTTCTCATGGGCTTTCTTCACCTTCTTGTTTTTTCTGCAAGGTATCTCGGAAGACTTGTGAAACCAAGTTTTTGGGATTTTAATTTTGTTTGCTGGCAGAGATTGCATCAGTTGTTGATTGGACCGATGCGGAAAGAGTGCTATGTGGTCTTAGACTGGTCTTTTTGAATGAAAAGAGGAAACTTTTTAAAGACACTAAATAAATCTATGTCGTGGAATGAAGAAGAAAAAAATGTTTTAACAAGAGTTCATAGGTAGAGCTTTTCACGATTGTGGATCGGAGCTTTAATGACTTTATAACAGAAAATGACAGTATTTTTTTGTAAAGATACCTGGTTTCTATTATCGTCTACACAGAGATTTTGTTATTCCTTGTCAACAGCCTCGCTTATACACACTTTTCATTTCAGTACGACTACGTCATGATTTCATAGTCAGAGTTTAAGACATGTAGTGATCCAATGAGCCAGATCCTACATCCTGAGGCGGCACGATTGGCCCTATTCCCCAGGATTTATTTATAACTAAAATCACGGAATGTAAATGGTTTATCATCGACACTGATGACATGTCAAGGCCGATTCGACCTCTTTAAGGTGCTGTAGGTAAGATTTAAGAGCTTTTATTTGATTATATTATATTATCAATGACCTAGCCACCCATCAACTTTTAGCTGTCTGACTGACTCTGTATGAGACCATTTCGATGGGCGATCGCTCCCGACAAATTTCTGTCCAATGAAGGCCTCTTCCCTGATTGGTTTGAGGAATCCACCTTGGCCATCCAGCACAATCGCAAACACAATGTAAGCATAGCTCCCCTAGGTGTGGGAATGTAACCCTTATTTTAAAAATATTTTCTGCAGCTCTTTACAATTATCAAGTCTTACCTACAGCACATTTTATTGTCGATGAGAAACGAAGAGTGCAGTCCGAAAGCTCCACCACGGACGTCGACGGCTGCTTGAAAAAGAAAAAAATTATAATTTAGATGGTGTTTAAATAATCAATTGACTTATGTGTTTGCGTTGATGTGAGTGATGGGCATTTGTATTTGGCACTGCGAGGGAATACTGTGTGTATAGGTCGACATTTGCACAACACTGCATTCGCTGGAACACACAACTCCAAAATCCACGTGTTTTTTTTTTACTGCGAGCAAAAACACAATCACATTGAAGTATTACCTTTTAGTCATGTTCTCCATCCAGGGGTTTCTCCTGGTGAACAAAGAGCCTTTCTTTCTTTATCATCTACTGTTCTACATAACATTTTGCCCCCCACACCCCCCTTCTTTTGTCCACACACACACACACACACACACACGCTTCAAACTATGCAACAGTGTCAGCGTAGCATTCTCCAAACATTAGCTCATGTTTTCAGAGACAGAGTTTATTATATCCTTATAGTGTAAAGAAGAAAAATATTCAACAGGGCAAGATTTCTTTTTTCTTTTTCGGGGTGTGTGAAGTTGCCTTGTAAGTAATCTTTTTTCCCTATTCATTTTCCCTTTCTACATGATGGTGCCATCTTTTTAAAAGAGTATCAAAGTTTTATCTGAACAGCTAGAGAGTATGTGTGGGGACATGGCTTGACATGGCTGATGGTGTGGCTGTGCAATGGATTAAAAAAAACATATCTAAACACGATGCATGAGTCTTCATTGTCTGCTGTTATATTTACATTTTTCCATGACTGATTATTTATTTTAATTTATTTGAGCGAAAGTCAAGCTCAATGTAACAATTTTATGATTTTTACTCAAAATAAGTACTTAAGCTCATATTTTATTTATGTGTTCAAATATTAACCCTGGGCCGGCCTATGATAACGAAACACCATGTCTTACCGACTGCTGCCCTCTTCTGCCTGCTCCAGTAATAACAGCTTTAGAGCCACACAAAATGCCTGAGCTGAGCCATTGCGATATTTGGAAAAGAAAGTATGGCTTAACTCGCATACTTAAAAAAAAATAGTTTTTCAAAATATACACATTACCATAGGCTATCATTTAATGCCTCAACATCGTATTTAGGACAGGATTTTAAATAATTGATCAAATATAGCCTAATATCACCATTAAAATAAATAAACTTGCATCACTGCTTGCATTATTTATCACACAAATGAAAGCTAGATTTTTGTTGCATGATAAAAAGTGAGTGTAAGATCTGTCAACAATAAAAATGTATAAATATTAACTAATAGTTATGTTGCTAATCTAACATTTCACCCATAAATAGTTGCTACATGAATTAGGTGAGTGCTGCATGCAGCGCTCAACTATTGTTCTTAAGTTTTATTCTTCTTAATTATTCTCTGCCAACTTCTAGAAGGACGTATGTCCTTCTACTTCAGCTACTACTACTACTTCTACTTCAGCTACTACTACTACTTCTACTTCAGCTACTACTACTACTAATACTACTTCAGCTACTACTACTACTTCAGTTACTACTAGGCCTACCACCAGCATCAGTCAGTTTTCGATTTCAGCTTCCAGGTTTTTGAGCAGTGCACTGCAATACATTTGACTTTTCTGATTTTTCAGCATGTGCAGGACAATACATTTGACCTCTCAGATTCTTCAGTTCAATTCATTTTACATTTCTGCATTTTTAGCAATGCTTTGCACTTTTGATTCAGCTGTCACTTTATTCTTTATTTTTTTTTATGTGTCTTTATTAAAACATATTTTCAACCTCACTTTGCACTACAGCACTCACCACATTTTCTGCAGGAAATGCATTTTCTAGTTATTATATATTATTTAAAAATAAATCTATCAATAACATAAAATAGTATATATTAAATAAATGTAAAATATTAAATTATATATATATATATATATATATATATACATAAAAAATACTGATTGCTCACAGTTTCGTCCTTTGTTGTCTCGTATGTTACCATAATAAAGGGCTTTATTACAAATAAAAACTTGGACCTGTGTCAAGTAAGTCACAATCACGTATGACTGAAAGAATCTGGATCATTGGGTGAGCCAGGATATCCAAGATGCTGGTAAACTGGGTTGATCATCAACCATACTGTAACCAAGTCACCCAGTTCTTTAATCTTACTCTTCAATATTATAATCACATATTTTGTGTAATCATCTAATCATAAGGATTGCATAGAAAGAGTAAAAAAACACTTCAGATCGTATGAGTGAAAACCTCTTTCATTCAACATTTACAATGATGCACAAGGAAGAGCTGCAGGGTAACCAGAGTAAGGCTGTTGCTTTTGCAATCTACCTCATTCCGTTATGCAATGCAACATTCTTTGCATATACCTTTTCTTTTCCTCCTACGTGATAGGAAATGGATCTGTCATAAGTATTTAACCTGGAAGCTGAAAAACCCAGCCTACCTGGGCTTGGATACAATTAGAATGATCTTGTAATTAAACATTTTTTGCAACCCCATGCGGAGGGATATTTTCCATAATGGTAGAATATTGATAGAATAATGATAGAGACTGTCAGTGCTAAAATAGGCACTTTTAGAGAACGTTCACTAGAATCGCCACTGTCACTGTCAGGGCTAGACCCACGTTAGACCCACAATGATCAGAAATCAGGTGCCAGGTTGAAAAATCCCAGAATTTTCCTTTAATGTGCTATGCTGCAGTAAAGCAATATATCTAAACTCTTTTTTTAATAACATTAAAAATAAAAGTCTTCCTCCTTTCCTGCTCCTTAACACAACATTGGTCATCCAGGGTTACAACAACCAAAACAAAAGATGACAACAAAGAAGGTAGCGAGCAGGACAATCCCTATTTTATAATACAGGACGATCCCTATATTATGGAGGTCATGTTTAGTTCAGGTTCAGGTAAGTTTCGGGGGAAGGTAAATATTCAGCTTGTTTGTATTAGGTTACTCCAGCCAGCCCTGTTTTCTCAGCACAGGTCATAAATCAAATCTTCCTTAACATCCTGATAACGGGTGTCCAAAGCCTTCTTGGAAGCTATTAACCCCTGGCTCTCCGGAAAGCACCTGTGTGCGTGATTTACTTGATGGGAACTGTCTATTCTAGTAGTGATGCCATTTATTGGCTAACCCAGTGCACATTGCCAATGGCACGTGTGAGGAACACACCCCTCTTAATGAATCAATCTTTATTTACAGAGTTGACTTTTCATTGAAAAAAATCAACTACAATATGTGAAACAACACAACAGGAAGAATAAATTAGTGTAAAAGACACTAAAAACCAGAGATACATTTGAAAGTATTTCTTATTGATGAAAAGGCCACTCTAAAGGCCTTTTTCCACCAAATAATTCACACTTCAAATTCTAGGGAAACGTATGTTTGGCTTCAAATGGTTGAAAATGGTTTGCACGGACCAGAACGGAGCACGTTCTGGTTGATTGAGGAGGGGTATGTTGTGGTTTCACTTAGGACGCTGTAACCTACTGATGAATAGCAATGTCCAATGTAGGTCTGCCATCACATTTCCAAATTCTGAGCATTTGGGCATTTCTTGTACACTCCCAAACAGAATCCACCTGTGCCTCATTACTTGTGTTTTTTTATTTTACTATTGAATCTGAGCCATCGTAAACTTTACTTTATTGACGCACGTACCGTCGTCTCAACAGTTCAGATAATTACTCTGTGATTATCGTCACTGCTATGGGATGTTCCTGCTTATTTTCTTGGGCTGACTCAGAGATATGCTTACTGGGAATAGGCTGCAGGAATGACTACAAAGCAATTATTAATCAGTTTACTAGCCCCTGTTGCTGTACTGAAATAACTGGTATTTGGTAACATCAACTGCAAAGAGTTATGTGTCCCCCCCAACTACATGTGTGTACATTTCAAACTTCTTTTATTATTTTGCCA
>NC_140291.1:6573151-6613151 GCF_964030765.1 Micromesistius poutassou | reverse complement strand
CACGAGAACATTAGGAGGCGAAAACGCATCAAAGCCCTCCTCGTCCTCTCGGCCACTCACGGTGACATGAGCCAGACCTCTCAGGGGCCACTTATACGTAAATGAGGCAATCATCTTTGGAAAGCAAAAAGAGCGACACATGTCCCCCTGGATGTAGTCCTTTGTGAACTGAGATCTATACTGATAGACTACAGAGTGCTTTCTGCTGACGGTTTCTCTCCACCCTGATACCAACCATTTGGGCAAGATATTCAAATATGTTCAATATACATTTAGTACAAATAGATTGATTTCCATTCATTCAATTGTGTATTAAGAAGTGTAGGCCTATTTAATTAGTTCGTTTTCATTTTTGGTTCTTATGTAGGCTTCTTATGTAGGCTTATTATGTTATGTAGGCCTACACTTAAAGTTAAAAAATACATTAGTTTTACAGTATTACACTTAGGCCTACAGTTTTAAAAAAAATCTAAAACCAAATTGTGGAATCTTCAAATGTAGCCTATAGTAACCCTAACTCCTATCCCCAGTATTGAATTATCTTTGGACATTTTAACAACTGAAAAAACTAAGAACAAAGAACAGAAGTTATAGGTAGCCTAGGTCTATATTACACCTTATCCAAACAAAATTAAAACTACTCAATCCAACATGTAGGCCTAGCATAGCATAGGCCTACCATCACCAATCTTTTCTATTGGCACACGCTCACAATACACTTGGCTCCGCCCTTCTATCGAGCGCACTATATGTACAGGTGTGGAGTGGAGCAGACAGCACAAACCAGCTGAACTGAGTCAGGGCAGAAGAGACGGAGACAATCGAACCATCCCTCCGCACTACTCTCGTCGCGATGGTCAACCAACCACGGCACGTCATCAGCTCTCGCTTGATCGGGGTGATGATCCGAAGTGCGCCCAACGTTAAGGTATTTGGTTGATCTTGCGTTTATTTAAATGATTGTGGATGAATATAATATATATATTTTTTTCTTGTTATGGAGCCATTCTAAATGACGTCTTTTTAAATGTGGTATGATTGTGTTTGTTTTGTAGATGTACATCGTATCTGTTGTGTGGTCTGATGACAGTGAAGGAATCATCTACAGGTCATTCCAGGAATTTCAAAAGTTCCATGTAAGTACTTAGTAATTATAAATGATCAAACGTGGGCACAATATTGATTGTTTTTCTTCTTTCCATTTTAGCCAAATGGAAAATGTATTAATAGGGTTAGTAGCCTACATGTATAAACATCAATTTTGTTCATTTTTTCTTTCCTTTTTTTACCAGGGACATCTGAAAAAGAAGTTCCCGCTTTTGAAAAGTAAAAGAGTCATCCCGAAATTCAGAGGTAGGCCTAATTGGATTTGTTTTTAGGCTGAACTAAAAGTGCAAACTTGCTCTATTCTATTCAGCAATAGCCGGGGACAGGTCACTGATAAACGGGGACTGTCCCCGGAAACCGGGGACGTCTGGTCACCCTACTTTAAAAGCGTCTTTCCCTCTGCTCAGCCCGCGCCATTAAAAGCATGCTGCAGCAAAACGGTTCCAGGAAATCCGTCCATCGCATGAAGTTCCTCGACGACTACTGTTCCGAACTTTTGCAATGCAACGCCTCCGTCTGCCAGAGTTCGGAGGTCAATCTGTTCTTCACGTGCAAGGACCAGGACCTGCAGCCGGACTTCACCAAGAATAGGTAAGTCTACTTTACGCGGCGTAATTCAACCGGTTACTGCGCTACCTATTACGAATTGGCATAAATGCATCGTCTTAAAACTAAACTCTGACAGCAGGGTTGCCAACTCTCACGCATCTGGCGTGACACACGCTTTCAGCATCAATCTCACGCTCTCACGGCACGCACACGCAACAAATGTCACGCCAAAAAAACCAAAAAACTCCCGTTATTTTTCTGTTGATTACTTCACTAGACTAGACCAGACCACAGCGACAATACATCTCCCTACAACGTTCTCACAGCAGTATTCTCTGATCGTTGATTCCAGTTGATCCGCTGTTGATTCCAGTTTTGCACCCCCGCCCCGCCCCCCCGCCATTAATGCCGCCAGCCCGCAATCCCATACTCCCCCCCCCCTCCCCCGTCAACAATGCCGCCAGTCCGCAATCCCGTTGTTTTTTTACCTCCGGACGAAAACAACTCCCCGCGCGCCTCCTATAATGTAGGCATTACAGAGTCTGACTCCAGCCAAAAACCCAAAGTTGGCAACCCTAACTGTGGCCCAATGGACTGTTCCTCTGTGTGCTAGCATCATGGTGCTGCCGTCGGGCGACCTCTCCAATTGGCAAGGCGGGGGTGTGGCTGACATCCACAGACCGCATTCGGGCAGCGTCACGTCACCATTCGTGACCCAGGCGTACCGCTGCGTGGCCGCATACGAGACGAAGGACACAAAGAACCGGCCCTTTAATGTGGTCCACGACGAGGTCCTAGAGGTGCTCATCAAGGACCCTACAGGTTAGATATTCAATTGAAGAAAATACTGTTTCAGGGAGATGACTCATCACTTGGAGTGTGTGTGTGTGTGTGTGTGTGTGTGTGTGTGTGTGTGTGTGTGTGTGTGTGTGTACAAACTGCCCATCCCCACCTTCCTAGCAGTTTCCAACCCTGACCATTGACCCTTTCAAGGAAATTACTTTATGAATGTCCAGCATTTGAGTTTTTACGGCTTACGGTTCTGATATCGAACAGGTTAGTCAGGCCATACCAGTTCCTTTTTTTAGAACCACACACACACACACACACACACACATGATAAGCATTGTGGTCGCTGTCTAACCCTCTGATGCTCTGGCAGGGTGGTGGCTGGTGGAGAACAAACACAAGCGCCTGGCTTGGTTCCCTGCTCCCTACCTGCAGATGTTTGAGGAGGACAGCGACGACGACGACCACAAAGACTTGGAGGACACCCTCCTGGAAGGAGGTACGTTATTTCCTCCACCCGACTGGCGTTTTTTTTAATTGAAAAACTTGATGATGGATGTCACCGGTGTGGAATCCGGCCCCACACCTTGGCAGACGGTCACGTTTTATAGTGTTGCACAACCGACCCATGAGAAGAACAAACGACAAGATAATCATTGTTGGTCTCCCTCCCCCGCCCGTTTCTCTCTTTCCAGGAACCACCCTGTACCTCGCCGTGCGGACCTACACCAGCCAGAAGGCAGACGAGGTGTCGGTGCCCATTGGCTCAGTGGTCAGCGTGCTGCGGATGTCCAAGGACGGCTGGTGGTTTGTCAGGTGGGTAGACTGGATACTAGACACTAGATATTGGATCTGGAAATGCATTGGAATGTACATCACGTCCGTCTTCATTCTTCCAAAGCGGATATTCATCTCAATTCATCATCCCAACCAAATAGCCCACATTCCTGATTCCCACCGTCTGCATGTTGAAACGTTTAGCTCATTGTGTGTCTGCGCGTCTTCCAGGTACAACGACAAGGCGGGCTTCATCCCCTCCATGTACCTGAAGCCCTACAGCAACCCCCAGGCGTGCCTCCACACCCTGCAGAGGAAGCTGCATTCCTCCACCCTCAACCTGGCCCAGACAGGCGGGAGTGCTATGCCCAGCCTGTCTGAGCATTGGGAGCTCGAGGGAGACAGGCAGGTCCAGAGACCAGGCCAGCGGGAGATGATGGCGCGGCTCCGCAAAGCCCGTTCGCTGGAGCTGCTGTCCGAGGCCGACCACGCGGGCTCCCGCGGTGTACGCAGCCTCTCCCTGGACGAGTACGCTTCGGCGCCAGGCGGAAACGCCGGGGAAGCCCAGGCTCCGCCCCGTCGCCCCAGTGGATACTCCGCCGACTCACGACTCTCCTACCAGTCCACGTCCACCACCGCCAGCAGCGGCTCTGGGTCTGCTAGGTCGACGAAGGCGGCCCCCGGGGTGGCCGCCGCGGTGGCCCCCGCGGTGCCAACCAGACCCAAGGCCCAGGAGATCCTGACCCGGTGCACCACCATGACCCGCAAGGCGGCGCTGGCCTCCAGGGACCGGCTGCTGCAGGACCAGGAGGTCCACATCCAGTCCCGCTAAAGCCCGCCCGCGCTGTGGGTGTTTCAGGGCGGGCCGAGACTGTGGCTGTGGCCGCATGTCTTGTGTTTAGCAGACAGAGCTAAATCAACCCTATTCTGATTATTGAATCAAATGGTTTTTCAGATGGAGCCTCCGATAACAGTGTAGAACTGACTATGTCCTTTACTCTGATAAATGTGGTTGACATTTATCCAATGATAATGAATATCTGTGAACATATACGGTCACTGGGATCCTCTGATTGAGAGTTTTTTTTTCTATGGTATGAAAAAGAAAAAAAAACTCTAACTCTAACGCTGAAAAGTCATTAGTATATATGCCTGTAGTAGTTGATCTTGTGGGTTCCTGTTTTACTGGTGAACCTCTCTGGACTGTATTGTATAACCACTTTTTTATCATCTTGTGGCAACCTGGATCCTGCCCAGTGCCCCTGGAAGCAGTCTACCCCCAGATGGCGCTATTGAGGGCATTGGAGCCAGGGCCAATTAACCAGATGCAGAGCACCTTAAGGAACAGGTGGAGAAGCAGGGCTTAAATAGCCTGCTTCTCCACTTATTTTTTAAGACTTTGTTTGATTTTGGAATAAACGTGCCTTTTTGGCTTGAGTAAGCTCCCGATAGTGTCCTGATTGGAAGAAGGCGGTTCACTCACCCTGCCATGTTGCCACAATCTTTGTATTATTTTGAAGATTGGATGACATCCTGGTTTCTGTGTCCTGTATCAATTGCATTATATCTATTTGTACGATATTGTATCTGTCTCCTCAGCAGAAAAACACTTTGTTTACCGATAATATGAAGGAAGGAAGGAATAAAGGAGAGAGAAATGAAATGGCATTCAATGAACGCTGAACTGAATAAGTTACTTAAGTGTGTATACTATTTGTGCCTCCAAGCTTACTGTATATTGTGTAATTATTTACTCAATGTGTACAATAAAGATGTATCCTAAATCATAGAAAGATGACTGTGTATGCTTCTTAATGTCACATTCTCTCTTACAAGTATACAATGACTTTATTCATACCATATTCCCCATTGATGACTTGCGAACATCATCATGTTAAAAATAAATGGTTGAATATCTGCCAGATAATGAATGTTTCAAAAAAATCCACACATCCACTTTGGCAATCCAACCAGCTAATCAAACATCTGATGTTTGATTAGAGGCATCAGACAGATGCTAATCTCTCTCTATATACGTATCCCTGATATTAATTCATTCTAGAGAGTATGTATCTAATGCTGGCTAAACAAACATGACCACTCTGTTAACCCATATTTGACCTTGTCTGCCATTACTCATTTTTGCAACTGCGTTTAGTGTGGCTAGGTTAGCTTTATGATGTTGTTCTATCTTGAATTTCTTATCTGCTCATTGATTCCTGTTAAATCTGGTAAACCAACTCCTGTAAGAGAGATAACGCACGATAGTTGGTGTTCGAATTTTACAAACAAGTACACTCAAAGAAGCACAATTCTCTATAGCCTGCAATGGCTTAATGACGTCTGGTGTCACCTCAATGGGGAGAGAATGACTGGAACAGTTGGCCTACGTGCCGGTAGACACATCACTTCTCATTACTTCTGGTGAGTATCTATAACTTCCCATGATATGTGTACACAAAGGTTGGGCCTTGTTTGAATTGTTAAATCTATTTGTAAGTGAGTGTTTTGGAAGTCCCCAGTGAGTCACTAAAACAATAAGCTCTGAAGGCTCACAACAGAAAGTTATCATAATGAATTCTTTATGTCTTAATAATGTAATGGTTCAGATTTATCTTTTTTTGTGTGAGAATAGATTGTCTTCCCCCTGGTTCCAGTTTAGGACCCAAATCTGTGAGCCTGATGCCAAAGACGACCTGCTCCCTAATGACATATATCAAAGAAACTAATGTAGACAGACAAGATGATATGAATACAATTGACTAAATTACAAAAGTTATTCATAAGTTAACTCTAGAGAAACAAATAATTAGATAAATAAGTACATTTAAATATTAAGATATAAATGCAAATTATCTCAGACATTCGTGAATGTCTGAGATCTGAGATCATAACTTGAGAATTGAGAGGTAGAGTAGAGACGGTAGAGTGAGACAGCGGGAGAAACCTCAACAATCCCGATCGCCCGCAATCCAACACCCCCCCCCCCCCCCCCCGTCAACAATCCCGATCGCCCGCAATCCAACACTCCCCCCCCCCCCGTCAATAATGCCGATCGCCCGCAATCCAACACTCCTCTCTCTCCCCTCCCCCCGTCAACACCCGCGGACCCTGCTATAAAGGTAGGCCTATGCATTACAAGATTCTACAGTATGGGGTGCCGATTTGAAGCCACTGCAGTGGCTTCAAATCGCGCGGCAACGATCGCACGGCCCCGCCCCCCTCCCCCGGACTTACGGTGAAAGGCAGGCGGGCACACTCGGCTTGCCATACTAGAGTCCTAGACATCGAACGGACCGGGGGAGCAACACCCTGGAGTGCAGCCCGTACAGCTGCAATAACCGCCCGTTCGATGTCTAGGACTCTTAGATGGCCGGTTCTTAGAGAACCGGCCATGCCCGCCTGCCTTTCACCACAAGTCCGGGGGAGGGGGGCGGGGCCGTGCGATCGTTGCCGCGCGATTTGAAGCCACTGCAGTGGGCGTGGTTTCCTTGGGGATTTGAATATTTTCTAAACATTTAGCTTTACACTTGGCGACCCATTTAGATTTAACATTTACATTTAACATTTAACATTTAGATTTAACATTTAACATTTAGATTTAGATTTAACATTTAGATTTAGATTTAACATTTAGATTTAGATTTAACATTTAACATTTAGATTTAGATTTAACATTTAGATATGAATTTAAGATTTAGATTTAGATATAACATTTAGATTTAGATTTAACATTTAGATTTAACATTTAACATTTAGATATAAATGTAACATTTAGATTTAGATTTAACATTTAGATTTAGATATAACATTTAGATTTAGATATAACATTTATATATAATTTTTAACATGGATTTTTTACATTTGAACATATTGTTGAAAATTACATTATAACGTGTTGTTTTACATGAATTTCTGTCTCAAATGTGAGGAAAGGAAAATGCGCTAAATGTGAGGAAAGTGAGCTAAATGTTGAAAATGTATCAGCTAAAAAAATGTAACCGAATTTTTACAAACGGCACCCCATACTATCCCATACACACGAGTCTCACATTATGTTGTACGCAAGCAAATACCGTTTACGTTTCGCGAGCAGATAACGTTTAAGTTTCATATTTTCAAAGTTGTTCGTGAGCATAATAATCAATAAGAAAACCGAAATTATAGTAGGCCTATAGGGTAGAGCGTTGCTATGGAAATGTAACCCTTATTTTTGGTCTGGTAGCGTCCTCCGGTCACTTCAGGATCGTGGGAACATTCGGGTTACAAATAAATAAGTCAATGCAGTTGTTCTCAGTGTTTGTGAGAAACACTGCTTAATCAGTCTATGCTGGGCTACATGTAAACGGGGAATATGAACAGAGTATTCTTTTAATAACTCATGTAAACACCTTAATCGCAATATTACCATAATCAGAATAGGGTCCATAATCGGGTTAAGGTTGTCCATGTAAACACAGTCTAATAGTCTCAAAGTCTATAAATGGATTTGGATGTTTTTTTTTATTCAACGTCTGTAAATATACTCAAAATGTCATTCATCTGTAAACAACCAATGCAGCAAATATAGGTCAACTTTAACATGTAAACATGAACAGAAGGCATCACTATAGTTAATTCAGGAGTCACTTTAACGGTCAATTGTTATTTTTTAAACACTTTGCAATAAGGTTGGATTAATTTACCTTTTATTAACAATACTTTATCAGTTAATGCAGTAATAAGCATTATTATAAATCGTTAGGGGGGCTAGAGTTAAGGTTAACATAGGGATATTAATTTATGTCTAAATTAATACTAGTTATAGTTAATACTGTTATATAATAAGTTAACAAGAACAACCATAATTAAAATGAATATCAATAGTAACACCAAACACCACTACTAGTGAATGATTACTACCATTAGTGGACTGCTATTAACTGTTAGTTAAAGGGGTAGTTCGGAATTTTGGACATCGGACCTCATTTCCAAGTGAGCCAGTGTGTTATTTATCATTGGAGACCGTTTTCAACACGTTTCATTCAGTCCTTCTAGTTGCAGAAATTGCTGGTGCTAGGCTAGCGCAAGTGGAGGGGAACTGCTAGCCTGCCAATAAAAGGTTTTATCCACTCCACCGTACACCCGAGGCAAACCAATTATAACGCCAGACTATCGATGTAAATGTGTGTGTTGACAGAATAATGTTAGAAATAAAACTACCCTTGCATCGCAATGCATTTAGTTTATACTTCCCTGTAGTTGGAAGCAGGGTACGGCAGCGGCACACTGATATTACCTAGGCACCTACTACTAGGGCTGCGTCTCAATTCAGGGGCCCGCATCCTTCGAAGGACACATTTGAAGACCACTTACGTCACAGCGGCGCGTCAAGGCTGTCCCATTTCGAAGGCTCCTTCAAATTCGGCCGAGATATTCAGCCTTCTTTTCCCGGATTTGAAGGATCCACTGGGTGGATCCTTCACGGCTCAACGTATCACTAGATTCATTGAGCGCTGGATTTTTTTCAGAAATGGCGCGGAGAGAGTGGAAGCGGCAGCTGCAGCAGCGAATACATATTTAATGACAAAACTATGTAAAAACATTTTTTTTAATATAAAAGTAAGGTTGGGACCATTTTAAATATGTAACTTTATTGTCAAAGTTCAATGACATTAACGCTAGTCTGCGTTATAATTGGTTTGCCTTGGGTGTACTGTGGAGCGGGTAAAACTGTTTTTATTGGCAGGCTAGCAGTTCCCCTCGACTTGCACTAGCCTAGCACCAGCGATTGCTGCAACTAGAAGGACTGAATGAAACGTGTTGAAAACGGTCTCCAATGATAAATAACACACTGGCTCACTTGGAATGTCCAAAATTTCGAACTACCCCTTTAAGGCTTATTACAGCATTAACTAAATCTAACTTAATCTACCCTTATTGTAAAGTGTTGGCAAGGTATGTAAATAGACTGATTAAGACCTAATCATGCAATGTCTCCAGGCCAAGAGTCTTTGTTAAATCAACAATCAATCAATGTTGCCTTGCAACAGTAATCCATTGAATCATAGTATTTCTTTTATACAAATACAATTTGACCTAAAAGTCTTGTTATGCTGTTTCTGTATCAAACTAACAAACAACCTCACCAAACTTTTGTTTGACTGCAGTAGTACTGCAGCAGCTTTAAAGTGTGTAGAAAGCTATACTAGCCAGCCAGCACCTATGTTGCTACATTGTCAGTTATCTTCTTCTTCACTTGTGCTTCAAGGTCCAGAAACTCCACAGTGGAAGTGTTTGATGAACTCAACATGATGAACAATATCTCAGATATATACAGAATATGAAGTTCTACTATTATGGTAATCTGATCGCACATAGAGTCCACACATAAATCCCTTTATCTTTTACAAAATACTCTTTAAAATATATATATACATTAAATTATATGAAAAGTGTTGGTTGTGATAGAATGCATTCTGCTGGACACTAGTGAGATTCTGCCCTAGTGATCTCTGCTGGGTCTTTCTCCATGGAGTCCACGTAGGAAGGAGACTGTTCAGACTGAGGGGAGAGCTTCTGGGACACTAGGGGACTGTCCAACCCAGAATGCATCAGTGGCACGTAGATGTCATCCATGTTAGGAAGTACAAAAACCTTCTGCAAGACAAAGACAACAAACATTCTATTTTATGAAAATAAATGTAATAATGTGGATCAGATGACACATGACACGGGAAGGGACAGAGACCAAACAAGGTGGCAGAGACAAGGAAGGGACTTAGAAACTGGATCTGGCACTGGTAAATTAACTGTACATTCCATCCATTGATTCTAATGAAAAATGACTTACAGGTGAGAGTGTGAAACATGAAAGCATACAATAAAAACTGGAGCAACTATGGAAGCAAATCCCTGCTATAATGTTTGAGTTTAAATGCCATTCAATTTAGAATATTGAAACGTGAACACATTTGAATTATAACATTTAAATGTTATACTTTATGTAAAACAAGGTCATCTAAATCTATTTGTTTTGAATTCACTTCTTTGAAATTCTAAAATTGCATTTCAAAATCACGATTTTAAATATATATTTTTCATTGTTCACTAATTCAGATACAAACATTCATGTTGCAGATATTCAAAATAAGATATTCCTTTATCATTCAAGTTGTCAAAATACCAATCAGAAGATGAAAGCAATCAAATTTACAGTGTAAGTAGAGTAGCAGGGTATTCTAGTTGAGACTGATCACAGTCAAACCGGCTGCTGGCTTATCCGGGCGCGGCCTGTCATGTGATCAAAGGAACCCACTTGTGAATTAAACCCTATGTTTGTAAACGGAAAGAAGGAAGGGGCTCCGGTAAATTGTTCGGTTTGTATCCAATGAAACTGACCTTCAAACTCTAAACTCAAATCAGCTCAATTAATATAATATGCTACAATCAGTGGCGGCTGCTGGTCTTTCAAAGAGGGGAAGCTCATTTTCGGCCTACATCATATAAATTGTCGATTTATTTATATGTCAATTCTGCTCTGTTCCTATTCAAGGAAATGCTCTGTGACTATCCTGCGTGAGTCCACAAATAAAGCATTGAACAAGACAAATTGACTGCGTTCTATCTGGAACACAAAGGCTATGAAAACTGCACCTTGATTTGAAGGAACTTCTTCATTGACATTATAATCACCTTAAACTCCTGCTGTAGCTTCCTCTCAATCCACTCGGTGACGTGGCAGAAGGTCACCTCCCTCTCACCCAGCTTGGGACGCACCCGCAGATCCAGCTTGGGTGGCATACAGAAACTGTACCTGTCCACCATGAAACACAGGTGCACACACACACACACACACACACACACACACACACACACACACACACACACACACACACACACACACACACACACACACACACACACACACACACACACACAGAGCTTCTTTATCACATATCCATGCATGTCACCTGTCAGGGTCAAACTTGTTCATCATCTACTTTTAGCTGTATGAGAATTGATTGCATATCCATGTATGTCCCGTCAATCTTGTCACTGCATCTAGCTGCAGGCTTACGAGAATGTCGTAAGGCTGCAACTAGATGCAGGACAAGTTTGACGGGACATACATGGATATGCAAGAATTCTCGTAAAACTTCCTTATCACATATCCATGTATGTCACCTGTCACGTCAAACGTCCTCCATCTAGTTTCAGCTGTAAGAGAATGCTTGTAAGCTGATGCTTATGTTTTCAGGCAAGTTTATATACAAAGTTGATGTCGGTAATGAACATTATTAGTGTTTTTTTTTTTTACACTATGCTCTACAATTATGGTAGAAAATAATGAAGGTTTAAAAGGATATCTCTGTCATATGTTTGGAATAATAGTAGAAAATAACCAGGTCAACAGGGTAGGGAGGGCCCTGTCCCTTTGTCATTCATAACACCTCAGAGGGTCCTGGGCTGACCGGCGACCACCAGACAGTGGTGTAGACAGTGGTTCTAGTCACAAATATAAAAATTCCAATTTTTTACCTCTCAAATAGGTTGTTTAACAGAAACTCAACACTGTTAATCACAGGTGCAACACCAATCGCCATATCTGTATCTGATATAGAAACGACCAAAGATACTGGCGGAATAATTTAAGTTAAAACAACAACAGTTCTAGAATAATATCCAGACTACTTTACGACCAAATAGGCGTCTATAAGCGCGGATTGCAATTCTTATTGCAGCCTGCAGGGTTACGCGATAAACATACGGAGGAACGCGGTCGTTGAGCTGCCCGGCCCCAACATTGCATGACACATTAAACTCAACTAGAAGCCACCATCATCCAAAATGTGATGTCAACAGACCAAAAATAGTCAGGAAAGCCTACAGAAACTACAGATAGTTAATGTGACAATCACATTATTAAAAATAGACTTAGAGCAATGATTTACTGAGGAACTATTTTTTTGGGAGAATGCCTTTGCAAGTAGTTCGCTGCCCCACCTGCCCATATGGACGGCACGCGCCTGGTGTCAACCACTCTATTTCATCCTAGACAAACCAGAAAGGGGGCTCAATGTGCCAAATACCAGAATTGTCCTTTAAGTTTTCCTAAGTAATGCTTAAATCAAAGTTAAACACGGGGGCGTTATGAATGTATTCTACAATCATATTCATATTCTGTGGTATTGTTGTCAATTGTTTGACTGTATGCTTATTGTCTAGAAGAAGTAGAAGTGATTGTCATTCTGCTCATGCATGTCACATCTTCATGTATGTATATATATATATATATATATATATATATATATATGTGATATAGAGGTTTGTTTTCTTTGATTATACGTGGCTAGTTTCCTCAAGATTGTGCTTGTCACACAGCACATCTGGTTTATTATATATATTATGTCTATTACTCATATGTTTATTATGAGTACCTCACTGCTTAACATCTGATATAACTGTAAGGTTTAAGATGTAAATCTACTGAGAATCCGGAGAAGGAGGATAAGTGTATGTTCAGTTGATGGGAAACTGGGGTCGGGGGAAATGGGGAGGGGCCAAATTTCTAGGCCCAATGTATAGGGTGTTGTGATTCGTGCATGGAGGAGGAATCTACATGTTAACGGATAAACCTCTGGTAGTATCCTACCAGACCCAGGAACGATTTCACCGGTTTACGGAATGTGTCTACATGTTAACGGAATATAACATGGAGTCTGATAAAGTGATAACAGTCTTTACCTTACCTTTTTGTTAAAGTTTTTATCCACGACAGTGTTAGATAAGTCAAAAATAACTTCTGCATGTGTCTTTTTAAAGCCGATTGAAATCAGGAACACACTAAAAATAACACTTTCTTCACAATAAGAGTCATGTTCAAAGTTAGACCCACTAAAAGTGGCAAGCGGTTTGTGTCTTGATTTTAAATATTTGTGATCATCTTAACTTAGCTAATGGTGTTCGTGTTAACCAAGGTATTAATTTAAATATTATTTAACAGGGTTGGGGTTAATCCCAACCCTAACCCACTATCCATAACCCTACTACTTTGTTATATGTTTATTATTGTATTATTATAACTCATCTTAATTAATGTGACTTACAGTATACGTACAGTAGTTATTACTGTACTCTGATTGCAAAGAAGTTACAGAGTATATAGAGAAAAATAAAACAAAATAGCATTAGATTAAAAAAAGCTGCACTGCTACCCTCCAAATAAATATAAAGCATAAAAAAATATATATATTGTGTGACCATGCATGTGAGCTGATGACAAAGCCACTCTTGCATCCAACATGAAACGCAGCTACGGGGCATCTTCCTTTACGTAACAATGGGGCGTACCATATTCTGTCGGACGGGGGTGGTGGTATGTTGATGACCAGGGTTCCTGATAGCTCCTGCACCTCCACGGTGAGCAGCAGAGGAGTGTTGGACATCTCCTCGATCTTCTTCTTGATGAACTCGTTCTCAGTGGCCTTCTGGAAGTACTTTGATTTGGCAATTTTGTCGACAAACTTCAAAATCCTCCTCCCTTTCCGGCCCCCCGGTGCTCTGTGGAGAGCAGAGGAGGACAAGGGGATAGAGGAGCCATTAGACGAGGACAGGAGAAGAGAGGATAGGAAAGGAGAGGATGCATGAGGAGAGGATACATGAGGACAGGACAGGAGAGTAGAGGAGGGGATTAGATGAGATCAGAGGAGATGCGAGCAGAGCATAGGAGACATGAGGAGAGTAGACTTGAGGAGAGGGGAGGAGAGCAGAGGAGGGGCAGAGTGTTTACAGCCACCTTTTGTAGAGAACGCCGCCGTGTAGATGGTGAAATCACAACACCAACGATCAACAAATGTATTCACAAATCATAGTATGAAATAGTTGTGGTTCTTGTTGTGCCACTGCACAATATCAGCCCACTCATACAATCCTACTGTACCACCATGTGCACATGTTTACCCCTCAATGAGATGAGGGCCTCCCTTGTCACCAGCGGCACCCTGAGGCTCGGATAGGAGCAGCTCCTCTTCGTCTGAGGACCCGGCGCTGGAGGACTCCTCATCGCTGTCCGCTAACACCCCCAGGATGGGTCTGAACCTGGGGGAGAGAGAGGAGCATTATGGAGGGATAGAGGGATGGATAGATGATGAGGGGTCTGTACCTGGGGAAGAGAGACATGCGTGTTACGGGAGGAATGTACAATAGGTTTAAAGTTTTAAAGGAAGTCTAATCACAGTCAAAGTTAACATTGCCTGGTTTATGAGGGAAAATCACAGTCAACAAAGGCATACATTCCAAGGGACATCCACATATACTTTATAGATGGATGGCTGGATGATGAATAGATGGATGGATAGATGGAAAGTGTTGTGGATAAAACCGGCATAACAATACTACAAAATACGAGAAGGACTAGGGTTGAATTTATTGTTACTACGCAGAGTAACAGTACCTGAGTTTGTTTGTCAACGAACTCCCGAACTTTCCTAAACTTTGCATTATATTCTCCCATTGTCTGACCAGCCCTAACATGTCCTTGGCCAATCACAATGGGACAAAACGACAGGCCTTAGTCCCGTTCCCCATTAGCATCTATCTTCCCACCCCCGCTGTCCACAATACATTCAGTAATACAATATAGATATACAGTAATATAGTAATTTAGCAAGAATTACATAAAAACAGGGTTACATATTAAACATTGTAGTTACACGAAGTTATAGATTACACATTAATTATATGAAGTGAGGTCTTTGATTAAAGTCCATTCATCTTAAATCACCATGACTTACCACATGTGTTTAAGAGATGAGCCTTGTAAAACCAATATTCACTTAAACAGTAAAACATGCATTGTAATAGTTAATAATGCCACTTTACTTGTCTGTGGCATATACAGTCATAATCATAAAGCTGGTACTGTCTGACTTTAGTAAAAGTATGGATTAATTGAGTGAAGCCAGTCATTTCACTCATTTCGCCAGAATACACATCACAAGAACATATGGAAGGGGATCTGCAGGAGGGCGTCTCTTCTCTCGGACGTGAGCCAGTCTCTTTGGAGGGGCCACATACGTTAATGAGGCGGTCTGGGGTTCATCTTTTGTAACGCGTGAATGAGGGACACATGTAAATGTCCCTCAGAGTGCTAGAAGTCCTCATCTATGTGTATTGGCTTGCCCATGGTCTTTCCTACCGTGTGGTGTGTAGAGTTTTCAATGTTCCCAAATCCACCATTCACAGGATTTTTCACAGGGTGGAACACATCTACATAGAGCCATCAGTTTTCCAAAGCCTGGACACTGTGGGTAATGGATTTGCCCAGCTTGCTGGGACACCAGTCCTAAACAAAGCTGTTGGTGCTATTGACGGTTGTCACGTTCGTTCATCGCCTTGACTATCTAAATTACAAAGGTTTTTATTCCATCAACATGCAAGCCATCTGTAACCATACTGGAAAATTCCTGGATATTTTTGTGGGCTATCCAGGTTCTGTACACGACACCCGCATTTTAAAAAGCTGTTTTTTCTACCTGGCTAGAAGGTATCCACCTAATGGATATTTCATCCTGGGAGATGGTGGATATCCTTGTTTGGAGACACCAATCTGCCTCATCACACCTTACAGAGAACCTGTGAATGACCGGGTGCAAAGAAAATTTAACTACCACCAATCAAAGGCACGTTCGATTGTGGAGAGAGCATTCGGCATAATGAAGACTCGCTGGAGATCCACTCTTTTCAGGGCCCTGGAGGTCAGTCCTACATTTGCACCCCAGGTCATAGCATCCTGTGCTTTCCTGCACAATGTTTGCATTGACAATGGAGATGTTCTGGAACCAGATAATGATGTGGCACTTGACATCCTGGACCCAGAACCTCCCCTACAAGAAGCTCCTGAGGCACATGAAACACCAGGGAATGCCACAAGGGACAGGCTTGCTGCTCTGATCAACGCAGAAGCCCCTCATTAGAAAACTTCTGATGACCATTGTAAATAGTTCAACACTCTGAGGGTGTTTCTTACATGCACACATTTTTTTGTGCTGTTCTATTCTATTCTATATACTTTTTAAATATAATTTTCTCTACATTTCTATTAAACTTTATTTCTATGCAATGCAATTTCTATGCAATTAGTGTATTGGTATGATGATTGGTCAAAAACTTTTTAAGATTCATATTTTCTTTGAAGAAGTTTATTTTATTTAAAAAAAGTGCACAGATCAAAGACTACATAAGAAGTAAAAACAATATAAATAACCAAACATTGCTTAATGAAAAATAAATAATAATTATGAATAAATAAATAAATATATTAACATCTGAACACAACAGGACCCCAACCCCAACAAAACAGAACTATTGTTCTGGCATGTTGTTGCATCTGGAAGAGGATTAAAAACCTCTCTGTTTTGGCCTCTGTTTCTTCATGCCTTTTCTGCTCCTTAGCAGATTTGGCTTGAAGGTAAGCAAGAGTGACCTCGTTACCTCTCTTCCTGCTTCCTGCGGCTGGAGTAGCTGGAGTCATGGGGGGACGAGTAGTGGCTGGAGTAGTGGGAGGAAGAGTAGGCTGAGAGAGGTCTTCCCCGGCGGGTTCAGGTTCATGTTCGGGTGCAACCATGGCCTGGGGGGCAGGGGGGTTATGGTGCATCAGTGTTGCCACAGTTATAGGCTATTTTTGAAAATGTGACAGTTCCTACTCCTATCAACTTACCAATAACAATGTTGTGGGGTCCTCTGGCAGCTGGAAAGAGGCCACAATCACGGGAGGATCTATGGCTGGCCTTCCCCCCAAAACGACATGCATCGCCTCATAGTATTGCCAATTGGATACTGTCCTTTACCTGCTGTCTGTACCTGAGCCAGTCTTTGGTTGTTTCAGTTCCTACAATAGCAACCACACACACACATGCACACACTCACAGAGAGAGAGAGGGATAGAGCAAAATTGAAACATGTAAAGGATTTAAAGTAAGATGTAGGTGATGAAGACATGAAACTGAATCTATCAAAAAAAATTACCTTGTACTGCTTCTTTAAGTTCTCCCACTTCTTTCTTGCTTTCTCTCCTGTAACCTTTCCTTCCAGGCTCAGGTCTTTCACTGCTCTCCTATAAACATACAAATATGATGATTAGCTGGGTCGAAATGCATTGTAACTGGGGGCTAGAGCCTCATTAGACATCAATATTGTTATTAGTTATTGAATTGTACAAACTGGTTACTCACTCCCATAACATTTTCGAAGCATATTTTTTTTTTGTAAACTTATCCTCATTTTCAGCCCTGAACTTGATGAGGTCCAAGGTCTGCTTTACAGTCCCTGCAATAGGAGAGAACAAGACGGGGTTTTGAATGGTCAATACGATCTGATGAGTGTTTTTACATACACATAGCTGCTAACTATTATGATCAGTAGCAGCTAGACTATCCAGCAGAGCAGCGGTCATTAGAATCTTAGACGAGAACTTTCCCGTTACACTTAACCGTATCTGAAGCTTCACGTGAAGTGTCTCCGTCCTCATAAACGCCATAACGAATATGATTGAAATCTGGATAAGCCCAGGATATTCGTGTTCAAGTGAACAAGTGAACGCCGGAACATACATCCGGAATCGTCGAGTTGACGTTGATGACGACATCGTCAGATAACTTCGCCAGATATTTGCTAACAGTGTTCAAAACTCAACGGTCCTTTGGATGTGTATCAAACTAACATATTCCAACATATTTCGAAATTTTAACACGCTTATTTGTGAAAATATACTTACGGAATTGTTCCTCTCCAGCTGTGTCCGCCATCTTTGCTGTCAAAATCAGCCGGCTCGCTGAGTTTGCAGGGCATCATGGGTAATTTCATCTTCCACTTCGTTTTAAGCCTGCATCGGACCTCACTACATTTTGAGGGTTCATTTTAAGGGAAAACCTTTGTTTTTGAGAATTCCGAGATTTTTCAAGGATGCATCGATGCATCCTCCCCAAAATCCCCACAATCCTTTGCGTTCACATGCTGCGCAGGGTATTTAAAACATTGCTTTACACAATTGAAGTTATTTGAACGTTTTCAGAAATATTTTGTGATGTATTGATTATAGATTAATCATGTAAATGTAAAAAATTAAGCTTAAAGACGTTTTTGCAACATAATGATTGAACGTAATGAGGCTGTATTTTGCATGGATTGATTTGTTTTAATATGAACGTAGCTGTTGTTTAAACAAACTACTGTATCCAATAACAATTTCAACAATTAAAATATTACAATATTTACCACTGGAGCAGTATTAAAAAGCGGAAGAGGAAGCGCTTCCACACTAGCAAGTCGTTCCAAACTCCGAACCCTACAATCGCTAGGCAGCACTCTAGCCAGCACTCTTGCCTCATCTCCATTGGACGCAACTCGCAAGGAATCGTTCTAGCAAGGCTGCAGCCTTCACATTGGGAAACAGCCCTTAAATAGCCGGCTCAAAGGCGCTTTAAGGGCTTTCTTGGCTTGGGTGTGAGGAGAGTTAGCCGTTGTGGTTCCACCCAGTGGAACCAGGCTGTGGATCCCGGCAATTATCTTTTTGTTCTTTTAAGTAAGATACTTTATGTTTGATTTGTGCCGTTTTGGCTTTGAGTAAACTCTGGTTCGTGTGCTATTTGAAAGAAAGCGGTTCACTTGCCGAGCCGGGTTAGCACAGCGTCTGTTAGTGTGCGTGTGAGTATGTGACTGTGAGTGTGTATGTGTGAGCATCCGTGTGTGAGCGTGCGTGTATGCACGTGCACTTGTTTGTTTGTGCGAGTCTGTGTGTGTGTGTGTGTGTGTGTGTGTGTGTGGGACTAACCCCTGTAGTCCCATGTCAGGGCAACATGGTTCACTGCTGCCCTCCTTGCCCAGTTTAGACAGGTTGAACTTGGTCTGCAGGGTCATCTGCAGGGCGCCTGTATACACCACCTCCAGCTCCAGCCACAGACCTGCACGGAGGTGGAGCATGGAGAGAACACATCGTTAGGCTACCACCATGACGGACATCAACTTCATCCCCATCCTCTTCTTCATGATCATCTGATTATTCTCATCATCATGAGAGTGGAGAATGAGTACATACTGAACGATTTCAAATACTGTCCCGTTTGTTTGGGAATCAAAAACATTATAAAAAATGATTAAAAATAATAATAAAAAAGATTTTAATAAAATAAATAGAAATATACAAAAATATCAAATTGTATTTAACTACATTGAATTTAATTACTGCATATTGAACTACAATGTTTTTAATTATACAGTATTTAATTACATTGTATTAGATGAAAACACAACACACATCTTCCTCTCTCTCGTCCCTAATATACACAGATCCTCTGTTGGTGCGATTAAACAGTTTGAAAGCATGCAAGGCCCTCACAAAATCGAGCCTAAAACAGGCCAGATTATAAATCCCAGCGGAGATGACACATGTTGTGTATTAAACGGAGGAGCAAGGAAACGTGTAATAGAATGGTGAGAGAGAGAAGAAAGAGAGAGAGAGAGGGACTGGGAGTAGATTATTATAATTCAAATGCACACCCACATACACATACGGCTCAATAGGCTGTT
Source organism: Micromesistius poutassou (assembly GCF_964030765.1). Lineage (NCBI taxonomy): Eukaryota > Metazoa > Chordata > Actinopteri > Gadiformes > Gadidae > Micromesistius > Micromesistius poutassou. The sequence continues at coordinate 6,593,363 of NC_140291.1, read as the reverse complement.
TTGCATGCATGTTGTGGACACAGTAATCTCAGATCCAGCCTTCCTCATAAGACATCCAGAGCTTCTTGAGGGAGGACACCAAACATTTTGAGGAGTAGCGTTATGCCAGGTATAACTCTACTAAAGACAAACTCCTTTGCGTTGGTATTTGAATAAGTGTATTTCTACAGTGGCCAGTCTACACAGTGGTGGTTTGAAACCGTGACAGACAGTTTTTTAATGTTCACTAGCCGAGATTGTGTTTGCCAATTACGCGTCTAGAGATCCCATCCTCCAGCAACATGATTGGTTCAAAACCAGTATGAAGGGAAGAAATGTGAAACGCCTCGTTTAGCCAGATTTGGGTTTGTCTGCTGCCAGTCTGATTTGTGAGACTACAGACACAGCATCTCTGTGACGATTGAGATTAATATGGGATGAAACTCTTATGAACTCATGATCTGGACTAAACTATAATCGTGTCCACACCTGCCATCTATTCAAGCCAGCCTGTCTGTCTGTCTGTCTGTGTCTTCAGTCTGTTTGCTTACATTCCTGTCCGCCTGTTCCTGTCCTGTCTGTTCACCTCTGTGTGTGTGTGTGTGTGTGTGTGTGTGTGTGTTTGCATGCTGGTTTGGTGAAAATAAAAAATAAAAATTTTCAGTAACAGGGTAATCTAACTAATTACTGTTTCCGTCATTACAACAGTGTTAGCGTTACTGAACGTTAAATGCGGTGTGTTACTATGAATTGATTGAATAAACTGTGTAATCCGAACGCACCCCTGGCTCCACACACAAACTGCTAGTGAGGAGAACGGGTGGGTTAACAATGAGATAAGCGATAATGATTTATCTGTTCATCTGGATGCATACATCCCCACTCTATAGTACACAGCCATGTCCAAACCACACCCACCTCTGTGGTTGACCTCTGGGCCGGACGCAGCCGTGATCTGGGGCATGCAGGAGCCCATGTCCAGCTCCGTCAAAGTCAGCTCGTTCATAAAGTAGGGCAGCTACGGGACACAAGAGACACGGTCACAGACGACCGTCCTCAGACAATGCACCAAACGATCTTCGTATCACGTTAACTGCACCCAGAACTCACGTGGATTCTGCTCAGTTTCTTCTGGATCTTGCAGGACATGGTGTCAGACCAGAGCCTCTCACGCAGGAAGTCCCAGAAGATTCGACCGACGAGTGCGTTCGCCCACGCCGGGGATTCTGGGAGATCGCAGGTACACTGGAGGGAGGAGAGAGAAAAGCTAATCACTGTGATTCAGGGCTCTCAAGCTTAGTCAGGACATTGCGTTCCGCCTGTCACTTAGATTTTTCACTTAAGGTCACACCGCATTCCTTCAAATGCAAACATCACACCCATGTAATTATCAGTTACATGCAGGCCAGCTGCGGGGAACAAGCTCGACTTACTCTGTCCCCGACGGTGATAGGACTGGTTTCAGTACTGCTTCCGGCCGTGGGGCTGGGGAGGGGACTCAGCCTCTCCGCCGAGGCCAGCAGGCGGGCCATGTAGCTGGGGTAGTCCAGCAGGGAAAGCCCCCCAATGGAGCCACTTGAGGTCTGGGGGACGGGGGCCGAGACGGGGGGGGTGGGATGATGAAGATGCTGATGATGTTGTTGATGAAGGGGAGGCGAAGACGGGGCTTCGTCCTCCTCGCTGGCCTGTCTGCTGGCGCCGCAGCTGACCCCGCCCTGACTTTGGAAACTGACGCTCTGCAGGGTTGAGAGGTCATCTAGGAGAGACGTTAGACAGAGAGGGGTTTTCCTCTGGTTGGTACGTGATGGTTTATAGGGCATCAATGATGATGAGGATGAGGATGTTAGGTGCAGAATCGTGACAAATGACAAACAAAATATGCAGGAGATATAATATATATATATAAAATATAAAAGATCTTATTATTTCAGGGGCATTGTCTACACAAAATATCAGAATATCTATCAGACATCTGCGAGATATTCATGATGTGCTATGATCATTTAAAGTCTGTGTTGCAGGGTTAATTTTCCAACAAATTTGTGCAATTTTCTTGTTGGTAATAAACATTTAAACGGTTATCCATTGTATTTAATGTTGTTGGGTATCACAAAACAGAATTTAATACGAAAAAGAAGGTACGATTTTAGCGGTTTGCAATTTATTCTAATTTCCCCCACAATGCATTGCATGACGTCACGTTGGGGAGACGACAGACTGAAGCCCCACTGAGATCCTTGAGAGTAGAGACTAGTAAGAGAGTGTTCAGCAGATTATACAGATAAATAGATAAACACATAGATATATAGAGATAGCCTAGATAGATAGATAGCCTATCTATATATATATCTATCTAAATAGCCTCAAGTATTTATTATTGCCGAACGACACAAATCGTCGGGAATTCATTTCGGTGATTCGGCTCACACAGGACAGTAGGCTACAAGACCACACAGAACAAGGGAGAGTCTGACTGGACATATACAAAAGACATCACATTAAAACTAGACACATGCGTTGATAGATGGATATAGATAAATATGTTATATGTTATATAGAAATATTTTTTACCAAGCGGAGCAAGCCAGTCCTGTGCGCGTATGCAAATTAGCCATGTGCGCCAAACAGAAGAAGGACGTAATGTTGATACTATCATACTAAAAACGGATAGCAAGCGAAAGCTAAACCAGAGTGTATCACACCCACACTTTGGGTCCATTCTAACTTAAGGTAAGAGGCTATTTAAATCTTTGCAGTGACTGAATGTTGATGATAGAACTGATTGTTGTGCATAAGATGAGTGTGTGCGACTGTGCGTTGTGTCCTTTCCGGCTTCGCACTACTGTATGGTTAGTTGTGGTCTTAGTGAAGCAGCCTAGCCTTGGAGTTGGAGAAGTTGGAGTGATTGTGTACGTGCGTGCGAGAGCGAGAGAGCACACCCGCCGTGGTGATGTTTGGCTCGTTGTGGGCTGTCAGCATCCGCCGGGTTGGACAAATGTGCTTTGTGTATTTGTTCAATGATGTATATGTCTGATCGTATTTGATGTAGATGGATGGTTAAATAATGTCACAGGATCGGTCATACTGCAGGCTCTCATTTGCAAGTTCACTGATTGCGTGTCTGATAGGCTATATACCTGGCATTTATTCAGTTGATTGACTCTTCTAAATGCGCCAGATTGATGCCAATTATTGTCGTGTTTGCATTGTAATGCACATCTTTGCCTCTCCTTGTTATAAAACAACGTGCATCGAAACAACTTTAGCATATCGGTTTATCAAAATTGTTAAGTGTGTGCGTGTGTGTTGTCATGTAGGCTATAGACTGATTGTCTTGGCTTGCATCGATGAAATATTGTAATGTTATAGGCCTACTGCATATTGAGGAATGTAGATCGGTATTAAGCAACAATCGGGAGATTGGGACCCACGAATATTGATGGGTATTTCGCACACTGGGTAAAAGCTTAGAAATAAACACTAGGCAAAGATGTTGTTACTGGAGCAAGTAGGCTACCATCAAAACGTGGGATAACTAATCGGAAATGTGTTTACAACGTTGGGGGGAAGATTTAATTAGGGATTATCTGGGGGGGATTTCACAGGTGGGACTGGCAAGTTAGCCCATAGCTAGCATTATGCCTTCTACAACAACATAATCACTGTCACTAGATATAAAGAAAACGTTGACTTTCACTCTGTGCTATTCACTGACAAAAAAAAAGTGTTGTTATTGTATGTACTGCTGTTCATATAGACTAGCTCCAGCGCTCGTTGCTGCGTTGCTAAATGATAGCAACTCTTCACCCATTCTCCTCTGACCATGCATTTAATCGGCTTTGACGGCCATCAGTTCTTGGCAATTCCTCATTCGCCCTCTCACATCTGACGAAATTATACGGTTATGGGCCATCATGCATGTAATTTGTGGTTCTTGCCACCTCTTCCTCATCCCAGATGCCCTAGTTCTAGTACTAGGCTGAGGCTACCTTCCACCACGTCTCCCCAACGTGACGTCATCGCCGAGTTGCGGTAGAAAACACCCGTTACTACCAAAAACTACAAAAACTGGGACTTTAACGCTATTTTGGAGACATTTTATTAATGATATGCTTATTCTGAGTGCTTTATGTACCCATTAATCGAAACTTCCGGTTAACGCAAATTGCGTTGCATCACACCTGCAACATGGGCTTTAATTCTCCAACGTAGCATCAGCAACCTCAAAGTCAGGGAACCGACGGTGGACTGTAGTGCAAAGTATCGAAGCCTATAATCCATAATCCACGCATACGCTTACATAGAGACGCCTCATCTTTTGGATGAATACCTTGCTGCTGCTAATACATCAGCGAGGCCTCTCTCTCCCTCCTACCCGCTCTGTGCACACATCTGGCATCCACCCGCTCCTTCCACCGGTCCCTCGCTCTTCCTGCGCCGTCGAGGGACGCCGACAAGAAGTGATGAAACCACTCTTCCTTTTCTCGTCCTGTGCGGCCGAAGAGGTAGAGCGTGGTGGGAGGGTGCGGTGCAGGCTGGGAGCCATGGCCAGGCTGTCTGTTTGGGGTCACTGGGTCCACCGGGTCAGGCTCCCCTAACCCTTGGCTCTCCTGGGGCTCGGGGGACACCGCCTCCTCCCCTCCCTCGGCCAGCTGGATGCAGATGGGGTACTTGGGGTTCCATGCCCTTTTACGGGCCAACACGGACGGCAGGAGGGACACCTGGGGGAACAGCAGTTGACCACTGAACTCATTTCATTGAATTGTATTTAATTAAATGTACCTTTATTTCAATGTATTTCATTTAATGTATTTGACTTGTTGTGAGGTGATTTAATATATTGTTTTATAAAATGAATTAGATTAAAATTGAATGTAGTATATATTAATTAAATTAATTTAATTGATGTATAATGATGCATGATGTACTAGATGCATTAGGTCTCCATTGTGTGAGGTGGTAGGTGAAAGGTAGGTGCTCTCTGCTAATCATCATCCAGCTCAACTTTCATCCACACCCTGGTTATCGTTTGAACCTCTTTTGCTCTCAGCTTATCAGGCTCATGTGTCAACTGTATGTTAGAATACATTACATCCTACAGTAGTGAGAACAGAGCTTGTTGACTCTCCACGACCAGTCAACCACGGTTGGTTGAATGTCTGTGTAAAGGTTGTGTGTCTTAGGTTGTGTGAGTTATACAGTAACGATACCGGGCGTTACCAGTCAAACAGGCCCCAGACACAGACGCTGATGTAGGGCTGTACAGTATGGTCTAAAATTTATATCACAGTATGATTTGAGGCATAGGCCTATACGGTAACTGTATTATATCACGGTATGTTAATTCTATATTCTAATTTCGATATAAATGCTTCTGAAGGGGTAAAATACTGGTTAGGCAGCTATTACTGTATTTTTGTATTACTAGGAAATAGTTCACAAAGTATTTTAAGAATATTTATTGAGCAAAACTGCAATAGAAAAAAATACTAAATCTTTTCTTTTTTTTTTAAGTTACTTCCAGTATGGATAGTATGGATTTATTTTTCCACTTGGTCGCGGACCTTGCCGTATAGTTTTGGCATCTCAATTTGGCTGAAGTGTGTGCGGGCAGGTAACGCGTACCTGGGATCGACATTTACCTTACACAGGTAAACAGTGACAGCGTTTGTTATCTCGTTCCACCGCTGGCTTTTTTTGTCGTAAGGACTGGCTTTGGCTGGCTACCAGCGTCTGTCTCGTACAGTAAATGAAAGCTTGTGAAGGGACTATTGTGCAGGCTGCGTGCCTGCGTGCCTGCATGCTTGCACAATAGCATACTGCCTGAGAAGGCAGTATCACTGTCAAATCGGTCCCTGGGAAAAGTAACGTTGCGCCGAATTGAAAAAGGAACTACGTTTCGTTACCATATTTTCAGTAGTTTCTCGTAACTTTACTTTTCACATGAAAAATAAGTTACGTTACTGTTTACATTACTTACTTTGTAACTCGTTACACACAACACTGTCTACCAGTCACACAAGTATGGTCGAAATCCATACTGTAGCGCAAATTCACACCGGTGTACTTTCTATACCGTTTATACCGTACACCCCTACGCTGATGTTATGTCCACATCAACACAGATGCCTCTATTACATCTTAAAATCTTTTTTCAAATTTGGCCGTCTATGGCGTGTACTTTTTTTACAGACAACTTTTGGCCTTTATTTCACTAACAATAAATACGGACCTTAGTTTGGTCATTGTGGCTTGAAGGGAAGTGGCATCATGCACCCCGCCCCACCCGCCTACCTTACTGTTCACCAGGAGGAAAGTACGCGTTGTGACGAAGGTGACGTCGTGGGGCGGGTCGTCTTCGTACTGAGCCCAGCGGCTGATGTTACATTGCGGGGATTCCAGGCGAAGGGAGGAGCCCTCCAGGGAGGCGAACACCGACACCATCAGGGACGGGTGGAAGGTTTCTGGGTCGTACTCCTGCATCTCATTCATCCAGCCCTGGGGAGAGAAACCAAAAATGTACCTGATGCAGTGAAATGAACACTACTGTTCTGAGAAATAAGCTCTTGGTGAGAGACCCAGACACACAGTACAACATAACGATTCACTTGTTTTTGTTGAGTTTGGAGGAGTGGAAAGGACTGCTGGAGGATAAACATGTCTGTATGTCAAAAACACCCATTAGGTGTTAGGAGCCCCTGGTAATTAGCATTACTGGGAATAAGATGATTGAGTTGCTGCTAATTACACAGTTAATCCTGGCTAATTGGCACTTTACACTGCCTCTTTACTTCTATAATTGCCCATGGATCTGACAGTGGCTCAAGATGAGCTGTCCTATCGGTCTCTGAGTTCAAATAAGCGTATGGTACTGAAGAATGCTCTGACTCCAGTATTCAATTATTTAAAATCATTGTCTGCAAATATTTGTCTTATAGTCACGCATCACATGAGAATACCTGTTGTGCAAGGATTGAATGAATGAATGAATGAATTTATTGGGTTGTAACCAAAGGGTAGGGCAGAATCTTCGGCTTATATCAAGCCCCCCCTTCTCACATTTTTAAGAGTAACAAACAAAATGATATACATACAGTGTGTTTGCATAAATACATGCATACACTAACCTACATAAATACATACATACATACATACATACATACAAGCCTACATATACCCAAAAGGGTCAATACTATAATATTATATCCATTACATTTTCTCCACAAGATGGAAAATATCCTAAATAAAGATGTCCATAAGGAGAATAACGGTGTTCGGTGTACATCATCACCGTTATCACCTTCCTCATAGAGTGATACTACCAATACTCAATGTCTGTACATATCTAGTGTCATGTCTTTGAACCCTTTTTTAAATTTGAAGACATTCCTACTATTTTTTAATTCCTCTGGTAATGCGTTCCATAACTTCACGCCACTGACAGATATGCACCTGCTTTTCATCACAGTATTACAGGTAGGTTGTTTCCAATTGAGTTCGCCTCTGAGGCGAACTCTCTGAACATGTTTTGTATGTTGGGAGGAAGTAGATTTTACAAGCTTTATACAGAACTAACGCAGTTTTCTGGTTCACCAGGTCCATGAATTTCAGTGTTTTTGACTTCAGAAATAGTGAATTAGTATGGTCAATGAAGCCGACATTATTCACAATTCGTATGGCTCTTTTCTGAACTGTGAACACTGTCTGTAGAGTGGTTTTGCAGGCATTTCCCCAGATCTCAACACAGTACGTTAAATAAGGCAGAATCAGCGTGCTATAGAGGGTGTTCATAGATCTATGGTTAAGAAAGCATTTGACTTTACTCAACACCCCTATGCTTCTGGAAATGTTTGATCTTACATGGTTTACTTGTGGTTTCCAACTGAATTTGTGGTATATTATAATCCCCAAAAAGGTATTTTCATAAACTCTCTCTACCTCAACAGTTTCTATCCTTAAGGTGACCTGGGCTGTTAAATGCATTTTGCGATTTCCAAAAATCATAAACTTTGTTTATGAAGTTTGATGCAAACAAGTTAAGGATAACTTGTTTGCATCAAACCACAGCTTCAATTTACCTAGTTGAACTGTCACCTTCTCCATGAGCCTCTGTAAGCAGACATCTGAACAGAAAATGTTGGTATCATCTGCGAAAATTACAAATTTCAATATGTTGGACACTTTACAAATATCGTTTATGTACATAATGAATCATTTTGGTCCAAGTATCGAACCCTGTGGCACGCCGCACGAGATGTTAGCTAGCTTGGACATGGCATTTCCCACTTGAACATAGTGACTCCTATTTTTTATATAGCTCTTCAGCCATTCCAGACCAACACCTCTGATTCCAAACCTTTCCATTTTCTCCAACAAAATGTCGTGGTCTATGGTGTCAAACGCTTTCCTAAGGTCTATGAACACTCCCACCGCAAACTTCTTATCATCAACTGCACTTGAAAGTTCTTCCATAAGTTCCATCAAGGCCATCAAGGCCATCGAGGTTGATCTACTTTCTCTAAAACCATATTGACAATCAATTAATAGATTGTGTTTTTCAACAAAGCAGTCCAGTCTGGCAAGAAACAGTTTTTCAAGTATTTTTGAAAATTTAGATAAAAGTGAGACCGGTCTGTAATTTGTATATCATTTTTTGTCTCTGGCTTTAAACAGTGGAATTACTTTTGCTGTGGATGTTTTGTTTTTAAATTTGTTTACCAGTTCAATTATCTCATTCTCTCCCACTTTTCTCAGAAACATTGATTCAGAATTTCTGGCTCCATAAAAGTGTTCAACACTGCCCACTACTGGTGGTGTTATTTCCCCTGCCAGAGGGAGGGATAAGTCAGTGGCATTCTTCTCAATTAAAAAGAGACAGACCTAACACTTAAACACAGTAATGCAAACAATGCACAAAGAGTTAACCTGACACGGCAGATCGTTTGTTAGGGTTAGGTTGTCCTTGGAAACTGGTTGGAAAAGGGCAGGCTCTCTCAAAAGATACTTGGCAGGTGATTGGTAGAACAATCTGTCTGTGTCTATCACCGTTTATCATGTACAACACGTAGGCCCTCATAGGATGCTGATTGGCTAAAGTTAATCCACTTTGGTTCAGCCACGCAAAACTTGAAGCCTGGCTAGATGGATTCTCACGTAGTGTCAAAATGTAATATATTTAATGTCTGACCAGTTGAGTAACTTCACTGTGCCCTATTTTAATTATATGAACACTAAATGAAAGAATGTATGACATTTTTGTCATATGGTCAAAAAACGATGGATTTAGAAATGTATCCATAGCTTAACCCAATGAATTTACCTTGAGGACATCAGGCTCAGTGCTGGCAGCAATGTTCCGCGCTCCCATCTCCAGTCCCAGCAGGGAAGGTTTCCACCTGCATGTGGGGGGGGGTCTCCGACACCTGGAAGAGCCCAGGTTGAGGAGAAAGAGCCCCAGGAGGAAGCCCATAGCCAGCCCCAGACCCGCGCCCGACAGGTAGGGGCCCAGCGGGAGTGTGAAGTACAGATATGACAACACTGCCACGCACAGCAGGATCTTGCCTGGCACCGGGGTGGGGGGAGCAGTCCTGATCGCAGCGCTGAAAGAGGGCGGAGAGCAAGCCGGCGCCCTTGTTTCTCTGCTTTGGGTGTCTACGGCGATGACCCGCACAGTGTCATCGTTGGCGTATATTTCCAGTCCCTCGTCCCTGTTATTGGGGCGGCTGATGGGGTGGTGGCGGTGGTGGTGTACCGGGCACGCTTCGTGGCGTCCCCTCCTTGGATGTCTAACGCTGGGCCAGTCGAAGGCGGGAGGAAGGTCCATCGTGTCGGCTCTCTTCACACTCCTCACCGGAGATTCCTGAGAGGCCCCCGTGTCCGTCGTACCCTCCACTCGTCCTGGCGGGGGCCCGGTGCCCAGCGGTGCTCGCCACTGGTGCTTCGGGCTCCCGCTGCTCTCGTCCCTCCGCATCTTACTGAACATGCTGCTGAGGGGCTCCTGCATGGCCTCCGACAGCTTCTTTTTGGTGTCCTCCAGCTCCAGCTTGAAGAAGCTCCCCCTTGGGCCCTCCCCGCTGGGGGAGAGGGAGCCGGGGGAGGGGGGCGCGGTGCGGGAGTCCCTGCTGCTGCTGCCATTGCTGCGGCCCTTGTGCTGGGTGAGCTGCTTCAGCAGGTGGAGGTTGAGGCGGGAGTCGGACTTGGACTGGGACACCTCCGGTTCAGAGCGGGACAGCTCGGTGGAGATGGACTTCACCAGGCTGAGCAGCGGGCGGGGCCTCAGCGTGGAGCCCTCCTTGAGCTCCAGCTCTGTAGACAGGGACTTCACTAGGCTGGCCAGCGCCGGCCGGTGGGTCGGCGACGGCGGGCCCGGGGAGAGGAAGCTGGACAGACCGGTGGCCGCCGTGGCGAAGGAGGGGGAGCAGCTCCCCAGAGAGTCAGGGGAGGACGGGGAGAGAGGGAAGTGGAAAGCCATGGAGCGTGGCTCTCGTTCGCCCTCCTCAGGGGACGGCTCGTCCTCGGCGGACAGAGAGATGAGGGGGCAAGGGTCCTCATCGTCGGGGTGGAGGCCGGAGAAGAGGAGCTCACCGTCGTCCAGGCTGTCCCACCTTCCCTCCGTGCCCGTCAGCTGGATCACGATGCCCCGCGGGAGGTGCCTCTTGTTGGCGGGCTGGTGCGGCGTGGGACCCACCACCACGGGAGGAGAGGGTCGGAGGTCAGAGTGAAGGGGTTCATGTCCTCCTCCTCCTCCTCTTCCACCTTCCTGATCCTCCCTTTTTCCCCCTCCATGTTTTCCACTTTCTGACATCTCCTATCTTTACATTGCAGACCAGAGACGTCTAGGAGTGTCTGAAAAAGAAAGAGGAAGTGGGAGAGACCGAGGGAGTGATATTCAGCAACACATTTGGTAACTATGTTGAGCAGGTAGGATAAAGGAGTAAAAATGGAGAACAGAGAAAGAGCCAGAAAGGAGAGAGGGAGAGAGAGAGCAGTTGTGTGTGTGTGTGTGTGTGTGTGTGTGTGTGTGTGTGTGTGTGTGTGAGTGAGAGATTGAGACTATCAGCAGATTCTTCTTAAAGGTAGGCGGCAACAGCAAGCATTTTGGTGTGTGTATGAAAGTACCAATGTAATCTAGTGTGGCTCTGGATAGACGGTCTGAACACGCTCTGTAAGCTGTGTACAGTCGACTAAGTAGGCCTGAACTAAAGCCAAGGAAGCCTCACTCTCCCATAGCTGGCACTCCAGCGCAGAGAGCTTTAGGCATCGGCCAAGATGTACCCAAAGTAATCTAGGCCAGTCTGTAACTATATGTCAAGTAAATATATGCTGTTTGGTGGATTCATTCATCCAAAGCAAAATACAATGCCATGGGTGCATACCTACTTAGTATTTGTGGCACTAGAGGGAATCTGAGCAGCAGTGTGGTACCACTCTGTACCAATTGAGCTCCAGGACACACTGGATTGTTGTGCAGTAGAAGCCTATTATGAGTCTTCTGACATTGAGCATGACAAGGACATGTTTAGGAAGAAACCCTGTTTTGATTCATTCTCGTGTCAGAAAAAGAGTTGAGGCAGGCCCAGTTGCATTTTCAAGTGCCACGTGAATCTCTGTAGTTTACATTAGTTTGTAGAATGCTGTCTGTCCATCTAACCCTGCACTGTTTATGAAAAGTTGTTTTGCTGTTGTGTTCTGCTTCATCAATGACATAACTGTCATAAACCAGGTACACAGGATTCAGACAGGTACAGCCAACATTGGAACGGTCCAGGCCGGCTTTCTGGATACCACAGTGAAGAATGAAAACGTAACGATGAGAATCCTATCTTTCTGGGTCACGACTCACAACGTATATACCGGCGGACTCGTTTTAGCATGAATTAAATCCCACCTTTCACTGGTTAGACTTATGCAAGCGTATTAGCAATGCTGTGTGGCAGCATTTCCAATGAAGCAGCAGCTGGTGGATTCTAATATCGAGACTAATCCGTACAGAGCAGAGCAAAATGCGCTGTGGGAAGGGGGAGATACGCTTCACAGATACGTCACAGTCACTACATCGCAGCTAGAGGCTTGTTGTTCAATTTTTACATGACACAATGAGTGTGAGAACGTCAGGAAGAACGCCCATCTGTGTCAGAGTTCACTGAGACACGAACAAATGCGCACGTGCCGACACTCACAGGCGCATGAACCCTCTGTAGGATTATGCAATTTGTAATTTTTAAGCCATTATTGTAGCAGAGAATGTCACTTGTAGGCCAAAATGATTAGTGTGTGTTGGACCACTTGTCACAAAAAGGTGCTGTTTTTATCTTACTGTTTTTAAACACTTCATTTATTCTTTGAAAAGTATGTTTCCTTCCGGATCAAAATAGAAAGAGATGCAAAGCATCAACACATTTATCTTACACATTTCGTAGAGAGAAAGAGTGATTAGAAATTCATTCAGTCACACATTGGCCAAATTTTTTAATTGGACTCTCGGATGGGAGGTGAGCCTGTTGAGACATCATCAAGGCCAGGCCTCTGGTTTGACATAATTGGGAGTATGCTAAGCTTTACTCACACTCTGCTGTTGCATGCAAGTGGAAGACACATGTGTGTTAGTGAGGCCACGCCAATCAATGATTCCTCAAGTAAAATGTGTCAAATGCTGCCAGTCCAAGGCATATGGGGTCTGCATCAGTGTATGTAGTTGGGTCAAAGTTGGTAATGGTGTAATTAATGTGGTGTGTGTGTGTGTGTGGGGGGGGGATGTACATCTTACTAAAACGCCAACTACATCAATCTCTTATAGTTTAGTTTAAACATTTGTTTGTGACATATGTTTCACAATTTGCTGAAAGAAATTCCCAAAAATGTGTGTGTGTGTGTGTGTGTGTGTGTGTGTGTGTGTGTGTGTGTGTGTGTGTGTGTGTGTGTGTGTGTGTGTGTGTGTGTGTGTGTGTGTGTGTGTGTGTGTGTGCATCATGTGATCATCTGACCCTCTAATCAGTTTTGGACACTTACAACCTCAGATTAAACACTAATGCAGGATTTATGGTGGAATCTGACAAATCACACAGATTAGGAGCTCAAGCATCATTTGATGAGGTCTGTTTCAGGTCTGTTCGAGTATTTTCAGAAAATAATCGTCTATTCATGTTACAGTCATAATTCGACTTATAAAAACAGAATAAACAGCTAACACGAAGCCATCTTGTGGCACTTGTTTGGTGTTTTAGCTTACTTGAGTGCAATGGGTGGCCGAGAAATTATTTATGTTGTTGGTTCCTATTTACATAACTGTAAAAAATAATAATAATAATAATAACCGTTACGTTAATGGAGTTATGGACCTGGGATATACATTTATGTTCACGATGATATTTTGGTATTTCGAATAGGCTAACTATATGATAGGCATTATTGCTATCTAATGAGTTATTAAATAATCCTTATTAGGCCTGCTTGAAGACCAACATAAATTCGTTGCACTTCGCAGAAGTCCCTTCTTGACATCGCTGAAGATCTGTGCGACGAAAGAAGACGATCTCACTTACCGGAAAATGTCGATGGAAAGTTCCAAACCGAACTCCGGTCGCGCTTTTTCGGTCAGTCGGTCAGTGATGGCTCGTGCTGTGTGTGTTGCTCAATTGCAAACGTAAGCTCATTTGCCCGACATCGATGTGGACGACAGACTCCACCGGGGGGAGAAGAGTTATCTTCGATGACGGCGAGGCATTCGAACCACCGCTTTATACCACCTGTCTCCGTCCAGATGTGTCGTGTGGCGGGAAGCATCCCAGCAAGAAAAGGATGGCCGCCGCTGCGCGCATGTTAATCCCGATTTAAAAAATGAAATCCCACAGTCACAACAACACGCACTCCCTCACACTCGGCCCCCAGATCCCCTCTGTTACACGATATCGGAATACTCGCGCGCACACATACGTGCGCGCTCACGCACGCACAGAAATAGACACAGGCATAGGTTATGCCAATTTCTTATAATAGAGCTTCTTAACATTTGACTCATGTTTTCAAAAATACTACGACTATCTTTTGTATTTGGCCTTAAATATCTTCAATTAACTTAAAATCTATCGTTTTCCTCTCTCTCTCTCTCTCTCTCTCTCTCTCTCTCTCTCTCTCTCTCTCTCTCTCTCTCTCTCTCTCTCTCTCTCTCTCTCTCTCTCTCTCTCCCTCTTTTGCCCTCTTCTCTGTGTTTCTTGGCCTACATACAGAAGCCCTAGATATGACAACATGAAGAACGGGGTATAATTGTGCCTTGGCTGAATATAATGGATACACATTAACCGCCATGGACTGGACGTCTGGATGCGAAAATAAAGGCTTCACGCAGAATGCTGGGTTGTTCATTTGATCCAACCTAGTGAGTATGAATGTATCATTGTGTTGAATATTACCCATACACTAGGTTAACTGTTTCATTGCCTTGCTCCTTTTATATAATAATAATAATAATAATAATAATAATAATAATAATAATAATAATAATAATAATAATAGGCCCTATATATATAAATAATTATTTTGGGGTAATTTATAATAATTTCCCATAATCATACAAACACCCACTATACAAAAAGAAGCCACTGTGAATTAGCAGTTAATTATATTTTTAGTTAATGACAACTATAGAACATAGCTTATTTTTTTTACAGCTCAAAATCATTATACATTCTTTTTTTTATCATTCAAAAAACAATATAATGAACGCATATGAACATCCCTGTTGATAATTAGATGTAGCTGTCGATAAAAACACCTGTTTATAGAACTGCTTCTTAAAGCCCAAAAATCACAAACAGTGCATCATAGCACAACATTTATTAATTTCTATATAAATTAGGACCATTTACCATTTACTGTATATTTCTGAAGCAGTATATCAGACTTTTCTTCGCTGGTGTTGATTGGTAACTATATGTGTGTGTTGATTGTGTAGCCTATTATCATCAAAGGAAGTCTTGTAACTTCTTATGAACTAAATTCTGTTCGAGATTTGTTGTTCTTCCACGCTGATGTGAGTCTTTGCTGACGTGAGTCTTTGCTGACGTGAGTCTTTGCTGACGAGAGGATGTGAGACAACAAGCCAGAGACATTTCTGCTCTTTATTTGATGATAAAATTACTGACAATGAACACAATGAACAATGAACACTATTTTGAATTTGTTGGACGACTTTACTGAGGCTGTATCTTCATACAGCCTCAGTAAAGTCGTCCAACAAATTCAAAATAGTGTTCATTGTTCATTGTGTTCATTGTCAGTAATTTTATCATCAACATAAGTCGACATAAGTTTGAAACTGCATTAGAGATGGAGGTAGACCGAAAGGTAAGCAGTGGAGACATAACCTACAGCAGCAAGGATAATTGAGTAGAGACTGGACAAAAATGACATTGAGGGGCATTTTCAGAGATACTTAATGGAAGGCTCCATGTAGGTGAACTACAGCCACATTTTTAGCACATTTACATACATTACATATTACTATAAGAAATAGCTTACCTGTTGTCATGCCATTCAGCACTAAAGGCAGTTTTCCATCTCGCTGGGAATATGCAAGGATCCTGTCACCGATAGCAGCCCAGTTTTCAAAGGTTTTCCCGCTGCCTCGGGATAAAGCTGCTGCAAATCGTGGGATATTGGATACATTTTAAAAACATGAAAAACAAACTAGAGCAGTGTTTGAATGAATTATTGGGGCTTGAAGGAAGGACCTTCTAGAATAAATACTAAGAGATGTCTATTAGACTGATCAATCACTTTGATGTGTTAGACAAGCCACTCAGTTCAACAGGTAATTGAGTTAAGTCAGTAAGGCAGTTATGAGGCATGTACATACTGGGCTGCAAAAATAAAGGTCAGTTTATAGTCTAACCTGTAATACCCTTGAAGTAAAGATATCCACATGTTGAATATACTTCTCATCCCACTAGCAGGCTAACCATTTACATTTGTAAATTTAAGTTTTGACGTTTGTAGGTGAACATTTCATGGGCTTGCTGTAAGACTATTTCCTAAAACTTGTCAGCAATCTTTCATCAAGGACAATCAATAAAAATAAACAAAAAAACAATTTACCATGCCAGGATTGTCTAAGCCTGGGAAACTTTTATGGACCTTCAACCAGTGAATCATCTCCTGATGTTTTTCAGCAGGCCAAACTAATTCTGTTGAACAAGGATGATAAAGTCCAAGCATGAGCTCATCTGAGAGAGAAGATTTGAGTGAAGGGGAGAGGGGGTGAAGTAGAGGTCAGAGAGTTTATTGTCGGTTCTGGCACAGAAAATTTGAAAGAAAGCTAGAAGAAGGAATAACAACAATCGGAGCCTCTCAGTGGCAAAAACAAGCACTTTGACAGGACGTACATTTACTGGGCGCATTTGCCCCATGGTTACATTCCTGTTAAGTTTCTCTTTCTTGGCTGACGGCTGGATCGATCTTGCTCATTACTGGATCAAATCAAAAATAAATTGTTCACAGTTGTTCCTTAGACAGTAAACTACGGGAAAAAAGGGTCCAGGTGGACAAATTCCGAAGTATTCCTTCAAGACACAGATAATATGATAAAACAAAGCCATGCACAATTCAGCGCTGGATACTTACGGCTATGCTGCTGAATATATTATTCATATTGCACATATATATTATATATTATAATATATTGCATTAATAAGTGCACTGGACATGAAACCTAAAAGTACAAGTGACAGAATTTAATGTTATGCGTTCTGCTCTTTGTGTTTGTTGAACAGAAGTTAATAAGTGAGCACCTTCTTTCCCCCGTTGTTTGACTCGATAACATCTTTAGAAAGCGCTATTTACGTTAGAGTCACACCTCCTCCATTTAACGCACGCTGCATGCCACTATCATGCACGGTAATCTAAGCAGTGAAAAATGGCCAACCCCATTGTCACATCTACACATGCCAAGTGAAAATCTCTAACTATCCGGGGGGGCTGCAACCCCACTGGAGCTGTTAATGCGTGCTCAGTGGCCCCGGTGCCATACAGGACTCCTTCTTGGCTACTGTCCATCCCTGCAGCCACTGGCACTGTACTGCTGAAAGACTAAACTGCATTGGTTTCCTACAGGCCTACCTGGTGGCTTGATCAAGGGAAGGCTGTAGGTCAAAGCATGTGTGGGGCCACTGCAGAGATAACTCTTCATGGCATTTTGTGTGTGATTAGTTGACAATCAGCTTGCCTCAAGACTCTTAAGGAACACTAACCTGAATACTTACCAACAATACTAACCTTTACAAAATGTCTAACAGAGTAATACAATACAATCTTATTTCGTTATAAAAACTGACATTTTAATATCGATCTAGCTTACTACGATGTTATATAGCGCTGAAACAATGCTGAAAAATCAATCAAAAATCAATCAAAACACTGAAAAAAGTTATTGCTAGTATGATTGTTTTTGATAGCACTGTGCTACACTATGATTTAATTCTCCATATAACATTATCTAATGTTATCTAATCTAGCGTTATCTAATCTAGCAGTATAGTATAGTATATAATTAACATAATAAACCGAGCAAGTATAATCTGAATATAATTACCATAACATTTATTTGGTAAATGGCTGATAGTTGTTAACAACATTAATTTGGTTTGTGGCATTATCATAAATATGTGTTGATGACATTAAAATCAAAAGAGCATTTATCCCCGTGGGCCCAATTTACCCTTACAGTGTGTTTTTGTGTGTGTGTGTGTTATGTATGTGTGTCTGTGTTTGTGAATTTCTGTGTTATGCATGCGTGTGTGTGCATGTGTGTGTGTGTGTGTGTGTGTGTGTGTGTGTGTGTGTGTGTGTGTGTGTGTGTGTGTGTGTGTGTGTGTGTGTGTGTGTGAGTGTGTGTGTGTGTGTGTGAGTGAGTGAGAGTGGTATGGACAAATGTCTAAACGTGAGTCCATGAACAAGAAAGATCATATGGCAGGTTACAGTCTCCAGAAAAAAACGTTGGGGTTGCACATACATGTACATACACTATGCTGGGTACGTTGGGACTATGCTGTAATAAGCAAGTGTGTTCACTGTGTGCCTGGTGGCACAGCGTCTCTTAACGGACCACCCCCAACACCAGCACCCCCTCACATACCTCACCATCTGTTGACTCACAGCCGTACAGAAATAACCCTCCACCAGATCTCCGCCGGTGTGACGGCCAACACACCAGACGCAAGCACTCTGAGCTACAGCCCAGAGTGCGTGTCTGTCTGTATTCTGTACACACTGGATCATGAAGGACCACGGACAAGCACGTGCTGCGGACCACCGACTCACACGAACCTAGGCGGTAATGTCCCACACTAGTTCTAAGAGAAAGCTTTGCCTAAAAACCTGCCAAGACAACTCACTGGACCTTACCTAATGTGTTGACAGCCCTTCTTGTTCAGCTCACACGTGGGAGTTCCTAACTGAGTTAGCAGGCCGACCATTGGTCTGGTTGTGTATCACAATGGAGTCTGCCTCCGACCAGTTTCTGGAGTTCCACCCGATCCACGGCACCAACATGAGGCTGGACTACACGGGCACCCAGGCCACCCGCGTGGAGAGCTTCGCCAACGGGCTGTGCTTCAGCAAGCAGCCCCTGAAGCCCGGGGAGATCTTCCTGATTGAGATCGAGGAGAAGGAGCTGGGCTGGTGCGGTCACCTCCGGGTGGGCCTGACCGCCCACGACCCGGCCGGCATGGACGCCGTGCCCGAGTACTCCCTGCCCGACATGATGGCGCTGGGCGACAGCTGGATCTTCGCCATCACCCGCAACCACAATAAGATCCCCGACGAGGTGGCCACGGAGGCTGAGGGGGGAGAGGCCGTGGAGGAGGAGGGCGGGAGGAGGCTGGGAGGGAGGCTGCCGGACGCGGAGGGAGAGGAGGCCGCAGCTCTGGCCCGGGTGGCGGTGTTGGCGAGGCAGCTGGAAACCAACAACAAACCCAAGAGCTTCTTCATGGACACCCACTTGCACATCGAAGACTTCCGCATCCCCCTTGAAAAGCTGGTGGGCCGGAGCCGCCCCGGTCGCTTCAGCCACATCCTGGACGACCTGTACAAGAGCAACGCCCTGCCCCCCACCGCCAGGCGCAGCCGCATCGGGGTGCTGTACGTGCCCAAGGGGGGGGGCCTCGCCGACATGCACATCGTGATCAACGGGGAGGACATGGGGGCGTCGGCCAAGGGCCTCCCCGCCGACCGGCCGCTGTTCGCCGTGGTGGACGTGTTCGCCGCCACCAAGACGGTCCGCATCGTGCAGGTGGAGTACGGATGTAAGTGTGGAAGGGGGTGGAGGGGGGAGGGGGGAGGGGGGAGGGCGGGTGGCGGGGGTAACTTCCCTTAGCGTCAAAAACACCAGCAGCACATGTAGGTTTGTAAACTCTCCGTAGAGAGTTTGCTGCTGGTGTTTTTGACGCTAAGGAAAGTGACATCTGAGTCAGACTATAGAGGGGCAGGCTATTGGCTATGCAAAAAGCCCCCAATAACCCTTTTTTTTTTGCAAATGGGGTTGGATCCAACCTGTCTGTAGCCGTTAGCATGTATGCGTATGGCTAACCCTATACCTGCTCCTTAAAGACATTTGTCATGAAGTGGTAACTCCAAACGCAACGTATTCATAGATCAAGAAGCAAAGCATAAATATACAGTAAATGGGGGTGAGATTAAGAATAATTTGCGGTGATTCCCATATGCAACAGCCTTTTCCTGCGTCTCATTAAACTTGCTCACATGCTCTCCGCTGTCTCTCGCCAGTCTCCTCTCTGCAGACACTGTGTAGGAAGACGATCCAGAAGCATATCGTCCACAGGATGGCGCTGGACTGGCTGGAACTTCCCGAGGCACTTAAACATTACTGCAAATATGAGTGACGAAGGCTGCCCTGCCTGAGGCGAACTTTAAGCCTATGACCATTTTGAACTTTTACACCACATGAAACACAGAAGGCCTTATTTATTTATTTATTTATTTATTTGTTTGTGTATTGTATTTTTTGGCCATCTAGCTTATAGATCTACCGTCAGTTCAAAGAATGTAATGACTGTGAATGAATCACGTGTACAGTTTTGTTTTGCCTGCTTTCAGTAGGCTACCGTTAAATGTAAATGAGAAAATATGAGGTTTAATAAATTCACTGTGGTCAATACTTCACTGTCTCTTCACGCCCATTTCCATTACGTCATGTAATTCAAATAGTATGACTTAATGTAAC
>NC_140291.1:6563151-6568151 GCF_964030765.1 Micromesistius poutassou | reverse complement strand
GCATGCAGCTCTACCTGGACACATTGGCACTTGTGTCATAGTGTCATAGTTCCAAAATACTAGATAATAGCAGTAGGCTCCAAGCCATAAGTTAATTTAGTAGTAAGCAAGTAGTTCTGAGGCATGACATTTTTCAAGCCATTCCTGGTCAAAAGGAATCAATTCTTCTTCTTCTAAAAATGTGGCTTAGGCTTTGCCATTTAGAGCGAAGCAACAATAACATCAACATTTCTCAAAATCTTTGTCTAGACATTCACGCTGATTAATGTAATTTGGGGAAAAAAATCCCCAAACGAGCAGAGAAATCCATGACGGCTGAACCCCTGTCGGACCCCTACCCAGATGGCAACGGCCTGCCCTTCTTAACAAAGTCAGCTGTAGCACGTAGCAACACCCTGTACAATTAGTCCTAACTCCGCCCCCCCCGTACCCCCCCAAACCTGTCGCTGTCAGCAGGGGCTGACCACCACTCACACCACATCTGGACTACATCACAGAATCAAACCCCCACCTCCCCTCAAATCCATCCCGTCTTGCCTCTGACACTTGAGGAGGGATCTCCGGAGCGCCGGCCGCAGCCTGACATGTCCCCCTCACAGTGTGGAGGTCCCCGCGGACCCCGTACATGCAAGAGGGGCCCGTGCTTCGTTCCCTGTGGTCCAGACGCAGAGACAGCCTTTTGACTGCGGTGCTGCTGACTTGACGTTTGGACAGAAACACAAATACGACAAACCTGGTGTTTTGATTCCTTTAGATACACTGCACACTGCCCCGTTGCTTGGAAACGTGTTTGTGCTTTCTTTGTAGGGGCTCCAATTTGGATGGTATGCTAGGATTGTTCTCGGCACCACTTGTCGCTTTGGATAAAAGCGTGTGCGCGATGTAGTGAAATTAAATCCCAGGAAAAACAAATGGGAGATTTACTGAAACACAGCGAAGAAAATCCAAATTATATAAATGAACGTCCACCTCAATCAGTTATTCAAATGTCGCTGTTCAAACTTCAAATTAAACGTACATTTTCCAGTGTGGTGGAATAGGATTGTTGGTGAGTGATGTCCAACAGAGTGACACGAAAAAATGTATGTGACTCAAGTAACATTGCAAAACACAAACACAGCTGGCTTGTATGAATGTTTGTTTTGAAGGGATTTTTGGGAAGTCATTGTTGTCAAAACATTTGCAGATCTGCAGATTGCAAAGTAACCCAACAAGCGATGAATCAGGTCATTCTTTTCAGTGTCACACACACAAGGGACCTTGGTTTCGAACGTTATACATGTTACTGTATCGTGAACCTGAAAGTGTATTTGTATCTAATATTGAACTTTAGACCAAAGACATAACACCAAATACCATGATCAGCAGGCCTACTCGTTAATACACTAACTAACTAAACTGAGTTTGTACATAAGCGACTATATGATCAAGGGCATCGGTAGTCTTGTGGTTAGAAGGTTGTGGGTTTGAACTTCTAATACGTTAACTTACCACTCTCTGCTAATTTTCTCTCAAAGCAAACACTAGAAGCACTGTTTGACAAAAGTGTCTTCTAAATAATAAATAGTATTCCAATTTTAAATAAATCCCCATTTAGCAAGTTTACTCCAAAATTACTTCAAAAGACAGCACCGGTCTGGGTGATCAAACCGTCTCTCCTGCTTTCACTAAAACATTCATTACCAGTATAATTTCTCTAAATGACTTTGGTGTACCGATTCTCCCTAAGAGGATTTATTGTGAGCATGCTCTAACCACGAATGTAAACAGTGGCACTGCATGTAGCATTATCGTCTTTTGGAATTAATGTCAGGGCGGAGTTTGGGAAAGTTTTATGGATAAAACATTTATTTAATCGCTGACAGTACAAAATGTCTTATCAAGAAGAGCAAAGCGCTACTGCTGTTGTTAATGCTTGCGGCAGACGTGCTCACGTTAAATGCACTTTGAATCGCACAACAAAGTGATTTTGACAAATTATATTTATAACGGATGTTTACGTGAAGCCTGGAGAGTTGGTTACCAGTGTTGGATCACCCAGACGGTATTGCCCATTCAAAGATTTCTAATTTCTAAGTTCTAAGTATGGTACAGTAGAAACAAAACTAGAAACTAGAACCGAGAACACTTGTTGCTATACAGGGTCATTCCGTAGAAACCATGGTGACAGTTGGGACCCTGATGGACGTGATAAACTGTACATACATTTATCTTCACCCATGAAGGAAGAACTGCTGTTGTGTGTCAGTAAACGCAAGCTCTGGGTGCTGTCTGCCGGCTATGTCGGTTATCTGCAGTCCTGAGAGAAGATAACAGCTCCGAACACACACACACACACACACACACACACACACACACACACACGCACACACGCACACACGCACGCACGCAGGCACGCACGCATGCACGCACACACGCACACACACACACACACACACACACATACACGCACACACACACACACACACACACACACACACATACACGCACACACACACACACACACACACACACACACACACACGCACACATGCATGCACAAACACACAAACACACACACACACACACACCACACCAACTGCAAACAAACATCCAACTACAAAGCCCCCTGGAGTCACAAGGCTCCAAAACTATTTTATCATAGGCTTTGAGACATGAAACGATGTGTGTGTGTGTGTGTGTGTGTGTGTGTGTGTGTGTGTGTGTGTGTGTGTGTGTGTGTGTGTGAGTGTTTGTCTTTGACGTCCCCTCTTTGTCAAACTGCTGTAACTACAGAACATTTTAGATGACAACGTGATTTAAACGTGAACAACAGTTGAATGTAAAGTCTACGTTTTACAAAGATAAGTTTTCTCATTAAGCCTCCTTGCCGACATAAGACTGCCGCACACATTCGTCATTCCCATTCTGTTCTTGGCCCTGGCCGACAGCCAATCAGATGGTGGAACGGCTTCTGTGTGTTCATGTGGTCATCCTCCCTCGACGCAAGCCATCACAGATGGAAGTGAAGCTGGAGGAGACTAAGGATGAGTATAGGTCAGCCTGGGGCATCCGTGATGTCATGACTCCACTATCAGTAATGGAACCTTTTGAATTATTTTAATAATCATTAATAATCTTTTGAAATGTTAATGTGGGATGTATAACGAGTGAGCGGGAGTTGAGAATACATTTTCTACACAGAGTTTTGAGGAACGTACTTTAAAGCTTTTTCATTGCCCTCATGAGTGCATTCCAAACCGTGGAGCGATGTGGGCCTGTTTTACGGGTGGTCTTACATTACGTTACACCTGTTGGATAACCCTTTCAAGGTAAAAGCTGATTGTTTACGGCTGGGAGAGATGGTCTGATAGCCCCAGCTGCTCTAGAGTATACCTGACGTCGCTCTTCGTTTCATTAGCCGCGTGGATTACACAGCAGAACAATCGGTTGAAGACTTTACATCGGTTGCCGAGAACATTCTCGGTTCAAAATCAAGATTTAGAACTTTGGATGCCGCCATTTTACAAAAGTAGTAACACCTGTTGATATAAATAAACTAATGCTTTCATTTAATGACACCTAATGGTGCTCACCCACAGTATACCGTGAGCAATAAATAATCACTGAAGTTACACTCTTTTGTTGCTGGTCCTGGTGAACTAGATTTTAGACATTATCGATGAAACAGCTTTGCTCAATACCCAAATTCTGTCAGAGATCCACTGCGGCAATCAGCAGCTACAGGGTAATATTTAGTCCAATCCATCTCCTTATCCTTTGGTTCTGTTTGTACAGTGATGGATGACCCTTATCAAGTGTGAGCGCTCTTTGTTGTCGTTGTTGATGTTGATGCTGTGTCTGGGCCTTATCGTCTGGCCCTCCTGAGGCCATTATTACCCCCCCCCCGCATCATAACAAACCCTGTTGCTGGGCTGCACCATTCAACCCAGCCCACATGCTGTTCCCTCCACCAGTAGTCCCAGCATACGGACGCGTAAACATCCACATTTCAACCAATTACAGATCCTGCTCAATCCCATCACAACCAACATAAGCTTTTATACCGACCCCAAAACCCCAAATCATGGTCACAATGTTTGTTTAAAGTGCGAAACCAGAATGTTTCCATCGGGCAGAATGCGTCTGAGGTTGACTTGGTCATTTTCCACCTGACCTAGGGCCTTGCATGTCCACAGTGTACAGCGAGTCACAAAGCATTAGGCAACAATCAGGCGGGGGCTAAACACGGCACGACCCTTTGAAGGGGACTTTCGGGAAGACAAACACGAGAGTGGCATAGAGGTATTTATTTGGAAACAATGAAGACGGTCCACCCACACTATATGGCTGTAAAGAAGCTCTAAATAGGACGGATGGACGGGCTCCAGGTTAGGTTTCACCGCACAAGCAGCTGCACGCCGCTAGGCCTACCTTTATCACCTCCACGTCGTCGACCACTACGATACACTGTTTTCTTTTTCTTTTATATACTTGTCTGTTTAAATTCCAAAGTGTCGCACTCAGGAGGGCTGAGGGTCAGGCGTAGACATGCCTGGCATATCAGCGGTCATATCTCTCTCTCTCTCTCTCTCTCTCAGATATCTCTCTCTCACAAGAGAGAATGAGACAGGGCGAGGTAGAAAGAGAGAGGGGGGGAGATACAGACAGAGAGAATGAGACAGAGTGAGGTAGAGAGAGAGAGAGAGAGAGAGAAAGAGAGAGAGGGAGAGATACAGAAAGAGAGAGAATTGAAGAAAGAGATAGAGCGAGATATAGAGAGGGAGAGAGAGAGAAACAGAGGAGAGAGAGAGAGAGCGAGAGAGCTACGCCCATGCGATAATGTACCGCGCCGCCGTGCCCTATACTTACCGCGGCGACCGCAGCATTCTACCCTGCAGTTACAGCGGCGTTGCTGGCTCTCCGGCACGGGCTGTCGCACGGCGCCCTCCGACAGTGACTCACGGGAAACAAACACGACTTTGTGTACCTCGCCTCCCGCGTGTCCGTCTGCTCACGGT
>NC_140291.1:6555651-6558151 GCF_964030765.1 Micromesistius poutassou | reverse complement strand
ATTGTGTCTGCAACAATTACGCATCGTTAGGTTATCGCGCGGCGGACGGGCGGTGCGTGCAGGGGCGTGAGCTCCAGAGGCGGGCGTGGACTCGCACCCAGACGGAAAGGGGCGTGTCTGCTGTGGCTCTGCCGGGGATCAGAGTTCTCTACTCCGGCCGTGGAGCCAAAGGAGACAGGAGCCTGCGGGGAGCGCACGCAGAGGGGAGCTGAGGGGGCGCATGGGACACACACTGACAACTGAACTGTCCTTCTTGGGGGAGTTTAAAGTGGACATTTTTAAATCAGCGAGACTCTGGTTGTCACCCACAGTTTGAAGGGTCCATTGACTGAGATATTTAATTTTATTTATTGTTTTTTTTTAATTGCCGAGAAATATGCCGAGTGGAGTTCGATGCGCGTTTGGCATGTGTTGCATCTCCCGGAGGCAGCAGCGAGGCGGATAATGCTGGATAGTATTCGACACATTTTTCTTTTTTTAAATGACTTTAAAACACATGAGCTTTGAAACAATCAGATAAGGCATGCTTCCTTCGTTGTGTCCTTTGGCTCAGCGGCACTGCGACTCATGGGATGTAGCAAATGGAGAGCTGGGTTCAACTTCGGACACCACCTGAAGGTGCAGTCCAAGCTGTCCGTCTTCCTGACCATGATCCTCCTCTTCACCTACCTGTTCTACTGCCTCAACGGCTTCTGCGAATCCTTACCTCCACCCGTGTACGACCAGCAGACTTCCAACATCCTTTTGAACCAAATCCTCCTGGATGCGGGACAGGACGCGAGACACAAGAACGACGTTCCCGCGTCGGCCTCGGCGGGGGACGAGCCGCTCCTGGAGCTGGACGACGTGGACTCTGTGTTACAGAGGCTCGGCGGCGAACCGCCCTCCGAGGGCAACATGTCGGTGGCGAACAGCTTCGGGAGTAAAAAGTTCCCGCAGGCCATCATCATAGGGGTGAAGAAGGGCGGCACGCGCGCGCTCCTGGAGTTCCTCCGCATCCACCCGGACGTCCGGGCGGTGGGGGCCGAGCCGCACTTCTTCGACCGCTTCTACGACAAAGGCCTGGAGTGGTACAGGTGAGCCCCCCCCCCCCCCCCCCCCCCCCCCACACACACACACACCAACTCAGGCATGACTCAAGTATCAAACAGCGCGTTACTATTTTCCTCAGAGAAAATTTGTGTCAAGTGGGTTTATTGGTTATTGATTTATTGTCTATGGTTTTAATAAACAGTGCAGTGCGCAATTATCTGCCTATAATATTCTGTGATTGGTGGACCCAGATGTAGCATGTATACATGGGGCACGTTTTCTCTTCGTTCGGTTTTTGTTATTCCCCAGTCTCTTGTTATCATCTCCCATTCTTCCTTGCCCCTCTCCTCTCCTCAATTCCCCTCTCCTCCCTCTCTTCTCCTGTCTTCCCCTCTTCTCGTCTCTCCTCTCATTTCCTCCCCTCATCTCTCCCTTCCTCCTCTCTTCCTCCTCTTATCATCTCATCACCTTACCTCCCTTCTCTCTTCTCCTCTCCCCTCCCCTCCCCACATCCTCTGCTTATCTTTCTCCTCTACTCTCCTCTCCTCTCCCCACATGCCCACATCCTCTCCTTCTCTTTCTCCTGTCCTCTCCTTCTGATTCTCCCCCTCCCCTCCTTTCCTCCTCCTCTCCCCTCCCCTCTCCTGCTTCAACAAGGTGACTGTGTGCAGCCTTCCTATACGGGGGTCAGGGGGGGTGTATACTGCCCTGCCGATAAACACGCTGTTTATTCAGCCGACAGCCACATCCCTAAGTGTCAGTCTGTTGGTCCCTGGGGGCCCCGGCCCCTCATCAGGAGCCAGCCTGGAGAGAGAGAGAGAGAGAGAGAGAGAGAGAGAAATAAAGAGAGAGAGGGAAAGAAGGAGAGCCAGAGAGAGAGAGAGCGAAAGAGGGAAGGATGGTTTATCATCTAAGACAAGGGTTTGGTCGGGGATAGATTAGAAAGTACTGATCAAGAGAAGAAAGCGAGGAGAAAGAGAGAGAGGGGGGGGGGGAAGAGAGGGGAGAAAATAATGGTTTTAAGACTTGAAAGGAATCACAAAAGAATACATCCAAATGAAAGAGAGACAGAGCCAGGTTAGAGAGCGGGAGACGTCAGGACAGAGGACCCTAAAGGGGGAGCATGGAAGACAGAGTGGTTTTACAAGAGAGACAGGAATCAATACGGCCTCTTCATGATCAGAGCGACGCGCTGCCACTCAGGTGGGACAGGACTCTCAGACACGGAGGGGATCACAGAGTGTGTGAGCAGGACTCTCAGACACGGAGGGGATCACAGAGTGTGTGAGCAGGACTCTCAGACACGGAGGGGATCACAGAGTGTGTGAGCAGGACTCTCAGACACAGAGGGGATCACAGCGTGTGGTCCGCTCCGGTCATCAGTCCTGACGTCTCCCGCTCTCTCACCTGGCTCTGTCTCTCTTTCATTTATATATATATATATTTTTTTTATGAAGTCTTTAAAACA
>NC_140291.1:6533151-6543151 GCF_964030765.1 Micromesistius poutassou | reverse complement strand
ATCGCTTTCATACAATTACTTCCCCACGCCAGGGTGAGTACCTTGTTTTCCCCCTGGACGTCCTCCACCACTGCCCTGGAATAGAAGTGTGCTTTAGAGCTGTTCCCTCAGAACACCGTCGCTCATTTGTCTTGGTGTTGCTCCTGCACCGCGGTACCAAACATCTTGTGTCCTGGATCCAGGACAACAGAAACCTCCGTAGGGATCTATAAACAGAGCCCGGTCCTAAAGGAGTTTCCTGTAGTAGTTTGAGCCATTTCTCTGTCAGTTTAATCTATTTGAAGATTTTCTATTACTTTCTTGTTATCGACTGTTACAAGCACTAATTGAATTTTGGTCACAAAATAGATAAATATCCCCCCCACCCCACACTTTTCCCAAGACAGAGGATGAAGGTACTTGATAAACTGATTTTTCATTGGGGGGAGAAGCTAAACATCACGTTATATGTTGATTTGTTGCACATTCGTTTGCCGAGGGAGATTCGACAAACTCATGATTGATGATAACTTGATTGTCAGGGCTATGACGGATTTGTTATTTTCTATTGCAGTTGTCGGCCCCTATATCTATGGTTAGCCCTGTAGGAACCAAAATAAGGATTGCTTAATAATGAATAAAATAGGGAGGACTTTTACTTTGAAGTGAAGTTTGTGGTTTGTTTAACTTGGCTCTGTCGGGGGGATGGGGGTAGGAGAAGTTATATAGGCGGTATTTTTCATTTTTCAAATGCTCGAGTTCCCAGATAGAGACGGGTGGATTTTGTTTCGGCCCTACAGAAGCCGTTGAATGAAGGAAATAAACAAAAAACTTTGAGACAAATCGCCCTTTCCTTTCCCCCCCCCCCCCCATACGTTTCTTTTCATCACCACGTATACACACCGTACACAATGATAAACACAATGTACACAATGACCACATCAGAGCAGAGCAGTCCAACACAAGAGCCTCTTGATGTCTGAGTTTATCTGTAACCGTTTTGTGGTTCCGTCTTCACTTAGCTGTTGGAGTCTTTGAGGAGAGGAGGACAAACAGGGAGGAAGGGGGGAGGGGCGGAGATCCTGGGCAGGGATGATCCTGTTTGGAACAAGGTGGATGTGGACGGAAACGAGTTGTCAGATAATTAACATGGCCTCGTGGTTTTCCATATGGTAGCCATCGTCGTGGATGCGAGATCTTTCTCTCTTTCTCTTTCTCTCTCTCTCTCTCTGACATGGTCGCTCTCCCGACTTCAGTGCATAATGTCTTGTTTACCTTGGTGTAATCACCAGATTTAGCCGCGCTAATTACAAAGCAAACAAAAAAAAATGGCCCCTGGAGTCAAGTCCCATAAGCAAGGGGATGTGCAGACATGGCAATATCATGAGACTGTATTAGTAATATTTAAAGTATGATTTCTCCGGACTAGTATGGAACATATGTAGCGGGTTTCCAGGACATAGTCTCACGGAATGTTTAGTTATGTTTTTATTAACGGCAGTTATGTCTCTCTCTCTCTCTTCTCTCTCTCTCTCTCTCTCTCTCTCTCTCTCTCTCTCTCTCTCTCTCTCTGCGCGTGCAGGAGCCTGATGCCCCGCACGCTGGAGGGCCAGATCACCATGGAGAAGACCCCCAGCTACTTCATCACCAAGGAGGCCCCGCGCCGCCTCTTCTCCATGAGCCGCCACACCAAGCTCATCGTGGTGGTCCGGGACCCCGTCACGCGCGCCGTGTCCGACTACACCCAGACGCTCACCAAGTCCCCGGGCCTGCCCTCCTTCCAGAGCCTGGCCTTCCGCAACGCCTCGGCCACCATCGACACGGCATGGAGCGCCGTGCGCATCGGCATCTACGCCAAGCACCTGGAGACCTGGCTGCGCTACTTCCCGCTGTCGCGCTTCCTGTTTGTGAGCGGCGAGCGGCTGGTGATGGACCCGGCGGGGGAGATGGGCCGCGTGCAGGACTTCCTGGGGCTGAAGCGCGTGGTGACGGACAAGCACTTCTACTTCAACCAGACCAAGGGCTTCCCCTGCCTGAAGAAGCCGGAGGGGAGCAGCAGACCGCGGTGTCTGGGCAAGTCCAAGGGCCGGCCCCACCCGCGTATCCCGGCCGAGGTGCTCAGGAGACTCAGGGACTTCTACCGGCCCTTCAACCTCAAGTTCTACCAGATGACGGGCCACGACTTTGGCTGGGACTGAGCCAGCCAGCCGGAGGCTCCTTAGCGACGGAGCTCTTAGAAAGAAAAACGCTCGGTGGAGCTTTGTCGGCAAGACAACCTAACTGACAAAATTTTAAACAAACTGATAATGCAGCTCCGCTCGGCTACCTAAGCTCTTACAGTGGTTCCCTTTCAGTTGATTAAAGCTGTTTACCAAAGTTTCAACCCTGTAGAAAGGGAGTTTTACCAAATAATGAGGCTCCTTTGTATGAACTTTGGACAGCTTTAGGCCTCCCCTCGGACCGCTCGGTCCTGCAGGTATAGCCGTGTTTTGGCTAGCCGCCTGAACCAAAGCTCGGGGGGAATGCCGGCCATAACTCTGCGGTCAGACGTTTCTCCTGTTTTTTTTGTTTTTTTTTACAAAGCATGACTTTGGAGCCAAAGATATATTGAATATTTTTGTACCTCGAGTCCTGGGTCCACTGAGTGAAAAAAAGATGTGTAGTTAAGATGTGATTTACTGGAGTTATTTTGAACGAACAAAGTAGTGCAGCTTTTCCATAGTGTGTAAAAGGTGACTTTAAACAGAGATTCCTATTGGTTGTTCAGGTTGACAGAATTGAACTAGCGTAAGAAGAAGGGATTTAATTCAAAATGTTTATGTGTAAGAAACCACACTCACATATACACACACGCACGCACACAATTGCACACACATACACATCATACAATTATCTTTTGGTTTTGGTGATGTGGCCGATTTTTATTCAGCAATCATACTGGTCTACTTCCATTTTTGCACTAAATTTCAATCACAATACAATGTTGGCCTTATTAATAATGCATGATTTATAAATAATTCATAAAATAATAACATAGAATAAAAACAAGGTACACGTTTGAGAGCGCCACACTTTCCAGTAAATCATCTGTTTTTGAATTAGCATGTAGTCATTAATTTGACATGGTGCTATTACATAATATGAAAACTTTGGTCAAATTCAGAACGGTTGCAATGTGTGTGGATTCCAGTTATAGTTCCTCTTTTTATTCAGTGTGAATAATCTTTTAATGTCTACTTCCTGGTCAAATAAAACTTCTTGGTACAACTCAAAAATGGTACAATAATTCCAAACATGACTTGTTATGCGCTGTAAAATTGCTATAATTTATGTCCAGTCTAATGCGCTTCTTTTTTACCCTATGTGTTCAACAACATAAGCTTATTTTGTACCACTGTACATTTCTTAAAGCCTAATTTATAATAAATGTACAAAATATTGTGGAAATGTTTTCGCTGATGGTTTTGTATTTGGATATTCTGCAATTCTGAATAAAGCTTCTATTCTGAAAGGACTTTATATATTTTG
Organism: Micromesistius poutassou; assembly: GCF_964030765.1. Lineage (NCBI taxonomy): Eukaryota > Metazoa > Chordata > Actinopteri > Gadiformes > Gadidae > Micromesistius > Micromesistius poutassou. The sequence goes on along the minus strand of NC_140291.1, from coordinate 6,539,644 downwards.
TATTCAATCTTTTTACCTCATGACAATCTATTGAATGACAAAACAGACTACAGAATTATATCTCTGCCTTAAAGGGATACACCGAGCTCTCTGTAAATTGGTGTTTGCCTGTCTTATCCAGATTCAGACAAGGTTTTAATTCCAAATTCATCATTGTGCATGTAGGAGAGTAGTTCACTGGGTGAGCATTTGCTTTCCGTTAGCTTCCATTTACATTAAAGCATAACAAACAGATGATTTGGCACTAATTCTGACACTGCTCATTATGCTACCTGACCTTTAGGCAACCTTACCTTCTGCCTAGACCAACCAGCCTGAAGCCGCCGATATTGTAATTGTGTCAGCGGCGCATTACAGTTATTCTGAATGACAGTGCCGAAAATAGTGCAGAATTATCTTATAATTAATTATTATAAGTATTTGAAGACAAACTAATAAACTGATAAACTGATTAAACTCACATGAACTGGAGATATGCTGCTGTAACTCTGAAGAAAATACTAACCCAGCAAATATACCTTCTGGATCCATAATGGTGAATTTGAAATTGAATAACTAGCCAGAATCTGGCTAGGACAGGCAAGCGTAATTCACAGACATCTCGGCGTATCCCTTTAATTCAACAGTATTCCTGTTGCTGGATGCATATGTATTTAAATTAATATACAAATCACTCAACTTCGAGGAAGCTACGAAGAACTAACTATTTATGAAAAGAGGCTTTAATAACATCCTCCAGTGTCCAGCCCTCTAGGGCTAAAGTTGACGTTAAGGCAAAGAGGAAGCTTTCCTGATGTGTAAGTAATCAATTGCCCCGGCCGGTGATTGGAGACCTGTTTGTGGCAATTTTTGACCCCTCTGCTCCCCACCCTTGACCTGTGAGCCTGGTCGCCTTAAACTGCTGACCGACGCCAGCACCATGTTAGTTAATGGAGTCGCATTGCACTGGGACTTAGTTAGAGGAGTGGATGAGGACTTTGGTACGCATACAGGCGATGGTATTATGCACTCTATGTTGATTTCTCACAGGCACAAACATATACACACAGGAACGATATGAAAACACACATTGCAATACACTTCATTACAGTGAACTGAATCTCTGTCTTGCACACACACATACACGTCCACACACACACACACACACACACACACACACACACACAGACACACATCCACACACACAGAAAAACACACACACACACACACACACACACACACACACACACACACACACACCACACATGTCCACTTGCCACAGACTTACACATCCATACACATACATACCCACACACACAAATACATGCATGCACACAGACACAGACACAGACACACACACATGTCCACTTGCCACAGACTTACACGTCCACATACACAAGTCAACACAGAAACACACACACACACACACACACACACACACACACACACACACACACACACACACACACACACACGTCCACATCGACAAACCTGGACACATAAACAACTAACCCCTTAATCCATTAATATTGCCCCCTCCCCCGCCCAGAGGGACCCCTGCCGAAGGAGAGGATGGTCCGGGATCAATACCTGCCTGTTTATGGTTTATCAGTGACAGTGATGTGTGTCTCCAACGGCCCGTGTTCGGCCTGTCGTTGTGATTTAACCCCCAAGGGTAGGTGTGTGTATGCTTGTGTGTGTGTGTGTGTGTGTGTGTGTGTGTGTGTGTGTGTGTGTTTGTGTGTGTGTCTGTCTATCTGTGTCTATGTGTGTGTGTCTGTATGTGAGTGTGTGTGTGTGTGTGTGTGTGTGTGTGTGTGTGTGTGTGTGTGTGTGTGTGTGCGCGCAAATGTGTGTGTGGAGGGGGGGGGGTCCGAGCAGGAGGCTGCCATCACACATTTGTAAAATATTATTTAACATGTGATTTATCCCGTGTAGGCTGCACGTGTAATCGATAGGCACTTCGCCACAACCTCAGCCGCGAGGTGCGCGCTCACATCAGGCTCTGACACAAGGGGGGTTTTACGGTGTTTGTTTGCCTGAGGGCGATGCCAGCGCTCTGTTGATCTCCCGGCCCTCCGCGTATATCTTTCCTTTTTATGTCGCCGTTAAACTTCTTCTTATTTCATTTGATTGCAAATCGCTGATGGTATCGGCTGCTGTGTTATAGCAGGCAAACTCATTCCCCCGGAGGTTTTAACCGTAATGGTATGAAAATAAAGAGCGGGGGCAGATTGAAGAGCAGCGTGTTTATTTAGTTGACACAGCCAGCGACCACGCCTGCTGTAGAACATTTTAATAAAGACACAAAGTGTGCGTGAAAGCGTCTTTGCGGTCTAATAGTGAAGTTTTATATGGGGATGCATTACATCCCATAGTATTGATTTTCTTTAGGTAGAGATTTTCAAGGTTGTTTTTTATTTCTTTCAATGCAATTATACGGAAACAGCAAAGGCCTTTAGGCAAGGAGTATTGGTTTCGTCTGCATATAACTATGATTGAGATTCAAATATGAGGGTAATCTAAGAGCAGAAAAAGCTAAAGATATTTGAATAAAACATTATGGGGAAAAAAAATCATAGTTTGGAAGATGGAAAAAATATCAAAACGAATAAATTGATCCGGGATTATCCATTTTATTTTTGATTGTCTGAATACAAACAACCCTTTCAATAACCGTGGATAATTACAAGGTGGAGTACACAAATTTCGCAGTCACAGACTCAACTTTCCACAAGGTTCCCTCCGGTATTTGCGGGTTAGTATTGTTTTACTATTGTCCCTAAACTGCCCTCGGAGGAACCCCCCTAATCCCCCACAATCCCCTTCAAGGATGAGGAGCTTGTGAAGGGAACCAGTCAGCTGTGCATTTCCTGTGATTTTCCAACAGTGAAAAGATTTCTATGATGCTTTTCCCCCCCATTATCTCTTCCACGCCCTCCCCCACCCCGACCCCGACCGCAGACCCCTAGGACCTGGAACTTGGGGTTTATCTTTCAGTCGTCCGGTTGCTGAAAGTCAGTGATGCCCGGAGAGGTATGGTCATGCAAACAAGTGGCTTCCGACGCAGGGCTGTTAAACAGGCCCGGTTCTAGAAGGCCCAATATCTGGATGTTTCATTGCGTCGATCCTGCTCTCAGCCGCCCATATCAATGTCATTTTTTATTCGTTTTTGAAGGTTTTATCCTTTTTATAGTATAGTAAGACAGGAAGGTATGCGAGAGAGAGGAATCGAACCCCGGTCGCCGCGGTAAGGACTGGGCCTTAATGGTACGCGCTCTACCCGGTGAACCAACGGGGCGGCGCCTTCTTGGCAGGATCCAAGAAAAATCCCAAAACCAGGCCTCATTGGGGAGGTTGATTGAAAGTGACTGGTGACCCTTGCTAAATAGGTCAAGTATACTCTTGCAGAGCAGAGACAAAGGGTACCTTACGCCTAGCTCCCGGTCTGCCAGGCGACCTTCGGGGACGCAGCTTGTGGGAAGTCAACCGCGGACCAGCTGGGACAAGGAACAGTAGGCTGGTGAACAGGACAGAGTTCAGCATCGCAGCTCACAGTGATGCGTCCGTCCCCAACACAGCGGCCACAGTCCACACTGAAGAGCATTTTGAACCTACTATTACTTATTATGTGTTCTTATTTGAGGATATGGTTATTATGTGCATCACACATGTACACATGGGTGACGCTGGAATCAGTATGAAAAGTATTCAATTGTGTATTCAGTCGGTACAGGAGTCCATAGAAAACAATTTCATAGAATTGTTTTTCATAGGACTGTGCCATACCTTATCCTGTACCTGCTCTGAAATGTGTGTGTCTTTTTGTGTGTCTTGTGTGTCAACCGTCACAGGGGTTTGGAAGTCAGTGACGCCCTTCGCTAGAGAAGCAACAGCACTGACTCATTTCCCTAACGACTGCATGATTTAGTGACTCTGACAAATTCCTTCCTCCTCTTCTGAACCGACTGGGACCAACTGTGGTCCTCCATAAACTGCTCTCTACTGTAGGGGTCAGGAGCAGCGCTGGCCACACCACCAGGGGCCAGAGTTCAAAGTGCATTCCAGCAGCAGGGTCACGCTTGGAAGAGGTCATTTGACCCCTTGGGCACAGCAGGTTATTCCCAGACTGATGAGGTGTGTGGGCGGAGTGGGGGGGGGGGGTGGTCATTTGTTATTATTTTAGATTTTCGTAATGGTCCATTTGGGATGTGAATGATGTGCGAAAATTGGTCATTATAGAGCAGAATGGCGGAGGGGCCCCATTCCCTGCTGTGTTGACATGGTTGTTATGTATAAGGCCTTGCGGTTGGCTGAACACATGTGTATGTAGAGAAAGATCGATGGAATTTATTCATTGATGGAAAACAATTAAAAGATGAATAGAATGGGGGAAAGTATGGGAACAGAACACCAGAGAATAATTAATTAATTGACAATTTAGTTAATTAACTGACCACTGCGAAAAATAGTTGATGGTTCTATCCTGGTTGTGTTGTTGGTCTGGTGTCTTGCTGGTCATTTGATACAGTATTCATCTGTTGACCTCTGACCCCCATGGAGCAAGGAGGAATGGGGGATCAGGAAGAAATAGAGAGAGTGACAGACATACCTGACACTCTCTCTCTCTCTCTCTCTCTCTCTCTCTCTCTCTCTCTCTCTCTCTCTCTCTCTCTCTCTCTCTCTCTCTCTGTCTGTTGCTGAACTCTCTTCATTTACTTATCTGATTTTGTCGCTACCCTGAGGAAATGACCTAGCTTTCTCTTCCTGTTATAGTGGGTAATATAACTAGGGTCATTTTTAACAAGCATATGTCAGCTTATGAAACACAGTTTACATGTTTTTTTCGCATTTGGCAATGCCAAACAAGCAAAAATGCTCAAAGAAAAGCAATTTAGCCTAACCCAAAGACGAAATTAGACATTAAACTGAATTCAAAGCACTGGGCAAATTTAACAAGACAAGACAATTTGGGGAATTTTTCATGCGCTTCAGTGGCTGACATAAAAATGACTGTGATCTTTGGGATTGAAGATAGGGCCATCAAAGAAAACGAACCTCAGTCCCACGAGCTCGCTTCCTTCCTCATAACCAGAGTCTCTCTGAATTAACTCCAAATCATAGAGCTGTCTCTTGATAGCTTTAATATGAGGGCTTGGCTGCCGTAGTGACAAGCCAGTCTCTAATTACGAGAGAAACCGTCGGTGCGCTGCACTATGACAGCTGCATCTCTGCACACCCCCAGAAAAAAGACGCGCCGCACTAGATTAGCGTTTCCTTTCTAATTAGTCGATCAAACACGAAGGGGAACATGTGTCTGTAATGTAATTACAAATCACGGGGAATCATACTCCAGTTCCTGTGTTCCTCTCTCCTCTCGCTGTTTCCCTCAGCCCATTTGAAAGAAGAAAGAAAGAAAAAGTGTGTGTGATGCTGGCTGTGCTTAATGAATAGAAGGATTCCCTCACCAGGTTGTTTATAAGCTACCATTTTGTTTTAGATCTCTCACTATTTAAGAATCGTGTTCTGGGCAGTTTCACAAAATGTTTTTCTATGAGTGCGTATGGGATGAAAATACGAAGGAATGAGTTTTAAGGAATAGAAGTGGAAGAGGCCGGATAAAGAGATTAAAGAAGCTTGGTTAATTAAGGATGAGAGGTTTGTTTTTAAAAGGGGAAGAAGGCAGTGCAGGAAAAAGAAGAGGGTGTGTGTGTGTGTGTGTGTGTGTGTGTGTGTGTGTGTGTGTGTGTGTGTGTGTGTGTGTGTGCGTGTGTGCGTGTGTGTGTGTGTGTGTGTGTGTGTGTGTTAGGCAGATAGTCACCTCAGCAGACGGTGTGCCCTCAGCAAGGGTCATTAACACTTAATGAAGCTGACCCTGCCGGAGATAGCTATGGATGACCTTTGACCTCTAAAGTGCATATTAAAGATCTTTTTTTAGTGGCTCCCTCATGCTCAGGGACGTCCCAATGTTTAAAGAGACACTTTGTGCCCCACTGGGAACAGATACTGTTATTATTGGTGATAATTTGAATCACCTATAGTACAGCTATTACTGGTGATCATACAAATCACCAATAGTAAAGCTATTACTGGTGATCATACAAATCACCAATAGTAAAGCTATTACTGGTGATCATACAAATCACAAATAGTACAAATATTACTGGTGATCACACAAATCATATATAGTACATTTATTACAGATGATAATACAGATCACCAATAGTACAGTTATTACTGGTGATCATCTGTGATTCAGCATTGGACAGCTGTATAGGTAAAACTAAATTGTGGTTTCACACAATTTAAAAAAGATAACACACAATACAATACACAAATAATTAAATGATGGACTGTAGAGGCACTCACACACATTCAAACACATACACATACATGCAAGCATGCACACGCACACGCACACACACACACACACACACACACACACACACACACACAGGTTTTAAAATGCATTGTGTTATTGATTATGGTTTTTACGTTTTGCATTGTCTGATTG